>NC_139344.1:79954321-80409321 GCF_055883805.1 Amblyomma maculatum | reverse complement strand
TAGTCACATCTAGATTTATTTTAATTTTAAATTGTAAATAATTCAGCTTACATCGGTCAGTTATGCGGCGTGCTATGTGAGAACTCTGCGACCACTGTTTTCTAATAGGAACCAAAATTCGGGATGCATTGTAAGTAGCTTGATATCTCAGGAAGGAACAATTGCAGTCAGTTAAGCAGTAACAAGGTGCGATAGTTCCAAGGAAAGGAAAGATGAACTTTCTCACACAGTGCACTCAATATGGACATCTGAACTTTGCCATGAAGAAAGAGGTGAAGGAGGAGGTAAAATAAGAGCAAGAGAGATATGGCAGCCATAGTGGAGGGCTTAAGATTAATTATGGCCAGCTAAGCTTCCTTAAAGAGTATCAACACCAAATTTTGGTGGCATTTTCCTTCTTGTTAATGATGCATAAGACAATCTTGTATATAGGTCAGCAAGTGGTTTTCAACGCCCACCACTAACTAATTTATAATTGAATTTTCTTTTCTTACAAGTTTCGGCTTCAGAACCGAGAGATGTCTATGACGTCACAATCAAGTTTTGGTTATGCAAGGCATGAAAATGCAGCGATATAATCGCTGACTCTTCATTTGTTCTGATTCTTGTTCTACAAGCAGGCTAGCTTTAGCTTTATAGCGAATTCAAACTGCAAAGGAAGGATATATTGCTATTCATTTTCACGCCTTACGTGACCTAAGCTTGACTTTGACGTGAAACAGGTGAGAAAAGAAATTCGATTATAAATTATTCAGCGGTCATAGGCGAATATCACATGGTGATCCAAGTACAGTAATGTCTTACGCATCATTACAAAAGAGAACCCAAAAATTAGTATCTATATACTCCTTTAATAGAGGGCAGGGGTTTTTGAGGCCGAAAAATCGCAAAAGCAGTTTTAGAAAACAGCATTTTCAAAACTTGCTGTTCGTATTCTACATACCTGTGAAGTTTTTAATTTATTGGATGAAGTTAAAATTGTGCAATTCGAATTTATAAATGCAATTTATCTGTCATCTCAGTTCAGTTTATTTATTCTCTTAAACACATATTTTAGGCTGTTTGCAAGTTTACAAGAAGAATATATCAGCATTGCAGATAGAGCAACAGTTGTTGCCACAGGCTGCTATGTTATTAAAAGCATGCAGTGTTGGAGTAGATTTTTCAGTTGATGCTTACGAATGTTTTTGTGCACTTTAATTTAAACTGCTTGTTAATTTGTCTTATTTACACTGAATTTCAACTCATTGTAAAATATCTAATACTATATTTATATCTAATATCTAATATGTTGGCATAATTTGAAAACTACTCTAAACAATGCATTCCTTGTTCATTATGCTCTCTAGGCACTGTTATTGATAGCTTCCTGATAAGTGATTTTTTTCTCTGTTGTAAACAAAGGAGTGCAAATTTATACCTTGGTAAATAATAGACAAGCAAGAAATTGATTGCATAATTTAAATCACCTCAACAAATTGAATGTGATTGCTCAGCTTTGTTACATTTAGCCTAAAAATAACAAAAATTATGGGCCTTTTTGCATTTTGCTTTCGATGTAATGTATCTGCCACAGCTACCACAGCTGGGAGATTCAGTTCTACGACCTTGCTCTCAGCTGCCAAACATAATGGCCATTAATCCTGTGTGCAATTGCATGAAGCAAATGAATATGGGAGCATGCAGAAGCATTTTATCAGTCTTGTGTGTTTTGCCTTTTCAGGCACTGCTGATGCAGTTACATGCTGATGACTTGCTGGTCTTAAGTTCTTTGCCATTATCCAAAGTGATGCCTACAGCTAAGGCAGATGCAGTTCAACTTTTGAATAAGTTCCTATGCAAGACGATAACACCCGTCGAGCTGAAAACTTTGGTATGGCTTTTGATCATTTGCATCTGCTTTTTCATACAGTAGGTGACTGTTATGATTGTTGTTGGGTAAAGATCACATGAAGCCATGTTGAAGATGGGTTGTGCTTTCTTTTTTTTTTTTTTTTTCAGGAGTGCCTTCTTCATCATCTCAAAACTAGTTCCAAAGCAAAGAATGACCACCTGCCTGTTTCCATCCTCTTGAAAACCCTCAAGGCTATTCCATATGACCATTCTTTGATTTGCAGTGCTCTGGTTAATTGTCTCATCTCACTTATTGTGTTACAAATAGCTCACCTAAGTACCAGTTCGATTACTGATGTAAGACTTTTATTTCCTCCTAATGCATGCAATTTCCCTTTTTGTGTAAGCACTTGCTTGAACCATTTACTGGCAGATACCTGGTCGCCTTACTGAGTTGAAATAATTTGGCCAGTATTTTCTCTGAGATCTGTTTATCGCATACTTGTAAAGCATTCGTGGCTGTTTGCACAACTTACACTTTGTTACCCTGTGCTCATGCATTCGGGTTAAACCTGCAGGCAGCAGCACGTATATTGCATTGCATGTTCTGCTCTCTTCAGAGCAAGTGCAGCATTTCCATCACATCATCTAAAAGTGCGCATTTTTCGTTGATCTAAATTACATTGCAAAGCTATTCATCGTGGTACTACAACTCATAGCAAACTGTTCTTTAACATGTTCACTGCAGCATGGGTCACCAGGGGGTCTTATTCTTTAATTATTCATTATGTGATTGGCGTACACTGTTTGTCTGACAAATAGCACTCTTGAGAATGTTGAATTGACTTAAGTACCCTTACTCTCTGCAGTACTGTTTCTTTGGTGAGGTTTTGTGCCATATTGGTGGCTATCTTTTTTGTCCACCTTCGCAGGATATTTAGGAGTGAAAATTCAAAGGGGATAGGTTAGGGCATTTATTATAGGTAGCTTTTTGTTTAAATTCCGAAGACATTGCACAGCTTGGTTATGGCACCTGATACACCCACTGTGGTGGGCTTTTATAGAAGTACTGTCATTTACACTGTGTGAGAAATAATAAACATTTTATATTTCACAGGTGCTAAGCATCATTGAGTCATTACAAGATAGTGGAGTTGACTCTCTACAGACAATGACTGCCTTGCATCTTTCATCATTTGGAGCAATGCGCAACCTCTGCGGCTCACAGGTGTGTTCACTATGCATACTTTTATCTCTCACAATATCTTAAGACAACAGACACATGAGCCCCTCTTTTAAAGCATGTGTTTGGAGTACTGTGTGACGCTATGGACTCCGAGCACCTATGGTTTGTCATCCGTGGCATTGCAGTGTCCAAGGAGAAGGGGATCCTGGTAGTTGAGCTAATGCTGAATGTCTGGACATTCAAGGCCCCTCGGCAGAGGAGAAGCAATGCGCCACTTTGGCCTCCACTTCCTGTAGGCAGCACCTACAGGCTAACCAGACTGGGGAAAACTGGCATTCACATTTTCCTATCCTCCCCTCCATCTTTCACTTTGCATTTTTCTTACAACTCTCCTGTCTCCACCTCTCTTCTTGGATTATTCTTTCTGCTCATCATATTTTTATAGCTCCAAAACTTCTTCCTCGTGATCACCCTCCCGTTAAAACCAAGACAGCTGCTACATTTTAATAACAAGAAAGGGATCGACTTTCTGCATTTCCACGTGATTCACAGCAAACATGCTAAAGTAATGACGCTACTTGTTTCACCATTTGTAAATTGCAAAGACTTTAACTGAGGCCACAGGCAATGGCTACTAGAGTAGGAAGATGGGAAATGGCGACTTTTGTTAGAAGTGCGCTACAGCCTCCGGCATGAAAAGCTTTGTCAAGTGAAATTTGTTTTAGGACATTCCAGTTACAGTCAACCCACACTGCTCACAGAACATTTGAACTGGAGTCTTCTCGAATGATGATTTTTGAACCAGAACATCTAGATAGGCTAAAAGAACAAAATGTAACATGTTTACACTTATAGGATCAAGATCAAATGAGAGAACAAAAACATTCAAACAAAATACATTGCCCTCAATTTTGTATCAGGCTTTCTTCCAGAGTCCATTGAGGTAGGTTACGCAAAGGCCAATCTCAGGCTTTATATCCCAAACCCACACCGCTGCTTCAAGTAGAAGTTGCCGGGGCCAGCACAAGTGCGCACAATGTGCCTTTCGTGAGCATTCCTCTGAGAGCTCAAAGTTGAACCATGTCTTTATGTAAACTGTAAGGGCAGCCATCCGGCTTACTCATGGTCTTGCCCAGCGGGGAAGAAACAAAAAGAAATAGAGACACTAAATGTAATCGGGAATAACATTTTGAGGAACACAGAAGTGACAACTGTCGTTGGTGCAAAAATCCAACTTACTTTGTTGTGATGCAACAGGGCTCAGCATCACAGCAGTCTTCGGTGCCTTCCCAGGCCACATGCAGTGAGCAGGAGCATTCATGCCCCATGTAGATGTGAAACAAGTAGTGTCATTACTTCAGCATATTTGCTATGGACCACATGGAAATGCCAAAAGTTGACCCATTTCTTGTTCAAAAATGTAGCAGTTGTCTTGGCTTTAACAGGAGGGCGATCACGAGGAAGAAGTTGAAGTGAGCGCTTGTTGTATTCATTTATGTCTCTCTGTGTCCACGTTTTTTTTTTTTTCTTCGCTCTTGTAAGTGATGTACTCTGTAAAGCAGGCCGTGCAGAGTGCTATGTCAGCAGGCCACAAGGCCTCACCCCCCTTGAGACGAGGTCCAAAACAATCATACCCATGCCTTCTACATGATCATCCAGCACGTCTGAGAATGTGATGAACACAGCTCCTCCTTTCCCCTGCTGCAGCAGCGGCAAACCTTTCTCCAGGAAAAAAAAAAAAAAGGAAGAGGGGAGGGGGGTGGGGGTTAAAATTCATATGACTGGCCTAAAAAATTATAAAAATTTTCTAACCATTGCCTTCTTAGACCACTGGAACTGTCATGTAAGAGAAAGAAGATGGCTACACAGTATGAAAAAGCCCTGAACAATGTTTGAGAGGAGCTGACAGTTTGCAAGCTGAGCCAGCGTTTCGACAAGGGAACGTCTTTGTCTGGGCAGCGCGATCATCACTGATGGGGTTTAAAAGCGCTTTTGCTTCCTAAGAAGAAAAGGCAGGGAGGAAGGGGGGGGGGATAAAGAAACTGGGCAAGGAATGAAAGAATATTTGTTGGGTATGAATTTCAATGAGCCTGGAACCGAACCGCTGATTCCGTCACCTGAAGAAGAAATTAAAAGCGGCAACAGCAGAAAAAACTACAGTGCGAGGTAGATGATGATGAGAGTACCTAAAGCAGGTTCGTGACCACACATTTCTTGAAAGGGGACAAGCATTCCAAAGGGACCTGATTAGTAATACAGCTACAAGGGAGTAGTTAACAAGAGTTTTTTGAAGGGAGGAGGGAAGGACAATTGAATAAAGGAAAGCAAAATAATAACAGGTCAGAGTAATTTATATCTGCCAGCCTGACATTTGAAGAAAAGTGTTCAAGAGGGAACCAAAGTAAGAAGTGATAAGAAGGAAACACATTTGGAAAAACATATGCAGTTTATGCTATTGCGAGAGGGGAGAGTGTAATGTGCTGTGAATAAACAATGAACGCTTTATGGGATTGTTTCCCGGCTAGTTACGGTGCAGAGGGAATATATTCAAGGGATTCTAGTGTTCCTTTAGAGATATTTATTCCTGTTGGTTCCAATGTATTAAATTTATGGATTAGATATGCCCCCCTATATTTGCTGACCCTTGAAGATTTAAAGCCTGACTTGAGAATAAATAATCTAATTTCGTCAAACTTATGGCCATTCTAATTGAAATGCTGTGAAACTGCTTTCTGGAGGTTTTCGCCTGTGTCTGCCCTATGAACATTTAGCTTTATGTTCATTGATTGCCTTGTCTCTCCGATGTATTTTTATAACAAGAGGAGCATTCTTGAAGGTAGATAACATTTGACGATGTGCAGCTAAAGCCCGATTTTATGCGAAAAATGAAATTGCTTGCAGTACTTTTGACCGTGGAGCGTTTTTGTAAATGATTTCACATCTTACATCAGGGTCAAGAGCAAGGATGTGGCTATGTTGGATGCTTGTTGGCTACTTTAGAATGCAGTAGAATATCACTGAGGTTTGTGTTACGTTTGTATGTTATCCTCGATGCCTCCTGGAACATCTTCTTCAGGCATTTGTTACATATATTAGCATGGAGTGGCATTTATGCAGAATATTGTTTATGTTTGGAAGGACACACACATTACAAACAGCATTATTTATGCTGACTCTCTCTGCATACATACAGCCTTTTAATCCAGAAATGCAGTTGCACCACCACTTGGAGACATACACAACATAAGAACAGCCACTTCTCAGGGACTAAGCATAAATATCTGCTGGGTCCTGAGTCATGTTGGAATCAAAGGCAGTGAGAGATTAGACATATATGCTGCTCGAACTCATAATTAACGAATCAAGAAAATAAATGCTTTTTAAAGATTGCATGAAGTTATAGTGCACTGTAAGCTAAGGAATAAATGGCACTCCACTTGGAGTAACGACTTAAATAATAAACTGCACTTGGTAGAGCCTTTTTGGAGGATGGAAATCATGTGCTCACCATGTATATTTCTAAAAATGGATTTTATACAGTCTTTGCATAGGACACACACACACGCACCTTACATGTAACTTCATACTGACAAAGCAAGACAAACCCTTGTGTGATGCATGCAGACATGTCTTCATCATAAATCATGTCTTATATTCATGTGCACAATTTAATGCACTATAAAAAAAAAAACATTGTACTTTGTTTTACAATAAATATAGTCTTTGCATAGGACACACACACACGCACCTTACATGTAACTTCATACTGACAAAGCAAGACAAACCCTTGTGTGATGCATGCAGACGTCTTCATCATAAATCATGTCTTATATTCATGTATACAATTTAATGCACTATGAAAAAAAAAACATTGTACTTTGTTTTACAATAAATACATCCTTTTCATTCAACATTGCTTCTAGTGGAGAATGCTCTTGTTGCCTTCCCTTATATCTTTAATTTCTTATAAGTAGTAAAAAAATTTTAGGACACTTTGGAGACTAAAGTAATCAAAGGCGAAAGCCTGAGTGCTGCATTCTGCTACGCGACAGTTGCGCGTGTAGCGATGAATGCTGCTACAAGTAAAGCGAGCGACTACTCTTGCACATTCTGCAAGTGCATTTATTCAATGAATTCTGCTTGGCAGCGACAAGATCACTCTCTTTGTATCTTCGTAGTTCTATGTTTACTGTTGTGTGGTTGATTTTACCGGGTGCACTGCATTAATTAGTGATCAATAAATTAAGCAACTGTCGCAATTTAGTAATTATTAATTATACTCGTTTAATTCATAATTAGTCATCATTTGCAATTAGTGATTATTTATTTAATTGGTCATTAATTAGTAATTGATCATTTATTGGAATATGGCCGTATAAGGCACGCATTCGAGCATACTGTGGTGGTGCTCTGTGATTGGTCGAGACCTCCATGACGTCATCCCGTCTCGACCAATGAGAGCCGCCGCAAAAGCGTGACACTTTTGCTGACGACAACGATGAGGCAATAAAAGCTTTCACCTTATAAGTCTTGAACATATCATATAATTGAAAAATTTGCAATGCATACAACAAGAAGACTTTTTTAACCGTGTGTTTGGTGCATGATAGCCTTGGCTACCTATGTGCCATAAAACCATACAAACACAAAGGCGCATGAGCAGCTTTTTCTGCAGTTACTGTTGTCAGTGCCGCTGTTGCAGTGCTGTGATATCCTCAGTTTAGCTAGCTACTACCCAATGAGGATTTTCCCAGCTTGTTGTTTTGTGTTTTATATCATTTCCCAGAATGTGGCCTGTGAGCCACATGGGGAAGGTGAGATTTTGAATGTGTGCCCTCAAGAAAGTGCTGGTAGCAGTCATGCGATCTCTTTTGGTCTGGGGTGGGATGCGTTGCTGTTATTCTGTCACTTCATTTCCCATGAAAAAGATGAAAAGTCAAAAGCCCTATTTTGCCATCAGTATTGAAAGCTGCTAAGCAGATCCCTGTCTGCATGACAATTTTGAATGAACCTCAGTAATTTAATTATTGGTGTGGGTTTGGTGGCTATGATTTACATAATCGTGCAGTGGCTTATCTTGTGATACATGTGGCGTTACAGCTAAGCCATGCCTTTTATTTACTTTCAGAAAACCGAGGTTCTTGAAAAGCTGTCAAGGTCGTTTGCCTTACTTTTGTCATCTGAGAACTACATAGTACAGTATATGGCAATGCTGTCATTTGCTCAGTTTGCACAAATCACAGAGTACAACAGTGTCATTACTAAAGCAGTTGAATCTCTGTCCCTAAAACAAGCAGTGACATCATTTCTTATGAAGGTAAGTTGTGCACCTTTAATTGATGTTCAGAATTTGTAGTAGTAATGAGGTTTAGTGGATAAAAGAGGTAAACAAGAGTCCTATATTTAATAATTATTGAATGAATAACGAGTATGGCTGCATTTTTGTGTCATCCAGTGAACATTAACTCTTTAGTCAATATCTGTCATACATAAACTAATGCATCAGTATAATTTAGTTTAATTTTCTTCTTGTTGTTGAAAGTGTCGCAAAATCAGGTGTAAAATAGTTAGAACCTTTACACACTGATTAATGTACAACATCATGTCCACTTTTGTGGTCACGCATGTCTGGCTGTGGTCTGCACATCACCATGTACTGCAGCCAGCACAGGCTTGCTGTGAAGCAAACTAGCATAGGCAAAGAAGAAGGGACCACGCATTATAAAGCCTGGGAATTCTTAAATACCGAACAAATGCCCCGGTCTGTCGCACGCCGAAATTACTGGAGTATTGGAGGGGGCGCTTTCACGGTACTGCACCGAAATTCAAGATGGCGATGACAATATTTTTTTGCCAGGAAAAAAAAAAATTGCTGAGTGCACAGGGATCTAATTTTTTTTGTCTGATCGCGTCGACTGGGCTTAGAAATGTGCACCGTGGCATCGGAGAGCCGCCACGCTTCGTGTTCTCGCTGTGCAGCTACCCCCAATGTAAACTGTTCAGTGCCTGCCGCCAATGCGCCCCGGCGCGCTATTCAAATATGTTGGCGGTTATCTTAATTCAATTCAGCACCAGCTCCTGCCTTGAGAGCGGCCATCTCTCCTCTGGTGGTGCGCATTATATGTCTCTGTAGCAGTGGTCATGCGACGCCGGCCGTCAGCCTTTGGCTGTGTCAGTATCCGGGCGAGCCGGCACCATGCGGCACCTGCCATTTTTGTTTGTGATGTTTTTGGCAGTAGAGATTGGATTGGATTCTTGGACTGGATGGGGCTGGCAGTGTGGCCTGGATGAGGGAGCGGGGAGGTAGTGTGTCGTTTAGGGGAGATAAGAGGGGAGGGGGGGGGGGGGGGGGGGGGGGGCTTGCTTGGGATTTTACAGTATGCATCAACACTGTGGTGCAAACACATCCAGATACTGTGCAGCTCAGCTCATATGCCATATATTTGACCCCCCATTAAGGCCAGTGGCACTTGGCTATCGACCTAAAATATTTGTCATTTATGAGCCTACTTTGGTATAAACGGTCAGCACAGCTCTATTCATCAAGCTGCAAAAATCTTTGAGTGGTGAGAAGATTCTGAGGAGTATGGTCAAGCGGGCTTATTCTGAGGGGTTAGAAAGTCATATGTCATGCTAAGAGTCAAGCGACTGACTGATGGTGGCCAGTTTGCACATTATTATGGCCACTTCTGAATTTTCTTTTCTTCTTTCAGGCATAAGTTTACCCAGTGAGGAGGTCCAACAAAATTTCATTCTTACCATGAGACATAAGTTATGCTGAGGCAACCAAAAAGAATAAGTAATGAAAATTCTCTTGCCCTACTGCGTGATATTGAAGTTACATTGGTATCTATATTAGACTGCTGATATAATTAAGAACTCTTATGTACTGAGAATATTTCTTGAGCACCTTTCTGCAACCCGTAATTCTGACGAGCACCTTGACATTAAATGTGCCGGTCTCACTTTAGGAAGACCTGCAAAAGCCCTTTTGTTGGCCCAGTTTTGTGAGACGCCAGGAGAAAATGTTGTCCTGCTCTTGGAAGGGTGCTGCAAAGGATTCCCAAAGCAACCAAGACAGCCATGTGACAAAAGAAGCAATTCCTGAAAAGCGCAGGAAGTGCGAGGTATATCGAAGTTCCTCGAAATAGCTAATTTCTAGTGTTTTTACCTTTCAAAGGTTAAAGCAGCTATAAAGCTTTACTCAATATGGTATATTGCACCTAGGTCGAGTAAAATTCTTGTCCATTTTATTGCATCACAAAGTGGAACACTGTAATATGTGGACAACCCATTGTGGCATTGTTTTAATGTGATTACTAATTTCGTGTCGCAACCTACTGGTCCAAGTGCTGATGTTTCTGATATAGTTTGTGCTGTGGTGTGCTTTATCTAGGATTATATTCTAGGAATAAGCTGAAGTGAGAGACAGGCTATGATACATAGTGCACAGAGTCACTTGGCTGCATCATAACAGCTGCACAAAATTGATATTGGCCTCGACTGGGTATGGCACCGCTGCTAGAAAGGGGGCACTCACCCATCCTGCTTTTCCAGGTTAGTTACTTGAACCATTGCACTTGTATAAAAATCAGTAACTATTGTTTAGTAGCGGTGTCGTGCCCAGTGGAACTGTGGAGTGTGGGGAAAAATTACCTGCTGTTGCTGTCGCAATTCCGCGCATCATTGCTAGATCTGCTATGGCTTCTTTGTGGTGACATTGAAGAGAACCCTGGTCCTGATGACATTGCCCTCACACCTGTCATTGATGCAATAAAAAGGCTAGAGTTAGGGCAAGCGGAAATATTTGGCGAGCTGAGAGGTTTCAAAGAAAAACAAGTAACTACTGACAATCAAATTCTATGTCTAATGGAGAGGGTATCCACCCTTGAAACCGCTATTGCTTCCCCCAGCGTTGGTTCAGCTGTTGTTTCTGGCAGTGATGCAATGTCCGATATTTCAAAACAACTGCAATCTATTCATTCGAGATGCGATGATGCAGAGAATAGATCTAGACGGTCAAATTTGCTTTTCTTCGGCATTTCAGATGACGCCAAAGAGGACTGGCTATCCTCAGAACAAAAGTTAATAGACTTTTGCGCTGAGCACTTCAATAGAACAATTACAGGATCGCAAATCGAGCGCTCGCATCATATAGGAAAGTTTTCTGCTGACAAGCATCGACCAATAATTGCTAAGATGGCTCATTTTAAGGATAAACAAACAATCCTATCTGCTGCTCACAAACCAAAAAATTCAGCTTTTCTATCAGCGAGGATTTTTCGCCTACCACACGACTCGCACGTAAAAAACTAATAGAATATGCTAAGGCTGAGGATAAAAAGTTCAGGTTATCTGTGGATAAAATGTACATGGGCAGCAAGATATAGATTTACAACAAAGAAAAAGACTCTGTCGTTCTTTACAGCTAGCTAGTAACGAAATCGGGCGCCGCTACACGTGCGATTGCTGCTTTGAGCGCTTTGACACCATATTTATCAGTAACTTATGCCAATATTCGCAGCTTGCTTCCAAAACGTGACGAGTTTTCCTTCATTGATGACAATGACAATATTACTGATATTCTTATATTAACTGAAACCTGGCTGCACCCTGATATAGACAACAATGAAGTTCTGCCTCGAAGAAATTCTCTATATCGACATGACCGTTCAGAAAGAAAGGGTGGAGATGTTTTGCTTGTCCGTGTCTTTCTTCCTTCCGTCCTTCGTGTACTTTCGCGCTATTTTCCATCATGAATGTTTTGATATGGCCATCAAACAAACACTCAAATCTTTTACTATCGACACACTGCCTCCACTTGAAGTTGTCTGGATAGCCTGTACTTCGTCTCAAACAAAGATGCTGATAGGTGTCTGTTATCAACCACCTGACTCCGCAACAGCATCAAGGCTGCTGTTTTGCAATACCCTTGCGAGCGCATCTACCTTTTTGGTGATTTTAATTTTCCAGATATTGATTGGTCTTCTTTATCTGCACCATATCCCGCGACTTCCTAAACATGACTTTGGATTTCAATCTGTCTCAAAGTGTAAACAGTCCAACACGTGGCTCCAACACACTGGATCTTATTTTCAGTCGCGCTCCTGACACTGTAGGCGACATTACGTATTTCGATGAATTCAGTGATCACAAACTAATGCAGTTGCCAATCCGATTCCCTCACAAGCACTCCGGTCGCGATATCAAGATCATAAGGGACTACAATAAGGCCAACTATTCACAAATGAATGCAGATTTTAATGCATTTTATCACTACACATTCCTACCACCATTTAATTCCAGATCAGTAGATGAAAACTGGGTTCTTTTTAGGGATAAGATCTGTCGGTCGACCTCTATGTCTCGTTAGTTCGAGTGAGCAACGACAGGTCATATCCTTAGTTTAATAAATCTCTCAGAATATTTAAGAAACAAAAAGAAGCACTTATACAAGAAAGCTTTGTTTACTGGTGATCGGTCCAATTGAAAAAAGTATAAAGAGTGTGTGAAAACATACTGTGCTGCCATACGCGATTCTAAAGATAAGTACTTTTGCTATGACTTCCCGCTTTACTAAAATCAACGCCCAAGAAGTTTTGGCAGACGATTGCACCGCAGAAAGATCACTGTCACATTTCATTACAAGACAAAACACATTTACCTGTTCCCAATGAAGATTGCCCATCAAAATTCAACCAATTCTTTTCGTCTGTCTTCACGAAGGTAGACTATTCCAGTGTACTGTTTTTTCCCAAATAGGACTGGACTTTCATGGAGCCCATTACTATAACTTTTGAGGGCATATCACTTTTGATAGATAGCCTAAACCCTTCTACCTCTTGTAGAGCCGATAACATCAACTCAAAGTACTGAAAAATGCAAAGCCTATATCGAGTGAATTACTTTCAGGTATCTTTCAACAATCGCTAGAGTCTAGTCAACTGCCTGCAGATTGGAAAATGGCTAAAGTAATTCCAGTTTTTAAAAGCGATGATAGAAGTTCTCCTGATAGCTACAGGCCAATCTCGCTCATATGCATGTGTTGTAAATTACTCGAGCATGTTATCTCATCTAATGTCCGTCGTCATCTTGAGTTTTGACCGCTTTTTCTTTCCTAACCAGCATGGCTTCAGGAAGGGTTACTCCTGTGATACACAACTGCTCTAGCTAACAACTGACCTGAATTTCAATATGGATGATAACGAACAGACTGACTGCATCTTCCTTGACTTTTCAAAAGCCTTCTATTGTGTAGCCCATTGCCACCTAATTTCCAAACTCTTAGCCATTTGCCTTGATTCTCTAACTTTATCATGGATTCGAAATTTCCTTACCTTTCGCGAGCAGTTTATGTTAGTCAATGATTACTCTTCATCAGCAGCTTATGTCACCTCAGGTGCTCCACAGGTCAGTGTTTTCGGACCATTGTTGTTTCTTATATATATATATATATATATATATATATATATATATATATATAAATGATCTACCAACTAATACTTCTTTCTGTGTGCGTTTGTTTGCTGATGATTGCATAATTTATCATAAAATACAATCTACCGATGATCACCTCGCTCTTCTGCAGGACCTCAGTTTTGTTCACGAGTGGTGTGAAAATTGGCTAATGATGCTTAATC
Source organism: Amblyomma maculatum (assembly GCF_055883805.1). NCBI lineage: Eukaryota > Metazoa > Arthropoda > Arachnida > Ixodida > Ixodidae > Amblyomma > Amblyomma maculatum. The sequence continues at coordinate 80,395,662 of NC_139344.1, read as the reverse complement.
CCACTAAATGTAAAGTAATGACTCTCAGCCGTAAGCGAACAAACTCTAAGTTCTCTTACCTCATAAATAGTGTACCTGTGACTGAGACTTTGTCCTACAAATACCTAGGTATTCAATTAACATCAAACCTTTCCTGGTCCGAACACATTACCTCCGTCTCTTCTAAAGCATCCCGTTCATTTGGTTACCGCCGCCGAAACCTTATGAAAGCACCTGCTCATGTTCGTAAACTTACGTACATAACATATGTATGGCCCCAACTGGAATTTGCGTCTGCAATATGGTCACCATACCAGAATTACCTGCAAGCAAAGCTAGAATCAATACAAAACAGAGTGTTAGGTTTATCTCCAACAATTACAGTCGCAAATCCAGTGTATCTGAAATGAAAAAAGGACATCTTCTTCTGCTCTTAGCTAGTCGGCAGACTCGGCACTGAGTTGCACTTCTGTGCCTGTTGCACAGGTATGTTTACAGCAACAGGCCTTCACCGCTTCCACTTAACATTCCACTGCGCACATCTAGGTGCTTACACAATCATATCAGTTTCTCGTGCATCTTTGGACGTACAAAAGCCTTCAATTCATCCGCATTCCCTCGCGCCATATCACTAGAATGATCTCCCTGAATCAATTGTTTCATTACCCCGCCGGGGTGACGCAGTGGTTACGGCGCTCGATTACTGTTCCCAAGGTTGCGGGATCGAATCCTGGCTTCGGCGGCAGCTTTTCAGTGGAGGTGAAAAGCAAGACGCCCTTGTGCTGTGTGATGTCAGTGCACGTTTAAGATCCCCAGGTGGTCAAAATTTTCGGAGTCCTCCACTACGGCGTCTCTCATAGCCTGAGTTGCTTTGGGACGTTAAGCCCCACAAACCAGATCAATTGTTTCATTAACTGATCTTGTTGCATTCAGTAAACGCGTGCTCGACTTGTATTGTTAGATAACCCCTCCGCATTTCTGTACCTTTGTTGTTATATTCTGTATGCATTTCATGTATTTTGTTCTGTGTAACCATGCTACACATATCCCGCAATTTCTTGGATATGTGGTATGATTTAACATCATGCATTGCTTGTTGTTTCGCCCATAATTAATGACAGTCTTTTCTTATTGTAACCCCCCTTACACAATACCAATCGGGGCCTGTAAGGTTCAATAAATAAATAAATATTAACATTCTTTCACTTACTGTGCTGCCATTTCGGAGTAGCAGTGAATAAAGTACACAATGCTGGGCTTACTTTTTCCTAAACTCAAGCAAGCATGCAATGAAAATCAGCTCGTACACAAGTATGGAGCAGAATAATCTCAATTCGAGAGGTTTTGGTCTGAAAATCCTGACATTCTGAAAACTGAAACTGTCTCACCTGCAAACTTACTGGCACTCAAGCTTTACTTGCAGTGTTGAGAGGAATTGCACCAGCTTCGTATATGATGATGCCAAAGCACTGCTTACAAAAGTATGCGTTAACGTTTTTGCTTTGAGAGTGCAGTGCAAAAACGTGAAGGCAACGAAGCCTCATTTGGAGTTGCCTGAAGGTAGCTTGACAATGCGTGGATTTGTTCTAGTTGGTTCACCTTATAATGCCATCTTCGGTGTTAAAAAGAGCAGAAGCAGACAAATAGTGGTCCTGGGTCGGCAGTGTGTGATGAAGCACTGAAAGTTCCTTCCTTGGTCATAATTGAGAACTGACCAAATGTCTCTCGACAAATCTGAAAAAAAAAAAAAAGCCACAGCACCGATATTTTACGAGAGATATTTTTTTCCCGTTTCATATCAGACTTCCGCAAAAGTGCCCAGTGTGCTGCTTTGTATTTGTTTTTAACACTGTGAGTTGATGAGAAGCTATTCTCACAACTAAAATAGCCGAATCATTTTCTGCCTACACTTACTACCTATATTATATAGCTACACACTTTTCGCTCTTCAGGTACTAAACCAATAAACTTGGTTAAATTAAACAAAAAAATCATGCCTTTTATGGTTTTGCTCTTGAGATGTCCATAGACGTGATCATTTGTGGTGCTATAAATGCGGAAGAAAAAGCAACTTTTGTCCTAGAAGTCTGTGGCTCACAATTTGATTTCGGCACTGCACCATCTTTATCATCTCACATTGTAGCAGGGACCATCAAAAATCTTTACTAGATCAGTTGTTGGAGACAGTGTGGCCCTTAAGACACTGTATGGTAATCGGCTACTTACTGAACACATTGTTTCGGAGCTTTGCTCTCACCTCCTTCCCTTATTTGCTCTTCAGACTACATTTCATCCTTTTCTTTCCACAGGATGAAGCCGAAAAGCTAATTGGAACTATTGAGAATGCAGTATCAAAGTTGCTGCATGTAGAAAACCTTGGTGCAATGAAGCCACGCCTTTCTCGCCTTCAGGAACAGATGAATGTTATTCTCAGCAGCTTGTAAAGAGAGTGTTCCACAACTGTAAGATAAATAAAGGACTTTTTATCTTCTCAGCTTCCAAAAGAGTTGTGTATTGCTTTCATACCTTGTTGTAAACAAGGTCCAATAATGACCAAGAGTATATGAACCTTTGTAAAACTACTTTTGTAGCTGTGTAGGAAGGCACACTAGAAATGCATTATTGAAGACTGTATCGTTTGTTACACTCAGCGACAGCTCTTCTTGGCAATGAAGAGAAAGCTACAGGGGCAGAACATCTGTCACTGCCATTCTGCATATTAGTTTGGCCGTAAGACAGTGCACTTGATAACCTGGCGCATTGCTCTCTGCACGGTTGCTGCATTTCATTGTTAGTGTAGCTGGCACCCTCTTGCAAGCTTCTTGTAACAAGAATGAATTCATTGTAATCAAGAGAATTGTTTTTGCCTTGACTTTTGTACAGTGAATGTCGGCAGTCATATTAGAAATATTCACCACATGATTAAGAGAAAAATGAAATCCATGGCTATATTCTTCTGCACGAAAAGGGTGTGTGTTTTGGCTCCCTAGCTTCGCACCACTGCCAAAAAAACTTGTTGCCGAGTGTAGCATTTGTTCAGCAGAGAGCAATGGGCTGAATTTAAATTATCTATCTACAATGGTGAACAAAATCGGCTTTCTAGCTATTTCCGGACAGCACTATAGGCCACATTATGTGAATGATGGTTTCCAACGCATTGCCGAGTGCCAATTTCCGCATGCGAGAACATGTCACCTCATCTAGGCAATAGTATGGCAACTGTAGTTCCGGGTTTCATGTGGTTCACTTTTGTTGCAGGCAGTGACGTAGAAGAAATTATTTGTAGCAGGGTGGCCTCAAGTGCAAATAAAAATGGTGCGAGCTCACATCAGGACGTGCAACTAATTTGGTGCCATTCACACGATTCTGCTGTGGATTTTATGCGATAGTGCATACAGCTCATCTGGTCGAAAAGACGTCACGGTAACCCAGAATCGAGAAAAATGTGGAGGCATGCATGTGATTTCATATCACAATTGTGGTGCAACCATTCTTTGTGCAGCATTCAGGGTGTCGTCAAACCATTTCACTTCCCATTTAGCATCCATATGCCAGTCAATTTGGAGGCTAGTTTGCTATATGAATTTGAACCGACATATGTGCCTCCAACTGTATGCCACTGCAAGTGTAGGTGCCCACTGAGAAGCAAGACAGATACTGTGCCTTCCTTTCCCTAAAAGCTAAACCAACTAAAGGCGTTTATATAACACTTTGCTTAACCCTGTGCCTGTGTCTCAATGCCGAAAATTTGTGGAATGAAAAGGCGGCCTTAAAGGCGCTATCACGTCTACTCTAAAGGTGAAGCTTAATCATCCCAATTGTTTCCTCATGACAGCGGTAGGGAAGACTCAAAAGACGACTTCACGAGCTCCAACTTCAGCTTATAAGGCAAACATCAGCCTCGAACTTCAATTAGCAGCCCTATGAAAGCATACATTCCATATCGGCTCACTTGTGAGTAGTTACGCATGTTCACTCTGTGCACCCAGTGTTTTATTTCCACTTGCCAAGGTTTCAACAACTAGAAAAGCTCCGGCCCGCGGGGTAGCTTCTCCAACTTCAACTAAGTGTGAAGTTCTTTCAGCAGCATAGAGTTGGGTTTGAGCATCTAACTTTCAGGGAACGGCTCCAAGAGCAGAGTTTCAATTTTAATGGCAAACTAGTTCGCCCTGCACCACCATCTGCAAAATGCATCACAATACATGCCAGCCATAAGCTCAAAAAGTTTGAGAACTCAGAAACTGAAGCTGTGCTGAGAGCTGAAAACAAATTTAGCAATGTTGTTAAGAGAATGGTGCACCTTCAAAATACACTTGAGCACATGACATACTAGTTTGTGGGCGATTTGGCTGCACTGATTTTCGTTAAAAGTCGGGACAACGGGTATGTCAAACTTGCAACAACTGCTTTGCTAAGTGAACGGTGATCATGGCTTCCGAATCACACAAAAAAAATCTGCAGAGCCGCACCACATTTTTACACCTATAAAATGAGACTGTGTAGCATATTTTGCACTCTCATTATTTTTATTGCATTTTAGTTCAATACTAAAGTTTTTAATTTAAAACTAATAAATTTGTATGTATTTGACCGATCATCTGAACACCTGCGTTTTAGTGTAGTATGTTACAGCAGAATGATGTAATTATTTCATTCAAGAGTCGCCCGTTTTATTCCAGGATCCTGAAGGAGTGAACACGATAACATAAAGCTCGTACTTACACAAGCTGTATGTTCAACACCAAATTTTGTATATTCTGAGATTTGTTTAAAACCGCTTCTCAATTTTACACCCATGCTTTTCAAGATGGGTGAATACTTTTTCCAAAGATCACCCATTGAAAGATGTTTTCAAGTTACGCATGCTTTAGGTAAATATTTATGTGTATAAAAGAGTGTTTACAATACTACGTTTTGGTATATGTTGCACCACGGTTGGTTGTTTAAAGACATTTAAGGAAAAAATTTTTCATGTCACCTCAGTATCTCATTTCTTTATGGTCCCAAAAGAGTTAAGTTGACTATATAAAATAAGCCAGAAGCATCAAAATTCCTTAGCTTAAAATTGTTTTGTAATATGCTCTTCGTTTAGGTTACTTTTTTTTTTTTTTTTTTTTTTGTAATGGAGGAATTGTCTGGCAGTCGTGAATGGTGGGCGGAACTTCACTGCAGACTTGTGTTGTAACTGACCATAGCAATGCTCAGGACCAATATATTAATCCACCCCGCCGCAGTGGTTAGGGCACTCGATGGCTTTGCCCAAGGATGTGGTATTGAATCCTGGCTATGGCAGCCGCTGTTCAATGGAGGCAAAAAAAACAAAGCGCCTGTTTGCTGTGCAGTGTCAGTGCCCATTAAAGAATCCCAGTTGGCCAAAATTTGTGTGGAGCTCTACACAACAGTGTCCGGACGTCTCCCATAATACAAACCATATTAAGCCTACCATTATCCAAGCAATAAAGCTCATGTTTGTAAGTACAATTTACATTTTTGTAGCTATGCTTGTGAGAGCTGTAATTCTTCACAAATATCTGCCCAATATATTATTAAATATATGCTGCTACCAGGTTGTCTGGAAATCAACTGTTTTGCTCCGGCCACTAAAATATCTCATGCATGCTTGTTTCATCATATAGCAAATTTTTCGTAACAGTAGAGCAGCTTCCACTTCAATGGCATTGCCAACTGCCTTACACTCCATTTCTGAACCTGCTTGTAGCACTTTTACAAGACAAAGGTGACCTGAGTCAATCGGCATGGCGCGAACTATGATCATATTCCTACATACCTGTCACCCCATCAGTTTGTAACAGGTGTGACAGGCACGCACTAAGATAACCACGTAGTGCACATGGCCGTGTTTGGACCAAGCTGCCCTTACCTTTCGTAGCGCTGCAAACAGCTTGCGAAACAGATTATATGCTACAAATGAACACCATTTTTAGTTAAAAAATCGCTACCATTACAAGGAAACCTGCCTGTAACCTGATGCATTGTGACAGTATGTTATGCATTTTTTAGCAATTGTAAAAAATTTTGAATATGACCTCGTGTGTCACGCCTGCACACATAGTTTCCCTTTGTACCACCACACCAGTAAACAGAAGGCAGCAGGTTCTACCTTACAGTACCAATTGATCTTAGACAGCAACTGGTACTATAAAGGTAGAACCTGCTGCCTTCTGGTAAGGACAATGCAGCTTCACCCTCCACACACAAACAACAATTCAGCAGACATTAAGAGTAGGGGAACATAGTTCCTTCAAGAATGAGTTTACACATGCCAGCATTTTTATACAGACCTAACAGAACTGAAAACCTTTTGAAAACAAGAGACCAAATGCAGGGCATATGTGCCCACAATTAAACTGCAACCTTTTCTCTTCCTACAGCAAACATGTGCCAACATGGTAATACTTGCTCTCGGACTTTACTCTGGCAAAAGCTTTAAGCTTCATTGCATGTCACTGAACAAAACAAAAGCACTCAAAACTCTTACTCTTCGATGTTGACATGGTTAATAGCACTGGCAATAGTGGCTCAGAATCACTGCCATAAGGTGACAGCAAGAGACTGTCATGTTACGACAATGACCAGCCTGTCACCGTACACAGGGTGACAGCAAGCACAAGTCATGCTGAAGAAAACATCTACTTCACTGTATTATGAATTAACGAATTAATCTCTGATAATAGTCTTTTTGCTGGCTGAGCTATACACTTGCAAGGTAACAAAGAAATGAAAAAAATTTGCTGTCTCCATATCTGAGGCAACAAGAGTACACGAGTGAAACATTTATTGACATAGGTGTGTTGGTCACACTTCATGAAGTTTTCTGCTCAGGATCTCTGCACCTTTTAGGTTACTCTTTTTCAGAATGTTGTGCTTTCCTTCTAGCGCAGCCTTAACACGTGCAATTGCTTTGGGAATGCCCGTTTCCAATAGCTGTACAAGAAAGAAAGCTCCGAAGTTGCATCCAATCCAAGTTGACATGGTCTCCTGGGACACTTCATCAGCAATCACACCACAGAATGAATCCTCTCCTTTGTCGTCTATGTCCTTGTCGTGGGCAGCCATCTTCTTCAGGAAGAATCGAGCTGGGCCTTGGTCAAACAGATGAGTGTCTTGATCTTTTCCAACCTTGTATGGTGATGCATCAAGTAGCTTGGCTATACTTTTGAATGCAGAGGCTGCTTCAGCAGTGCTAAGGCTCGTCAGGATAACATGAAGGGCAACAGATGTAGGGCCACTACAAGTCATCAGTGCCTCTATGTTGTCACCAATTGCTGGGCCAAGTACAGTAGCAGCTGCTTTGTGAAGTTGTTGCTTGCGTACCTAAAAACAATGAAAGCAAACACAGGTAAACAAGAGAGTGATACTGTACACGGCTTGAAGCAATGTCTTAGCAGCCATTACATTTAGGACTATTAAGCTCAATGAGGACCTAGATGATTTGCTAATCTGATTATTGGCACCTTCCTTGGCATACACTCTGGAAGCTGCATTCGAAGATGTGGTGGCTGTAGTGTCACAAAAATTACATATCTTGGACTTTTTGTGCAGCATAATATTGCCAAGTTCAGCATAAACACATCGAAGTCATATGGCAGTGAATATTCTTGAACCATCAGGGCATGAGAGAATTGGTAATCCAGTAAGAATGCCAACAAGGCTGCTCACCTGCACTTCTTATATTATTCCACAAAGTGGTCATCATCCCTATTTGTTTTACTACTGCAGCACACAAGATTAATGATTCCCAGTGATTTAGATGATTCCACATACTGAAAATACTAAGTTATACCTCTGTCACACGAGCAGATTTAATGTCATTCGATGCATCGAATGTCATTCGGTTTCTTTCGGTGCTACACGGTAAAATATAATTCCATTCGCAAATGGTGGCAATTACGATCAGCTATAAAAAAATGCTGCACTTAAGGAACATCAGTGCGCATAAAAGGCGTTTGAAATCACTGTGTAACATTTTAAAGCTGATCAAAACATTTCTGTACGATAATTCAAGCGAAAAGCATTACTTTTGACTGTGCGGTAGCACTTTAGCCATCAAAATCCAAGCCAAGTATCGAGTCACCCACAAACCCATAGAGTTCCTTACACTAACTAGAGGGAAAGCTGAGGGCGCTGCACTTCAGCCACCATGAGCACGCTAAGAATCATGGGTCGGTGTGCTACTTGTTGCGGGACAGTCGGTTTTTTTCGGGTGCGTGGAGTGGTGTTACTGCAATGTTTCTTTTTCGTCATCATCATCATCATCTGAAGGTGCGTACATAGACCACGAAAGCTATAGTAGCGAAAGCGCAAAAGCAGACGTCGCCAATAAATGGTTTCTGTTTCCTGAAATGCCACTAAAAACTTCCTTCAGTGATTGCGCAACCATAAATATTTTTGTAACGTATTTTTATTTCAAAGTTTGCCTATTAAGTGCAAAATATTGGTATTTGTGCTGCTCAAAACTAAGCCAATAGGAGAAAGAGCCATCGCTTATATTCGATAAATTTCACATTGACATGCTGTTTCTCTCTCTTTTTGCAATTTATAGTCACACTATTCAATCTTGGGACATTATTTATGGTAGAACAACGTTTATCTTTGCATTAGTTTTGGCCAAAAGTTGTAGTTCTGCACTCGGTAGCTCGCTGGCCCATGATGCTTTGAGCGCCCATGGGGGCTGAACTGGCCGTCTGGAAACTCCATGTTAACTCCCATAGACGGCAGCACAGCTTTCCCTCTAGGTAAGAGTAAGAAACTCTATGCACAAATCGATAAATGTAAACAAACAATATGGCTGAACACAGCGGAGCGCGGATACACAGTGCTAAGACGCACGGAGACACGTAGAGCATGCGATTGGCGTCCAAACTGTGAGGCGCTCAGTCAAAACTTTAACTTAGTTCCGAGATAAACATACGGGGAGATGCGGCTACCAAGGAACACAGAGCCCAAAATGATTGTGAGTCGCTGCCATGACTGGACCACTGCTGTGACCGAGAGTAATGCCGTTCCGCAGAGCCTGCAGTGCTAATAATTTTACACCTAAATTAACAGGTTTTAAAACAAAACTTTAGAAATATAATTTTTAAATTTCAATGTGCGCAGAATATGTTGTTGGGTTACTTGTTTCTGCTGCGTATCTGGCGTCAAGAGTACACATTCGGTTCGCGATCGAATGCGAATGAGTTCCCCAAACTCGTTCGATGAAGAATGTCATTCGAACCTAATGACATTAAATTTTCTCGTGTAGCACGGGAATAATGACATTAGATGCTAATGTCATTCGATACGAATGACATTAAATTTGCTCGTGTGACAGAGGTATTACAACACCTGCTGTCCAAGAAGGCTTCCCATACATTTATACACAGGTGGAGCTGGCAGTGAACTGCAATGCACTGATTGTGTTAGTGAACTAATGACCTCATAATTAAAGAAGCTCACCTCAGGATCTTTTTTGCTTGTGCTGCTGCTGTCACCTTCCTTGAGGATTTCCACAACTTGGGGGTGAAAGACGCGACCATCCCTTGGAGCAACCAGGTAAGCCAACACTCTTTGCCCATGCGGATCAGTCAGCAGATCAAGAGGCTCTTTAAACAACTCAGCAACAATGGTTCCCTCAACCAATTTTGTGTCATCAACACAGTCAAAGATGGACAGCAGCACCATGTGACCATGCTCTTCTCGTGCAATTTTGGCAACATAGGTCTTGAATGATTTGATTATTGTCTTGCGGTCTTTTGCAGAGCTGTGCCAGATGCAGTGCATAGCTACACGTGAGCCATCTTTAGTGTGCACCATTTCTACCAGTGAACCTCCTAAAGCTTGAATCATCTCAGACCTTGAACTAGCGTCGGCGTTCTTGAAAAATTCCAGCATGACATGGTGTATAATACTGTGCCGAATGGCTGGCTTGCCAATGATTTTCATGAGTGTTTCTTTTAAATCCTCGATCATTTTGGCACGGTCTGCTGACTCAGCCAGAGCATCTGCAAATGTTATCACTTTATCCCTCTTGAAAAGAGCCCATTCTCGGCTGTAAAGCTCCTGCAGTAACCAGGAACGCTGCAATGCATTGGCATACTCGTTGTAGATAACCTCCAGGATGGCCGCCGCATCCGCATGGTGCAAGAGGGGGACGACGTGCATACTGAAAGCCTTGATGACGTGCTGCTTTTGTTCACTTGTGCCATTCCGGAGGATCTGCCTCACCATGAACTTGGCGTATTTTGACTTGGTCATCTGTACAATGATATCTTTAACTTCGTCAAAGATCATATTACGGTGAACAGCAGTCCCCAAATGCTCCATACATTCAATAACACGAGAAGTATCATGCGCAAAGATCAGCTGTTTTACGTGGCCCTTAACTACTTTGGTCAACTGGGCTAGCAATTCTTCGCGCCTTGCCGGCGTACACGTCTTGCACCGCAGTTCTTCCCAGATACGCTTTGCGGCTTTGGATATCTCGTAAAACTTGTTCTCCTTTTGTTTTCGCTCTTGCTTCCGCTCTTTCTTTTTCATTTCAACCAACTTCATTTTCTTGGGCTCCACTGCGTCATCGTTACCTACTTCCAAGCCACGCTTTCTTGGCGTAGCGCTAGCTGCACCAAACGGTCGTTCCGCTGAGCGCTCGGCTCCCACTGAGCTCGTTGCATCGTTCGCAGCTTGCGGTTTCTTGAGCGTAGGTTTGCCAAGTTTTCCATGCTTTCCAAGTTTTCCGGCCGCAGGTGAAAAGGTTTTCCGGACGTTTCCTTTTCCTTTTTTGATTTTGTCACCTGCCTGGTAGATCTTCGGCAATTGATGAAGTTTCGCTTCGGCATCCTTGTGCTGTTGCTTCGGCAAATTTGTTCTTTTGAAGGACTTCGAAGACGGCTCATTCATTTTCAACTCGCGTTTTTTAGTCTTCATAGCACACAGTGAATGTAACTTTAGGCTAACAGCGGCACGCTAAACACAACACGTGAAGCAACGTGCGCTTTTCGCTTTTTTTTTCTTTTTAGAATCGATGATGCGGGTGACGATCGTGGTCCCTTATTGGTTCCGTCGGGTCTACGCCAAAATCTTGCCGCAAAAAAGACAAGAAACTTTACTAAAAATGTCACATTTTTATGCTAAGTAATTACATTTAAATACTGTGACAAACTTTATTTTTATTGTAATGCTGCTTATGTCTCCTATGCTATCACGTAGCCTACGCTACGAGCACTACGAGCACAATCCAACCCAATCCATGTGCAGTCATTGGCAAAGGAGGGCAGTGAGGCGTTTGAGACGTTAACTAACGGTTTTTTTCTGTTCTTGGTGCACCTACGTTTGGCGCATCGATGTAACTGCCAGAACAGCGTTTCTGCGCTGACATAGGTATTGTGTTTCCTGATTTGTTTTAAATCCCATGTTTCAACGTGTTGTAGTACGAAATCCAGTAAACAGTTAAAATCGCGCATACAAAAATAGAGTTCGCCCTGTAGCAGTCGCAGGAACAGTTGGAAATAGATTGTGAATACATGCTTGCTCGTTCAGATGGGCCAAACATTTTGCGCGTTATGTAAAGCATCTTCGTTTACTGTTCCTTTAGAATTTCGATTCACCTTGACTCAAAAAGAATGGAACGTAATGAGAATTTCGATACGTTGTTGCTGGAAGAACTACGGCAGAAATAAACTGAGTGTGCGTGTTTCGGAGGATATGAGAGCCGAAGGTCACTGTTTCTTTTCTGCAGTAGACTCCTTCAGGTATTCAGGACTACCTAGTTTTCGTGCCCGCCTGTAGGGTAGAAAACGAGAAAGTCGAGTGAAGTTCGGGTGGCGCGTGCCGAAGGTCTGCAGTATGACAACTACTGCTGTTGCTGTTGCATAGCGCAGAGACAGAAGACTAGAGGGAACAGTGGCAGAAAGTTAGCTTGAATTTTTGTCAATTCCTGCTCGTTAGCCAGTGTTAACTAAGCTAGCTTTATTTAGGCTGAAAGTTGGCGGCTCAGTGAATCGAAAGCACTCGCAGTACAGCTTGCAATGCCCCACTGGCATCGGCACAGACGGCCGAGAAATGGTTGAACTGTTGGTGCCTCATTTGATTTCGGAATGCTAGCATTTGCGTCAGAATTGGTTTGAATTCTTTCAGTTAGTCTCCTTGGGCTCATTTAATGCTTCAATTGCTACGAATTCTGAAAAAGGAAAATTCATGCTGGTACTGTTGGGTAACGGATAGCCATAGTTGCGAAGGAGAAGACTGCACACTTTCTGCAGCACATACCAGACATGCTGCAGAAAGTGTGCAGCTTACCTCCCTACAACAGTTTAGTTGAAAATTATTTTGCAAAAATTGCAGTTACAAAAAACAAAATTGAATTTTCTGCTACTCACCTTTGCCGTATAATTAGTTTCAGTGGCTTCATCATCAGAGAGGTTTGAATAAGAGGCATCTTCATTCATTGTCGAGGTGAGATGAAGGTCAATAGGTGAACTTCGAGCGTTGCTATGACTCATTCCATGCTTCTGGAGGTTTACAAAAACATGTTTACATTCAAATTCTAAAAGGGTTAAATGGGCTGCTGAGAAAGCGTAGCAGTCAAAGCCACATTTTGGTGAACTTGAATAGCGATGTGCAGAAATATACATGCATGTAAATACCCGTATTTATTCACAAAATAAAATATACTTATGAATATAAATACATGATTGGCATTTGCAACATTTCTTACTGCATTGCGCTGCCTCAGAAAAAAAGGAAAATTGACTGCACTCACTCAGCGCAACCAGAGAACTTTGTGACTTCCATCTCATTTTCGGCAAGAAATTTGTATTTTGAACAAGATGTAGCACTACTTGCCTGTCAAACAAGGATTTCAAACGTAATTAGCATTGATGTGGTGCAGAAAGTAGTGCTCTATAACTGAAAAATAAAATAGGGAAAGTCACATGCAAAATCAGATGCCATGCCGCAAATGGTTATGCCAGTCAGACTGTCAAATGACTCGGTGCATGCATAGTGTGTATCTGTGTCGTGTTTAGGTCACTATACTCTCATTAGCACACATGTAAGCCAGACTAGTCCATTTTACTGAAAGTTTGAGTTATGGTTTATGGAGTTTAATGTCCCAAAGCGTTTCTGGCTATATAGGATGCCATAGCGGAGGGTTGCGAAAATTTTGACACCTGGGGTTCTTTAGCATGCACTGACTTTGTATAGGTCATGGGTGCCTTGCTTTTTTCCTCCATCAGAAAGCAGCCGCAACAACCAAGATTCGACCATGCGTCCTTGGGTTCAGTGGTTGAGCACTGTAACTATTGAGTCACCGCAGTGAGAGAAATTTTGCTGAAAGCGTTGGAATAGCCGGTTGCACTAACTAGTCATAGGAAGTGGAACAAACAGCAGTGTATTGTGTAGGCTACACAGACATTGTCGCCCCCTCCTAACCTCACTGAATTTGCTGGCAGTTGGTGGGAATTGCAGCTGTGCTTTGCTTTTCTGGGGGTAAACTTCTAACTCGCACCTTGCAAAATGGAACAGGTGTGCGCATATTGGTAGAGCATACTTGAAAAAGAAATTATAGTGTGTAAGAGAAGACAGGATGAAAGGGAAGGTGCAGACAAGTACTAACTTTCCACTGCCATTATATTGCATGGTCAGGAGCATATATATACAGATCCAGTGAGTGCAAAATAAAGAAAATGAAAAAAAAAAAAAAAAAAAAGTTATCAGCACACAGAACCTATGCCAGTACTTTTGACGTAGGCTTGTATATGAATAGAGCTGTAAAGGTAGAGAGTACTCTTACAGAACCCCACCACAGGGGTGCAGTGGTTAGGGCACTCGACTGCTGTACCCAAGGGTGCGAGATGGAATCCTGGACGTGGTGGCTGCTCTTCATTGGAGGTGAAAAACAAGGTGCCCGTGTGCAGTGCGATGTCAGTGCACATTAAAGAACACTAGATGATTGAAATTTACGGAGCCCTCCACTACAGCATCGCATTGCCTGAGTCACTTTGGGACGTTAAACCCTATGAACCAAACCAAACCAGTACCTTTACAGCAGTTTAACATGCGACATGGTGACAATTTGTCTGATTTTCTCTTGTTGATAAAAGGCATTGCTCTTCTCATAGTCCAGAAAGGAGACTATAACTTATCATTAAACAGCAATACATGAATAGGTTTGCTATGGTATGTGGGGTTCAATATCCTTTTTCATATTTTTATTGTGAATTTAGTTATGAGTGGTTCTGCAACCATGTGTATTTAATGCAACAGATATCAGGTGTCCAGCATGGGGTCACAAACTGCTTAGATTTAATTGCAAGCCATACACAAGGATGACGTACACGAGCAGTGTGATGCAAAAAGAAAGTATAGCACATGGCAGTGTCAGTGCATGTAAGATTCAAGAGTGGCTTGCATTAGTATTGCACATTGGATCATCAATACAAGTACATTGTATCTTCAAATAGTTCTTAATAATAATTTGTCATTGAGCATTTCCTTACCTTCTAGCTTCCCCCATGTTTCCTCTATGATAGTTCAAGAAGCCCATCCTGCCATCCAGGCTTATTAATGAAGCACGCTACTGCTAAGCAGTGATTAATGTCATAGAAACAGTCATTCCAGCAGACGTACTTGCCTGCATCTGACTTTTGTGGCATTGTAATGAGCTGTAAGTATCTAGCACAAATTTATAACTTATCATTAAACAGCAATACATGAATAGGTTTGCTATGGTATGTGGGGTTCAATATCCTTTTTCATATTTTTATTGTGAATTTAGTTATGAGTGGTTCTGCAACCATGTGTATTTAATGCAACAGATATCAGGTGTCCAGCATGGGGTCACAAACTGCTTAGATTTAATTGCAAGCCATACACAAGGATGACGTACACGAGCAGTGTGATGCAAAAAGAAAGTATAGCACATGGCAGTGTCAGTGCATGTAAGATTCAAGAGTGGCTTGCATTAGTATTGCACATTGGATCATCAATACAAGTACATTGTATCTTCAAATAGTTCTTAATAATAATTTGTCATTGAGCATTTCCTTACCTTCTAGCTTCCCCCATGTTTCCTCTATGATAGTTCAAGAAGCCCATCCTGCCATCCAGGCTTATTAATGAAGCACGCTACTGCTAAGCAGTGATTAATGTCATAGAAACAGTCATTCCAGCAGACGTACTTGCCTGCATCTGACTTTTGTGGCATTGTAATGAGCTGTAAGTAGCTAGCACAAATTTATGGCGTGATGTAAAACTGCGGGGTGGCATCGGGTAAAAATCACACTGGTCAGTTCATTGAGGCTACAGATATAAGCTTGCTCGTAAACAAGCATAAATAAAATGGTCTATTTACTGACACAAAATTCAGTGCCTTGTGCAAGCTAATCTTGTTGCAGTAGGTACTTCGCCATTAAGTCCTTGCCATCGCCTTCTTGCATGCTTTGTACTCGGCCTTTATTAAAGAGTGGCCTATTTGCAGTTGAAAACAATTGAAAGGACATTCAGTGGTCTTAAAACCATTAAAAATGGTCGCTATTACCTTACACAGTGGCTGTGCTTAATTAATGATTAAGCCTATCAGCAGCACTGGCCACCTCTAAATCATTTGGTATTCGCATTGGTGGCACTGAATGCTGCGTTTCAATAGCACCACCTGGGACGTGCAGGCTGGCAATAGTGCTAAAAGAATCAGTGCTAAAAGATTGTAGCATGACCGACCATTGCCGTAGATCGTGAACCGGAGTTTTGGTAGGAAGTGGTGGTGCACGTTCATCTGTTGGAAAGAAGGTCACTATCAGGTTAGGGTGTGTGTGTTCATCAGCTGTAAGAGAGTTTATTTGGGTGCATCTGGTTCTGCTGTTTTGTGGGATTAGTTTTAGGGCATTCTCTTTTGGGTGAAAGTTCCTCGCTAAGATATGTTTTTTCCGCCATTGCACCTGGGTTATAAAGAAAACAGATATAAAGGAGATGCATGCAAGCACCATAGCTGGGCTTTGAAGGGAAAGGAAATAAATGACGAAGCATGAACAAAAGCCATAGAATAGTTCCAGCACTCAGTGAAAGAACGCCAACCAAATCCATTACCCTCTTAATGATTGACTTAGCAGGGAGCCACGAGGTGTGATGGGTAGTGTCCTGCTCTTCAAAGCGGCCATTACTGGGCAGCTTTGAATGAGACCCTCTTTTGACCATGCTGCTCGTTCTCCAAGTGTAGCTTGTTTTGTTAACAGGATTAATAATTATATTTTTAGTTCAGCCTTGAGCTGCTGAATGTCTGAAAATGTAAGAGTATTAATAATAATATTTTTAGTTCAGCCTTGAGCTGCTGAATGTCTGAAAATGTAAGAGTACACGCAGCTAGGTGTTGGACAGGAGCTTTGAGAAAGGAAGAGGGGATTGGTTGCTATAAGAGAAGGAATTTGAAACCTCTTCAGAACAGTAGCTATTGCCTTGCTATCTTCAATCTCTGTGCATTGGCTTTTGCAATTATTCAGATGCACTGATAGCGGCCAACCTGTTGAACCTGGTATAGACGAAGAATAAATGTGATTGAAATGTAGTCTCAGCAGCTAGTTAGTGCTCATCATACACACTACCGGGCATGCATTTGCCACTAATATTTTGTTCAATCTAAGGTCTGTCAGCATGACCCATGTGACCACAGAAAGTAGAAAGAGTGGTCACCAGCACTTGCACCTTTTTGGAATGCAGCTGCTATCATATTTTATAGGCACATTCATTAGCATGCTTGTCTGGAGCACTGGAGCAGCATACTGCAGAATGAAGAAAGTTTAATCTAGGCTAGGTACAGTGCTGCTACATACATACATTGCAATATTAGGGCAAATCCCTTTTTCATGCACTTTCTCTGTGCGACAGAGTCTTTGAGTGCTGAAGACAAGCTGTTGACTGAACTGTTGTACGCTTTATCACGGGGTTAGGACCACTGAGAAAACAGTTGAGGCCTTTCATATACCTTGCAGCCCTGGCTAGGCGTAACCCTTTCTTCTGTCAAGTTAATGGAGCAGGAAGTCAATTTTTTATCCAAACTGAGCATTGTAGAAATTGTTCTTTTTTTTTTTTTTTGTCTTAATTATGTCTTAAGTATTGCTCGTATTTTATAAGCCACTTTTTGTTTTAGAGGAAGCATGCTGCCAAAGTTTTAGGTGATTATCAATTATAATTGGGGGTTGAACATGTTTTTTTTTTTTTTTTTTGAAAATTTCATGCATTTTTCTGTGCTTATTTCAGAACACTTTTTTTTTACACCAGATGAATTACTGACATTTTCGGTTACTTATTATGGCAATCCTGCGTGGTTAAGAGTCTGTTTCGGTGTTTTTATTAGCATACCAGTAATTAACATGCAAATGGTAGTGCATGTGACTTTGCTTGTATAAGAACTTAAATATTGTCCTTAAAAAAGAGCAATGCAGATTAAACGAGCTAGCCAGTAGAGAAATGCATAAGTGGAAAATTGCTTCTAAAAAGTGGGATGACATGTCGTTATTGGATTGTCACACTGGGTTGAGTGAGAGGGCCTAGCATCACAGGGACTACTTGTTGATGGCAGTGATGGAACTGCTGCTGAATCGTCGCAATAGCAACAACAAACTTTTCCATGATGCCCATGAAAAGTTTTGTCAGTACCCTACATGCAGTTGATAAACTGACTTAATTGACTAAGTTCTCTAAGCAGATGATTATAGTGAATTAAGAGTGTTGGCTAGCAGGCAGCGAGAAAGTGGTACTTCCTTGTATTTACAGGCAAGCTAGTAGAGCAATAGCTATGCTGCTTATTTAGCTGTACCATTGTTGCATTATACCCCGTGACTTCCCTATTTAATTTTCAACTTCTAGTGTAATTTATACTGAGTGGCTAGCTAGTAATGCTCTATGTGCCAAGAATACAGACCTTTTTCGGTTAAAACCAAAATTTGATGAGAATTTGGCATATGTACTTTTATTGGGTTAAACCACGGCCGGTCTCGAGGAAGAGCGCGCGCTCTTTCCTATGGCCTTCTCAATTGCCGCGGAAGCAATGGGAACGTTCCTCCTTGAGTTACTCTCTCTACCGCAGCAAGGGTCGCAACCTGCTCACCATTCATTCTGCGCATGCTACAGCGGCGACGGGTGGGTTTCATTTGGTTTTGCGCTGCCATCCACTGGTTTTGAATTGCGCGCAGGACCGAAATGAAAGAAGACATAACGTAGTTGCTTTATCTGTACGTCGCCAGTGTATTCCACATGTGAATGAAGTCTTTATAATTAAATCTGCCCATTAGGACCATCAAGAAGATGAAGCATTCTTAAGTATGGCAAGCATATGACAGGTACTGCTGTTTTAACAGCGTTAAGGGCCCCATGTCGCAGAAAAGTCGGTGTCGGCGGCGGCAGCCGCCGCCGTCCCGCATCGTCCGGCGTTGGCCGTGAGCGAAAAATCCCAGAAGCATTAATAAATAAAAACGAGTAGGAAAAATCACCGACCTGAGGAATCGAACGTGGGCCTCTGGGGTGCAAAACGAGCACGCTAACCACTCCACCACGCCAGCTAGATGGTTTGAAATGGACATAGGCGCGTTTATTGATTGCGGTGTTGTCTCAGAAATGTCCCTTAGAGAAGTTTGCTGTGGCGTATAATAATAATTATGAGCATGTAAATTACAGAATTACAGAACACGCAGTTAAGCGAGCGGCAAATTACTTTTCCGCTGTGTTTCCTCTTCACTTGGCGTGCATATAGCGCCATCGTGCGTGTTGCGCACGGAATAAGATAGACAAGGCATAGCCTCCGAGATCTTCATCACGCCGGCTCGTTGCCGACGAACTGCGATTGCAACTTGAGGCCCGCGCGTTTCGGCAAGGTGGCCGGCAGCGCTTCTATGTTCAGGAAGGATTAATAAATAAAAATGAGTATAGCAAGTTGCTGTATGTGGGAATTCGAAACAGAGCCTCCCTTCTCAGTGCACGCCTCAGCCGCATTGTAAGCGAAGGAATGCTTAGAATCACCTTTCAGAACAAGCAATTACCAAACAGTCATGCTTTGGACAAGTTAACGAGTATTGTATCATGTGAACTACGTCTTTGTGTCACTCAAAAGCGCGACAAGCAAATGAGTAGACAGTGCGAACGGAGTGCGATAACGCTATCGCGTTCCATTCTTAAAGACGAAGCTTAAGCGTCCTCCAAATTATTAAATGTAGAAGATGGTGTGTTTACCCATTGTTTGCAAATGACTATACTGGACTGACAAGTACTATAAGTAAGCTTATTAATGCAATGTTGCCATGTGGCGTGTCTGCCAGTTTTAATGTCCCAAAGTAGTTCAGGCTATGAGAGGCGTCGTATTGGCGGTCCTGGAAATTTTGATCACCTGGTTTTTTTTAATTAATGTGCACACTGCACTGCATAGTATATGGCCGGGGTCTTGAGAGTACCGCTTTCATTGAGACATAGCCGCTGCAGCTGAGATTAATTCCGGGATAAATGAACACTCAGACTTTTCAAGCTCGCGCTCCTAGATACATATTGCCCTGTAAAAACATTTAAGACAGCTACTGTCACAAAATTTTGGTTTTCATTACATTGAGGAAAATCACAGTTTTATATTCTATAATATGCATGCTGGCAGTTGCTGTCAAAGTTGGCCTAATTTTAGCGAACACCAAAATTTTGCATTATTTTGCAAGTTGCATAGCGCAGCTCAAAAATAGCTCTTTTGAATAACATCAAGAAATAGCTATTAATAATTCAAGGAATAAAGTTCCCCTGAGATTGGCACACTTCTCTTATTTAGAACTAGAAATGGAAAATAAGGCGGCCTCTCCCGTGGTGAACCTTAGGTTTTATGTTCGATAATATCCGTTATGCCCATTTGGAGATGCTATTGAAACATCAAATGCTCTCCAGCATGGTTATGTTCTTCGCGTAAAGACTCTCGCCACAGGCAAACTGCTTTCGAAACACTGTATAATTATAGTGACAGTTGTGACGACGCCAGAAGCATCCCCAACCCTGACCCTCCTGCCACATATTGTACTTAGGTGAAATAATAGACACAGCTTTAAAGGAAAGTTCACTTTTTTTAAAGGAGAATGATTTTCTCCTTCCTTAAGTGTCCTTTAAAAAGGAGTGCGTTTTGAAGTTCTCGCTTCTACGGAGTAAATATTTGTGCCCGATGTCTTGATCAAAAGTTGTTGCATCAATCGCGAGTCTACATGCTCTTTCAGCCGAGTGATGTGCTCTGAAAGTAATGCATATGCAACTTAAAAACTGGCTAAATTTGCGGCTGTCCAATGCACTGCCAGCATATCCAATGGCTCATGTGACAACCATGCAGTCACACTTAGGGGGAGCGCCTGCACGCGGAATTTATTTCTATTTTATACTTCATAGATCGCAAATATTAGATGCTGATTATGAGGCCTTTTTGTGAACTATAAGGATTGAACTGTGATGACTTGCTGGTTGCAATTTATGAGAGTGGAGGAGGGAGCAAGCACGTGCTTTCCATACACATGAACGGTGGTAGCAGGCGTGGAGTGGTGAGGAGGTGGTGCCCCCACCGAGGTGTAGCAGAAGGTGGAAACAGACCCCATTGCAAAGGCCGAAGAAGCACTCTCCCCCTTGGGACTGGCTGTGGTTAGACCAAAAATTGTGATCACTAATTATAAGGGCAATTGATGTTTGGTGGCACTGTGGCACTGTGTTTTTTTTTTTTGGGGGGGGGGGGGGGTGAATTTAATTTGCCTCATATGTAGACGCACAGTTCGTACAATGAAATTGAACATGTTTATTTTATTTTATTAACATCACTTATTTCAACAGTTGAATACTGAAGGCTTTTCTGGACTCGTCTTTTACATACAAATTAAAAAATATTTTTATTGTGCAGGTTGGTAATTTTCCTACCTGGGACACAGTTTCCCCTTTAATCACAACATCCTTTAAAGGGACACTGCAGCACTTTTTGCAAAAATTGGGCTTTCAGCAGAAACCCACAGTTTTTCATGCTGCGAACTCGAACATCAGATTGAAATTAGGCAGAAGAAAGCAGAAATAGCCTTTTTTCAGCAGAAATACGCAGCCCGCGCAACAGGGCTCACCGTGGGTCGCGCCGTCGCCTGTGATTGGCCAAGACGTCGCATGACGACATTTTGAGGACCGGGAAGCTGCGCTGTGTGCTGATCGCAGCTCTCTGCGGCTTTGTGAGTGCCTTTATGGCATGTCATTTCCACACGAATGACTATCGGGATTTTCACCGCATGTATCCGTACCAGATGCGCCCAAAAACAATTCAGCACTTACGTTGTGGGGAGCGTAGGTTTGGCATGAAAACTTGCTTTGGTTAGAGTAAGGCATTTTGAAAGTAGTGTGTGTCATTATTAGCAGAAACTACATGGCCCTCAGCAAAACCTCGGCGCGCATATTCCTGGGAAGGAAGGGCAGCGAACAATGCCCTAGCCGACTACCTCCGTCTCGGGCCTCCCACCCCGCCCAAAAGGTCATTGTTGTGAAAAATGGACCCAAGGTTTGGTGCACCAAATCCTGCTTTGAGTGCCAGTCGTCGTACTCTAGGGGAAGGAAGAATTTTATAGAAAGGGTGAAGCAGTACACTGCTGCCACCAGACAAATGAACAATAAGCGAAGCGCGATTGCTGAGCTCTGCAATGCATGCGAGGCATTGATGGAGCCATTGTGCTGGAGACCAAGTCAAATGTGCCAGAATGCTGCTTGAGTCATAAGACATTTAGCCGACGTAGAGTACCCTTTCCCTTTTATCCTCCTTTCGCAATACACATTTGGTGAATTGACGGCTGACGTATGTTGAAAGCCAAGCTGCAGCTCCTCCGCACCCATACCTTCATGAGAAAACTATGTTCCGAAATGTGTTTTCTTACAAGAGCCTCATCGTTTTCATTTCCAACTTAATTTGCATCCCCAAACAAGACAGGATTATGTAAAATGATGAGGCAGCAACGGGTGCAAAATCGCAAGGCCACATATGAACAACTTCGGTGATCGCTTGCTTGGACGCATCGAAGCATACCTCGCTCTGTGCTCTCCTTACGTGAAAGTGCCTATACTCAGCTGAGCGGTACACTCCTTATCTTTTAATAATGCTCCCGTAAGGGTTCCACGAACATATCAGGCATGTGCCGTGCTGGAAAGGATCTCGCAAAGCCTTCACAACCTAGCTGTGACACAGCAGTGGGCTCTTTTTAATCATCTGCTAGTTTGCAAAAATCATCAGCGCATGCTGTTTGAGTTGTCCATGTTTTTCACAGAAGCTGTTGCGCGGAGCTTTTTGCGGAAAAAAGAGAGACACACGAATACAACCATGCGCCGATGCTGTCTGCCCGTCCCATCGCGAGATTGCTCTCAGTGAACGGATCGCAATCAATGCTTGACGCAACGGTTCACATAAAAATGAGACCTGAATAGTCAGAAAGTAATGGAACTACGAAGTACAAGCCTTACCTCCCTTTTCTTTCTTTAATAGCCGTGGTTCTAGGAAATGGTGACTGTCTCGACTCATTTGTGCAAGGAAATAAAAGGAACCGCATCATGGTTCAGCCATGCCTTTTTGTCAAAGCCCTATAGACATTGCATGAGGAAGAAACAGCATGTAGTTACAGTCACGAAAATGCTTCGAGTAGAATGTTTCCTTTGGTCGGCTTGAATTTATCTCTCTTCTCAGCAACGCCGCATTGAGCCGCGAGCTTCTAACACGATGGAAGATTACATTGTCGCGTCCACAGCTGTTCATGCATCCAAACACATGCAAAGTTGTGTTGTATCAGGTGCACAACACTAAGCTGATGTGTTTTGTATGTCCGCAACGCACATAAGACGAGGAACAGAGCACGCCGAAAGCCCCCTCCGTTGGCTCTGAATGCCTCTTGGCTCCTCCCAGTGACGTCACGACGGACAGAGAAGTGAGGTTTTTCTCTCTGCTTTCCTCCTCTGTAGCAGTCGCGCTGGGCACAGGAAATTTTAATTGCGTGCTTTCAGTCGGCGATTACTCAGGTGTTGTATGCATAATAAAAAAAAAAATAACTTCACAGATATGATAAAAAATAATCTACTTCAAAAATCTATAGTTTTGGCACATTTGAAAACCGCTGCAGTGCCCCTTTAAGGCAGTGTGAGACTACCTAAACTTTGCAGAATTATGTGCAGGCTAATGTGCTATAACCCTGTAAATTTTCTTCAGGGAAGCAGTTAAATTTTCCACCTTTTACCTCTGGGTCCCCTGTTAAAGGTCATAGTGGTTTTGTCTTGCTTCTTTTAATAAGTGGCTTTGTTAAGGCAAAAGCCTTTAATGCCTCATCGTTGTCGACAGAGGGTTGTCAGCAGAGGTGTCACGCTTTCAAGAGCGAGAGTTAAAAATAAATTAATAAACCTTGTCTCCATCAGGAATCGAACCTCCATCCCTTGGATCCCCAGCGCAGCAACTGCACCAAGCCCCGGATCGTGAAACACACTTCATAATTCTCCTTCTCTAGGATGATAGAATGATTGCACGAGTGACAGATACTGTGATACAGTGCCTTGCCTTTACTGTAAATGAAGTATAAACTCTGGTGAACTTTGAAGCGTTCAATGAAATTACTGCTAGCCGGTGGCCTTAATTTGCCTGACTTGCAATGGCAAGACGGAGCTTGTGAGTATGCAGCTGGTGGAAGCTTAAACTTGGAAATGAAAAGTATTGTAGATTCATTCGGATTAACGCAGTATGTGACTGAACCTACTCGTGGAACTAATATATTGGACCTATTTTTATGTAACTCGCCAAATATGGTAAAGCTTGTGAATGCCATTCCGGGAATAAGTGACCACCATGCTGTAGTCGCAAGTATTAAAACCAAAAGTAGCAAACAAACAAAACACGTGACCAGGAAAGTGTACCTATATGATAAAGGGGATTATTCCAGCATGTCAAGGAAGCTTCTTGATTATTGCCGGTCTTTGAATGCCTCGCTGATTATTGTGTCGTTCATAAATTATGGATTAATTTTAAAGAAAAACTGAAGGAACTTAGTGATGCCTACATTTCCAGTGTCGAACATACCGGACTTAAACCGCATATGAAACCATGGATGACTACGCGTGTCTTAAAAGTAGTTAGGAAATGAAGGCGCATATTTAAATTATCAGAAAACTAAAAGCATTCGTCACTTTGAAAATTTGCGTGCTGCAACCTCTGAGTGCAAACGAAATATAAAGGATGCAAAGGGATGCTACTTTGAAAAACTTGGCAGCGAAATGAAATAGAATGCTAAGGCTTCCTGAAAGTACATGAAAGTATACGGAGCAGATCCAACGGGAATCAGCGAAATAGTTTTTAATAATGAGGCGTTATTAAATGATACTGAAAAGTCTACTTGCTTGAATAACTACTTCCGGTCGGTATACTTACCAAAACACAGCTGCAGTTCTTTACATCAAATAAGTGCTGTTCAGGCTATGAAATCAGTAGCGTAGCGCTATCTGTGAATGGAATCAGAGCACTAACAAAATTAACGATAATAAGGCAAGTGGACCTGATGGCATTTCTCCTCGAATTATAAAACATTGCGCTGAACATATTTCTCTTTATCTCTATGTAACCTACAACAAGTCGCTATCTTGCGGTGCCCTTCCAGACGACTGGAAAATTGCTCACATTGTTCCCATTCATAAAGAGGGGGATAAAAAAAGAAGTCGCTAACTATAGGACTATTTCACTTACATCCATACTGTGCAAACTAATAGAACACATTTTATATAAAGAGATAACACACTTATCGGCAAACAACTTACTGGCTTCAGAACAGCATGGGTTCCGTAAGGGCTTATCTTGCACGACACAACTTATTGAATTTTATCATGACCTTGTATTTAATCTTGCCAAGGGTGGCCAAATAGATTGCATTTTCCTGGATTTTCACAAGGCGTTTGATACTGTTTCGCACCCATTGCTTTTAAGAAAACTTGCTGCACTAAATATTAATCCTACAATACTTGCCTGAATTGAAAGTTATGTATCTTCCCGCCTACAGTGCGTGGTATTAAATGAAATGAAATCTAGTTTTGTAGATATAACATCAGGTGTCCCACAGGGCTCAGTTTTAGGACCACTCTTGTTCTTAATATATATAAATGACATTTGTTCCGGAATTAATTCTAGTATACGGTTGTTTGCCGATGATTGTGTTTTATATAGACAAATTGGAAATCAAGACGACGTTGCCCGGTTACAAAGTGACTTATGTGTTCTTGAATGGTGTTCCAATTGAAAATGAAGTTAAACACTAAAAAATGTGTTCATGTTACGTTTGCATTTAAAAAATAAAGTTACCCTCAGAGTATAGCATCAACGGTATTGTAGTGGCACAAAAAGTGGCGCGTAAATATTTAGGTGTGACACTTACAGCCGACTGTTCATGGAATACACATGTGGATACCGTAGTTACAAAAGCCGCCAGCACCTTAAGCTTTATACAGCGAAATCTGAAACACGTGCCGTCTTGTTTGAAATCAATAGCCTACTAAACGTACATTCGACCACTGCTCGAATACGCTTGTGCCGTATGGGACCCTTGGCAAACAACACTGAGCAATAAAATTGAAAACATCCAAAATAGAGCAGCAAGGTTTGTCCTGTGTCGGGACTCGAGAACTGATAGCTGCACCGTCATGAAAAATGAATTAGGAGGGGAAACCCTCTCCTCTCGAAGAAGGAAATTACGTCTGAAACTTTTGTACCAAATATACCACAACAAAACAGGCATTCGAAAATAAATATACTTACATAAGTTACATTATGTCTCTGCTCGCACAGATCATTGTTTTAAAATTTTGGAATACCGTACCACAACTAACATGTATGCCAGTTCTTTTTTTGTTCGATCCATCGGGGAATGGAATCTGCTTTCAGGTCATCAAGTATGCTCCATAAATGAAGGTGTGTTTTTTTCCACTCTGTAACCCCCCTGCTGTAGCACCCTCGGGCTAAGCGGGGTAATCATTGAATAAAGAATAAAGAAAGGGGCATGCAATGTATCATTACGACAGGTCATGACGTCACCAGGCGATTCATGCATATACGAAGCTGACCCCGCCGGTCATCCGATCCAGGCTTCTGTGCGGTGCCTTTCATTTGCAGCTTCCTCGAATGCCACAAAGCAATCAGAAGCAGACCCGGATGTCTAGGAGGCATTAGTACAGCAGGCATTAGTGGTGTTTGAAATTGGTTTACAGGATAGAAAAGGCGCAGTATCTTTCAGTTCTCTGCGGACACATGTGCCACATCATAAAGGGAGGAAGGTAGGAGTGAAAGAAGAGAGGGAGATATAGAGGTGATGTAGTGGGGGACTATGACCCACCACACTATGATGGCTTTTGCCTCATCGCACTTTAGTGGTCCAAAGTGCCCTCTAGAATTTTTTGTTGGCGTCAGTGATTATTGGATCTGTTAGTAAAGTGGGTGACATATTTTTGAGCACCACTCGCTTATGTACTGCTGTAGCAGGAAAAAAACCACAATCAGACCTGAGACACGCCTCTTCGGTGCTAGTAAGGCCTGTGAAAGAGGTTGGATGGGAAGCACTAGTGCAGCACCTTTTCTAAACACTTCCTTCCGGCACTGTGTTAAAATACACGTTTTATATATTTCCCATTTCGTGGCTTCAATTAGGATGATTTGCATGTATGATGTCACATGGCCATCTATATTCGCTCTACTTTTACTGAACGAGAAAATTTTGAGCTTGCTGTTGGTCATTTCAGACAAGTAATGGACTAAATTATCATAGTAACCAGTTTAGCCAAACAGTGCTCTCATGATAGGATTTGTGTTATTGTTCATGATGTAATAGGTTAGCCTGTTGCTCCATCACCACTTGGTCGCAACTTCATTTCGGTTTCGATTTCTTGTTTTTTTTTTTTCTCTTTTTAGACACTTTTATTCAGTATATTGAAAAATCGTTTATTTGACGGGGGAGAGTGGACTCTATGAAACGTGATGAAAGTGTTTGAAAAACCCCCAGAATTGCTCTAAAGGTCGGGAATTTAGAATTTTTTTTATACTTTATTTTTATTTTTTTTTTTTTAGTAGACAGCCACAGTTGAGGCTTGTTTGCCAGAAAAATTAAGTGTCATATTAAAAAATGTGGTCAGCTGGCATGTGTTTCATATGTTTTCATTACCTTGTGTTTCAGCGAGGGAAGCAATGAGTGAGGAGGACAATACTCTCGCCGGCCTAGTGAGGCGAAGCATTCATGCGAACGGTGAAAAGACTTCCACTGATGACTCTATTACAAGCAGAGTGTGTGATGAATCGGAAGACGAGACTGACAGAGCTCAGCATATATCGTCTGACACAGTTAGTGTGGAGCCATCTCGCCATGAAAAACCTGTAAGTTTCTTCTACCCGGTGGGTTATACCTACTAGTGGAGTGCATGAGTGGAAGTGCTGCTTCATTTGCTTCGTTCTGCTTCGTTCTGCTCCAAACTGCTTGTCCTGCTCCATCCTGCTTCAAAACACAATATGATCCAAAACTGCTCCAAACCAGCTGCCTCGATGTTCTAGTCAAATTTAGCAGAACAAAGATCTTTGCCACGTAGTGGGCCATGAGTGATTTTGCCTATTTTACCAAAAATGTGGTCCAGTGCAATTCAATTGAGTGGCTGCGAGAAGCACAGCAGGGCGATGGCATACTGTGACTTGCATGTACACACTGTATGGGCTGCCATAGTCCAAACAATGACAGCACAATGGTGACAGAGTTATTCAGGGCTGGAACTGCTGCGCCAATTGGGCCAAAATGCGGCAAATCAGAAATCCTGCTACACGGTGCTACAAAATTGATTTTTTTGCCTACTTTTGCGCCACGCCTGTGCCAAAAGTTACTGAACAACTGCCGACAGCGAAACCGAACTGTCGTGAAACCAAAACTGACATCTGCTGCCAACACTGTGCAAGGCGGAAGAATATTTTTGCAGATCCTGGGCGGACAATCACATGACACAAAATTGACGTTTGTCTAGACTATGTCACTTCTGCGTCGATCTACTGGGAGGGAGTGAGAGGGGGCTGCAAGATATCTCTCAAGTCCAATGCGCGGGAAGGGTGAGAGGAGGAGCTGGCAGGCTGGTCGTTCGTTGAAGGGTCGAAGCACGTTTAAATGCGTGATGGCTTCGAGCTGCCCTGGGCACTCGCTTAGTTTGTGCGTGTGCGTGCGTGCATGCGCATGTGTGTGTATGCAAAGGATGTGCGAGCAGGCTGGCCAACGCAGACGGCACGGTTTCAAACGAGTGACGGTTTAACTGCCTTCGGCAAAGTATAGCTGGAGCAGTATGCACACTTGCTTCCTTTTTTTTTTTGTACTAGTGAGATATGGGCTGCGATGGCATGAGTAGCAGCGGAGGGAGTGCTAAGGATTTGACTGCTTCTGTGCGCGCGCACTGGACTCCATTGGCCGCTTTCGTACCTTAAGTTCAACGCCTTATGGGGAACATCTTGTATAATTTCACAGCTTAACTCATGCGCAGGTACTCAATATATTTGCTGCCCCGCATACGGTCAGTAAGTGCCCTTGAACGTTTTCATTAGCATACGCACAATCCCTGCAGTGAGCTGCGAAGAAGCAGACTCAAGACTCCGAGCCCCTACATCGCTTTGATTAACCAGCCACCCTGCCAAACCACCGGAAGAAAAAGAATGTAAGCAAAGATTGCGAATAACGCACGGAATCGGTGCTCACTCTACACCCCACGCATCCCGCCTTTTGACTGAGCAGTACCAACAGCGCACCTCTCTCGAGGAGAAAAAAAAAAAAATCTTCAACCAGGACCTGCAAAAATATTCTTCCCTCTTTCCCTCCAATTAACACGGGTCTTGAAGAAAAAAGGCGCTTCGACGTTACCCTGATGTACAGGATAAGGATACCCAGAAAAGTGGTCAGAATCAGGAAAAGGTAGAGGAAGAGATCAGGTTGGCCAGGAATATGAGCACCAATGCTGAGCTGCTTTTCTCAAAAGGCGTGAAGTCTAAAAGTTTTGCAGACGTCAAAAGTGGACGAGCCCTTCTGAAGAATGGACAGGAAAGGCTCGTAGCGGCACTGTCCAAGCTGGATTCATCAAGGCAAGAGAAGAAATAGTGCCTTAACGTTGCAGTTTTAAGAAGCATCAGTTCTGAATTTCTACAGAGTTTTTATATTAAGACAGCTAGCTACCTTCTTTCCAAGGCCCCAGTGGTTATAGTGTAGTTGCATATCTCCTTATGCCTTCCCTCTGAATGAAACCGGCTTTGTTTTTAGCAAAACCTCCTGTTTGCTTGATTTGGGGCTTTTTAAAGAAAGAACAGCACTTCAGACTGCATTTGATTTTGAAGCTTTCTTTTGGATGGCTATTGGTCGTTATAAACATCTGAGCAATTGTGTCCCAGAATTAGCCTCCTTTATTTAAACATCTTGAGATTTGAAATTTTGCTACAAAACATTCTTTTTTTTTTTTTTTTTTCTGTTACAAAAGCTCAAATATTTGCTACAAAATGCCATTTTTCCTGCTACAAAACTTGAAATTTCTGCCACATACTGCGATTTCTTCTGCTACAAAAGCTGCTATAAGAAGCCACTTGCCAGTTCCACCACTGAGTTATTATGCATCTTACTAATACACGTAAAATTTTTGTAAAGTAGAAAAGCGTTGAGCGTAATAAATGTTTGTTCACAGGTCGATTTGAAACAATCCGCAAGCAGTTGGAGGAAATTAGCTGTGAAAAATATGTTGCGAGTCCTGGACATACCACCTTCCCCCAACCGTTTGAATTACCGGTTATCAGAGAGGTGAGATCAGGGAGCTAAGCAGTCACCTTGGGTTACCTTGAGCCATTAAAAAGCTTTGTCTGGCAACAAAGAACTGACCAAGTAGTTCTATTGGTTATGCTGTGAAAACAAGGTTGCACTTCACCATTGAGCCTCCTTATTAGTAACGTGGCAAGCCTGTCTCAAAACCAATTACTAAGAATGTTATCAAGAGTGCTGGAAAGCCTACCCTGTCATTAACATGTTCAAATTAAGGAACCCCCTGCATTACTGAAGCGAAAACATGAGGCAGAAGGCCATAATGAACTTTCAGGAGGAAAAGGTACCCTTGAGTGTCTGCTATCCATCCTAAATGCACTACTGACCAGTTTCCAGTAATTTAGCAGCACAGGCATAAGACTAAAGAGAATATGCGCAAGATAGGGAAGGCAAATGTGCTGCTCATTGATGTGAACTACAAACTAATGGTGGTGCTTGAGTGCATCAAAGTTCCAAGTTTGAATCTGCCAAGTAGAATAATCAATAGCTTTTGGTTAAACTTAATGTTCAAGTACAAAGTATAGAAGCAAGCATTCTGCTTGCTGCTAGTATGCTCCAAACTGTTGTTCAGATCAACTGGGCTATTTTAAGCACCGATACATGTTATTGCTAGTTGTCTTGTCAAAGTTTAGTGTGTACTCAGCAAAGCATTGAATGTTAAATAAAAAGGAATGAAATTGGATTTGTTGGATATCAGGAAAAGAAAATTGCAGTTATTAAAAGGGTTAACCCTAGAAATATGCTCCAAAAAGTAATTTGAATGCTCCAGAGCTGCTCCGAATTGGCTTTATTACTGCTCCCTGAGCTGCTCCAAAAGGCTTGAGCACTTTACACAAAAAGAGTGGTGAAGTGATCAAAGTTAGCACATTAGCAGATAGCATGGCTGACTGCAGAGGTATCCTGCAAAGCTGTCCTCATTACTGTCCAACCTCACCCCCTCAGTGCTATACATCAGCCCTGCCTGCTTATATGTGATGGCTTACTGTTATGGAACAAAATTTTTTGTCACATGGTGTTTGATGTCACGCTTGTTACACCTGCTTGCTCTATCTTAAAACAGGTTGAAGTAGGCTGTAACATGGGATGATAGGAAGCCAAAAAAGCAGAATTTCATTGCACAAAGAGTAATGTCACCATGAGTCTTTAGTCATGTATAGCACCTGCCACATAGGCATTCATTGCTTCGTAATTGTTTTCTGTCAAGATTTCTGTGTTCTTAGGGTGGTGGTGGTCAAAACTTTATTATGAACGCTCTGTCACTGCTGTTTGTACTACGAATTGTTATTGCTTATTTTTACACAATAGCCACATATTGTATGTAAACATTGTAATGAACAAAACTAACTGCCAGATGCTACCTGTGTGGGCAATGCCAGGAGGGTTGTATCTGTGTGCCTCTGCTTCATGGGTAATGGCAGGCCCAAAGCATGATGACTAGTCCTTGTGACATCTGCACCTTTTGCAGAAAGTTTGGCATTGCTTAGTACGCCAGCACAGATACATGGTGTAAGCATGTCCCAGCAGCATATAAGCAGCTGGTAGTGATGAACACCCACAATTAAAAAGTAATGTAATTAAGGGCTGGAGCTGAATAAGTATTGCATCAACTTTGACATGATTTCTGAGTCTATGCTTAAGCTCACTGTCCTTGCCACTTTGTTCTGCTGTTAGATGCTCATTTCTTGGCTGGTCAGTACTCACATCGCATTTTGCTTGAACATTCCCAGTGTTTTAATGTGGCGGCGCCCAAAGACATCATTCTTAATGTGTAGCGCAGTCGGGCAGAGTCACATAATGGTTTGTTTTCATGCTGTGTGGTCTGTTCAAGCACTGTGTAGGGACTGCAGCAAAAAATGCACAAGAAACACAAGGAAAAATGACAATCTTACTCTTGCAATCACAGCAGAATTGAGGCTATGATTGGCAGAAATGGATTGTGGGATATGTTGAGAGCAATATGTAACCTTTGCAGTCTTTGGTTTTACTGCAGTCCGTGGTTATTATTCCTTTTCAGCTTATGAGTTTCAGAGCATGGGCGAGGTGCCAACAGTTCAAAAACAGAAAAATAAAAGACAAAAACTTTAATCACTTCCTACATTAAAGGACTAAGTGTGACCATACAGGAGGAAGGGTCTTTTCATTCTCAAGGAAAAAAAAGCCAAAAAGCACATTTAGAGCAGCTATAGCCTTCATGCTCAATAGCCAGAACTTGGTTTGATGTCTTCTCTACTAAATTTTTTAGGAACAGAAATGTGTACTTAATGCTCTTACTTAATTCATGGCAGAGTACATAACATTTGAATGGCAGTGACAGCAAAAGAGAATGACAGTTTCAAAAGGTGTGACTTCCAAAAAACTGTGGTAAGACAGAACTCTCTTGTCATTGCCCTGTATGACAGGCTTTCTGTGCCAGGGAATTATAAATGATAGTTCTCCTAAACTGACGCTCATGGTGATATGCATAATTTTTTTGACTGTCGAAGTACAGTGCTGGAACGTTTGATCAAAAACGGCAGAGCAGCTAAAAAGTTGACTAGCCAATCAGCACCCTCTAAAAGAATGTTCCAGATATAATCATTTTTGTTCATATTCTTGGGCCTGAGAGAGAGAGAGAGAGTACTCTCTGACACGCCATGGGCTAGCAGAGCAGCTAATTTTGAAAAATATTTGAGATGTGGGTGGTTTCAAGAACTTTGAAGAATGTATGAAGTCCAGTGGGAAAAAATGCCCCAACTCACTGAATTTAGGAGGATGTAAAAATGTTTAAAAAGTATTTTGAGGTTCACTGAATGTTCACCTATTTTTCATAATTTAGAATAATGCATAGTTTGTGAAAAATGGGTACTGTGTACAGCACATTGTAAGACAAACAAAATTCTAATAATGAATTAGCACATTTACCTCTGTATGTGTATGCGCTAAAAGACACATTTGGAGATTATTTAATCATGGCAGTGTAATTAATTAAAATTATGAAAAATTTAGTTTCATTCGTTAATCTGAAAGGGTTTTGTTCCCACTTGCCTCTTGGTAGTCTTGACAACATTAGCCGTCTCACAAGTTTACAATTGCACCAAATCTTCAGTGTGGAATGAGGTTATAGACCTCTTTCTTAATTTGTTAGGTTGGCTTTCCTCCATTGCCTGCTACCTTAATCATAGCATCATTAGCCACCAATAAAATGAGAATAAAGTGCTAAAATTGTACGTTAC
This sequence comes from Amblyomma maculatum, assembly GCF_055883805.1. Lineage (NCBI taxonomy): Eukaryota > Metazoa > Arthropoda > Arachnida > Ixodida > Ixodidae > Amblyomma > Amblyomma maculatum. Next base: position 80,362,622 of record NC_139344.1, on the reverse strand, counting down.
TGCATCACAAGTGTGTGTAGTGCTGTGAAGAGAGCCGTTGAACACACTGTACTGCATGAGGCGCACAAACTGCAGATATCGATTAAACTTGCTTATAACTAAATTATTTTTTACATCCATTTTCATTGTATGCATTTCCTTCTTAAAGGCTTGAAAGAACCATGCAGAATGAAAACTAAAATCAAGAATGTGGGTAGGAGAAATCGCCATGAAAATATTTACAGTAAATTGTCACTACTCGAAGTCATAAATGCAGAGAATCATTTCGTGATCGTTGAGGCAGCGACTGCCACCACCTGCACTGCGGCTCTCAAAGAGTGGGTATGTGGGAGCCAGGGTAAGTCAGATGCATTGGCCTAGAGAAGAACGTGCATCGTCATGCTGCCACCATTGCTAAATCTTTGCTGTCTGTGGAGCTGCCCCAGTTTTAGACCTTCATGCATGTTCCCGCACTTGGTCTGCCCGTCAACATTGCCTCGCTTCGCCGGAATCTCGCAAACAACTGCGTGGTGGTGATGGTCACTCACTGCTCGCCCTATGTGTGTTCTTTTAAGTTCTGTTATTATTTTCCGCTCTGTTTGAGCACATACAATGTTTAGGGCCACGTGGTGCGACATCCCAGAAGAGAAAGTACCAGAGGCTGCCGCGTTTCCTATGTAGATGTGCGGACAGCTGCATGGTGCATTCTGTTAACTGGAGTCACTCGCTGCATTCGTAGACGTTCCTCTCGTGTCACTGAGTTCATGTTTTATTGTGAAATTTATGCATCATCCTCGCAGATCAGCATAAGTTTGTTGTATCAAGGCTATTACAATGCCTTCAGTAAATAGAGTTTTCAAATACATACTTTAATGAGGGCTGCGTTGGGGAATGGACGACCTTAATAATATTGAGGAATTCGCTACATTGAAGTTTGTTAGATCCAGGTTTAACTGTACAGTGTTTGTTCTGCTGTAAGTAGGGCTTGCAGCATTGTGAAGTAAGGGGGAGGGATAAGTGGATCGGAGGCAAACTTTTCTCAATTTTGACTTAAAGCGATGCAAATTAGTACGCAGACTTGAAATAGCATCAAACAGTCAGGTGTAAAGTTTCACTGTGATATCCTTAGTAGTTTTTGTTTTATTATAGTTTACACATTCACATATGGCTTGCTCATGGAAAGCCTAGCACGACTACAAAATTGATTATGGGCCTACAGATTGTTAAAATATTTAATAAGAATCATTGTCCAAATCAAGGCATTCTTAATTTCCTTTTGAATTTCCCTGCTCTGTTTTTTAAAGGAAGCAGTATGGACCTTCTAACATTTAGGATGCATCATGTCCTAATTACTCGTTAATAAAAAAAATGTGCGCCTAGGTGGTAAATCTTAGTCTTGATACAAAGCATATGTCAGCAATGACAACAAAACAAACAGCATTCAAATCCATGAATCTATTGTGGTGCTATGCTTTCCACGAGCAAGGTGATATGCTTAAAACAACCTTTTGAGAAAACAAGCCTTAAAGTTCTAAACTAGTATACATTGCCTGTGTACATTGCGTCGTCTGTATATTTATTCGTTTCCCTGAGAATTTGCTTTTGGATGAAAAATATTTCAGTACAAGAGATCATGAGTGTTGTAGATGCCGAAAAGTTGAGCTGTTGTTTTTGCAATCCGATCCCCACGTGCCCGCTGAACGTTTATAAAAGGGGTTCTTTGAGGTGATGAAAAGAATCTATTTGCAGTAAGTTTTGCAAGAAATGCCAAACTCATTTGAGAAAGCAGATTGCATGCATAATAAAGGACAATGTTATGGGATCAAGTGCTGTGCTTAAATGAGATAAAAGCAGCTGTTTGTTCTTCATTGATGGTGTACCTTAAGAAAATTGTTGTTTCAAAACAGTTCCTTTTAAATGAACTCAAGTAGACATCAAACTCAAGGTGCAATTTTAGCTTTAGCATTTTCCCCTTGCTCCAGTTTCCCCTGTGTTTACATTGACTTGCACCTGTGAGAGTGACACCCTGTGCAAGGCTGCAGCATGCTGCCATTACCCATGTTTGCACCGCTGCCTTGAGGTGTGGAATTGGCACAAACCACATGAGACAATAAGAGCTTCATTCTTCATACAGAAGTGCTTTTTGTTTTTTAAGACCATGTTCAGAAAATGGTGGTTGCCTGAAAGTTTCCTGCAATGGCCTTGAAGGTGGCTATAAAATGTGTGCATTGTGTAGAGCAGTGGTTCTTAGCCATGGATATGTTGGGGACCCCTTATGGACCAGTGGAAGCAGTGGGGGGACCCCTTGAGATAAGTGGGGGGGGGGGGGGGTATTTCGTGCAGACTGCTGCCGCAGTTCCGAAAGCAGGTTACAGAAGCAGGATTGAATCAAGGTTATGCTGACCTCTAAAAGTATGCACTTGATAAGCCAGCGTGCTACAGCGTGCACAGGATGCAAGCAAAAGGCGACGTGTCAGCGCCAGTATGCATACTGCTAGAAAGCATTAGACTCCTCCCAACGTGCACCACTTGCTCTTCGGACACCAGAGGCACTTTGTATTGCAACCTTGTCCAACAGTGCTGCTAGAGCTGAAGTTTTACCAATGCTGGCATCAACAAATGCTGTAGAAGCTCTTTATCTCCTCTCTCTTGTGCACACTCACCATTTCCGCACTCCTGTGGCGTTTTTTTTCACTTGGGCAAACTAAAGCGAAAGATGGAAGTGTGTGATTTAAGTGTGCACCCTTTGTCCTGTTATCGTAGTAGTCGATGGACACGTGAAAGACTCATTTCATTGCCGCTCTTTCATTCCTTTTTCCCCCTATGTTCCCCTCCCCAAGTGTAGCATAGCCTACTGGGCATTGCTTAGTTGACCTCCCTTTCTTCCACTCTTCTATTTTTCTCTCTCTCTTGACAAACTAAAATCGGCTTTGAACCTCCATGCTTTTAACCCTGCAATACTGTGTCTAGCCAGATCAGAACTGTCACGCAACGTTTCTCTTTTTGTGTGCATGGATTTTATGGACCTCATTTGAGAAGTATTCATGTAGATAGATGCTATGCTCTTGTTGCTTTTAAGTCCTCAAAAGCAAGCCGGTAATTTACAATATCCCCTCCGGGCGTCGTGTCCCTGTATGAGGACGTGAACCTTGTGTGGCCTGCTGTGCCAAAGTGCAATAAAAACGCCGTTTTGAATGTTTCAAAACATGCGCCCTGAGCTACTTTCTTGGACAATTGGTACCATCCTACATGAAGTAAAAGAAATCCTGCCTGAAAAGAGCGGTAAAAATGGATGCAGCTACATTCTACGGAGCTAACAGTAATTGCTTCTTGATTTTTTTTTTTTTTTTTTTCACTTTGTACTGTTAAGAGTCTGCGCTGACCAGAATATTAACATTTATTTATCGGAAGGAGGGCCCGTGACTGTGAAATAATGCCTGTTATCCTCGTTACGAACATATTGAGCCTTGCATACTCTTTCGAATATTAGTGTCCCTGTTCGGGGACAGGGCGCCTCAAAGCCGCCTCTGCCGGCACCTTCTTTTTCTGAGTGTTAGGCATCTCTTTCTTTGTGTGGCCTACTGTGCAAAAAGGCAATAAAAGCGCTGTTTTGAAAGTTTCAAAACAGGGCAAACTCGACAAGTACACAAACTTGACTTCCTTGTGTCACTGTACCCTCTTAGTGAAGAACCAGAAAGCGGCTGGTGAGGGTAATTTCTCACTTTCTATCTTTTGCACTGTGCAACAACTGGAGAGTACCTGTGAGACACAAGTGCTGAGAAGTTTGCACAGAAAAGTATGTTGGACATGACGGCCTTCCAAACTAACGTTGCGAACAGCCTAATTGTGTGCAGCAGAACATCTCGGAAATAGTGCGGTCGGCCAAGTAAAGAGTACCCAAAGCCTGTTGTGGTGATGAAGGCTAGACCGCATTTGCTACTGACAACTACCCTTAGTATTAGGTAAGACAGCTACAACCAGTGGCCAGAGCATGTCAAAACACTGAACTCACAGCACTGCCACCTTGAAGGATGCACAGCAAAGTGCTGGATTCGCTGCCAAAAGTGCCACACCTTTTTTGTGCATGCCTGCTCAGAAATTGCTTTTACCTTTTTCACAATAAATATACACTGAAGTGATTGATTTAATTAAGCAATCAAGCAATAATCCATTAACCACATTTTGTGCCCGATATCTTGCTAAAAACACTATCGCACATTCTGGTAGTAGCATGCATTACTTTCTCTGTATTGGGGCACCCTATCCCCTAATAGGGGCATTGCAAAAGACAGTGAAAAAATAAAATTTTTATTTCAATTGCTACATGACATATTATTTGAATCTTGGAAAACCGAAAATGGCCTTCAATGTAATTTTTGTTGTTGTTGTTGTTGCAAAGATTTTTTTCACACCTGAAGGGAATATCTTTTAATTCCCATTCCCATGCCTCACAATTATGTCCAGTGTTGGTCTTGTTAGTCATGAAGCTCGTGTGCAACATCATTTTCAAGGGGCTCTCATTGGCCCCACCAATAACTGCAGTGGAGCTGGTAGACAATGGATGCAGGGTGCATGGCAGGGTGGAGACAGCGGTATGTCGCTGCCTTCTATTCTCCACTCTATTGAAAACAAAATGTGAACAACCAAGCCTGGAGCAGCATTCCTGAGCAAAGTGTAGTCCTGGCCTGTTTATATCTGTTTCTTTCTCTTTTTTCTTTTTTTTCAACTCACTCCGGTGTATGAGTTCTTAAGGAAAATGCAGAGGTTTGTTTTGAGGCGAAAGTCTTACTAGCCCCTTGTGAGAAAAGCTGGCATCGTGTACTCGCAGAGGTGCCTTCTAAACATCACAATCTTACCTCTGGCAGGTGTTAGCTAGCAGGGCGCCGATTTGTGAGCAGTTTGTGTGATAACAGGAGACCAAATGTCGTCACGCTACTCCTAGGTCACGCTGACACGTTCGTGCAGATTGGTTAAAGCAGGTCACTATGTCCCTCCTGCTAACTTGAGCAGCATACATCACAGTCAGCAGCGCGAATAGACACAAACACACAACAGGACAGGCACTGACTACCAACAGATTTACTGGAAGCGGGGAGCAGCTTATAAAAGCGAACCATAATCCTGTTGCTGTGTGTTTGTCTGTGTCTATTCGCGCTGCCGATTATGGGTATGTATTCCCACCAACAAGCCCAACTCAAGACACTAATACATCACAGTTCTCCCAGGAGTATGCCATGGGAGTGACATGGCTAGGCACTGATAGGTTGGCCGTAGCATGGCTCGGCACTTTACCAAGTAAAATGATGTAAGGTTTAGAGTTTATATAAATATTATGCATAGTCGTGACTCATGACCTGTAGCCATTACGCAACATAGCATGACTCGGCACTTTACATAGTAACATACTGCAAAGTAACACTCTCGCACATAAGCAGTCTGAAGTGTCTGTGCCCAATTTTTTAGTTACCGATATCTCTTGTGCTACATAAGCTAGATCGACGATTTTATTAGGATGATGATGGGGGATCCAGCATCTGTCAATCTCGCTTTTATTACCCTCATTGCAGACAGATTTAGGCGCCCTGTAATAGGTATGTGTCAAGATAAAACTGCTATTCTCAGTAGCTTAAATTTGCTGATTGCAATATCCCATGCCTCTTATTTTGGCACGATCTAAACATGTTGGAAGATGGATGTCATAGTAATTGAGATGTTCTTGAACAGTACATGAGGCAGTGAGAAAATTACATGGCTGCTTTAAAAAATTGCTTAGGTGCCTCTTTTACAATGATGGCCTTAACATTACCTTTTTTTTAATGCGAATTTGAGTGTACCAGGTATTTTAAGTTCTTTGTTACAGATTTCTTTAAATGCCATGAAAGGTACTTCAGTGTTGTCTGCGCATGTGAATTTGTGCAGCAGTGCAGATATTACATATGTGATAAAGAGCAAATAAAGGCATTCAGTAAGCTAAAATGAACTAATAGCAGCCTTCTGGGTTTTTTTTTATTTTATGGCAGAACATTATGTAGTGCAATTTTGATGGTCGTCAAAATTAAAGGCTAGCTCAGTTTTTAATCAGCATTGTGGATCAAGGTATCCAATGCAAAAAAAAAAGGAAAAAAAAAAAAGCTTCACAAAACTTGTTTGTCTGCCTTTCCCATTTTGCATATTGGTCAAATGGTGTCACTCTAATGCAGGAAATACACATGCAGCTTGTATGACTTGGGATTGAACTTTGAAAAGGTCAGTATTTCTGGCATGCATGTCACATCTAGCTGTTTTTTCAGTACCAGGTAAAGTAAGTAGCGAAAGAAAATTAAATTCTATCAGACAACAGTATCCTTGTAGGCTTAGGACTGTCACTTGGTTAAATAGGTTTTGCCGCTGCTATTCAAAGTGCTGACAACATTTAGAGCTGCAATGAACAATTGTCAACATGAAACCATGCATAAATGGCATGACAGTGTCGTGTTTTGGCTTGCAGAAGTTCTATCGATGCCATCGGCACACGCACTATATGAAGTGTGGACCTTTTGTTCAGCACAGAGTGCAACAAGAACATGAGAAAGTTTTTCATCCTGATTTTTCACTTACATTTCTGTCTCACAGTCAGTGATCTAACTTCGGCCTTTTTACTTTTTATTATGAGTATAGACTTCTTTCTGCAGTATAGCTCTTAATGTGCCCATTTGTGTATAATTACTTCTGCATGAACTGCTCGTTCAAAAATCGAGAAAAGGTAGGGTTTAGCTCACTTTTTACTGCATAAGGTCATTATATGTTTTGCCTTTAAAAAAAAACGTTCAGCAGCTGCTTACCGGTAAACTCCACCGTGGTTCAGTGGTAAGGGTGGTCGGGTACTGTGCTTGGGTACTAGGGTTCAAACCTCGCCACGGCAGCTTCATTTCTATAGAAGTGAAACACGAGGTGTCCATGTAGGTGGTAAAAATTATCCATAGCAGTCCACTACGGCATCTCCATAGCCTTAGTCACTTTGGGACATTGAACTCCGTCAACCAAAACTAATACCTGCCCCTGTTTATGACATAGGAAAGGTTGATGCTGTGTACGTGTCACCAGCATGAGAAGCGAAGCCATTTGATGAACCTGCAGTGGGGTAAAGCCAGCTTCAGGAGCATTCAAAGACATAGTTTTTAATGTTTGGTGCCTCAAATCACATTGCTGATTTGGGAATTTTCAAAAATGAGTTCACTTTCTTGGTTGGTACCTTTCAGCATCCCAAAATAATCTTATGGCCTAAAGAGTTAAAAAATTGAGTACATAATTTTTTTCATTATTTGTCTTTTATTTGCACTTACCATATAATCTACCTGCACAGGCTACACAAGCATATCTTTCGTATCTCTTAAAAGAAGTTCTATATGAAATAATTCCAAACATCAATTCAGTTCAGTTCAGTCGTTTCCGACTCTTCGTGACCCTATGGACCATATCACGCCACGCTTTCCGGTCTCTCACTATCTTCCTGCATTGCATTTATGAAAAATCATATGCTCCAACAGAAAATGCTATATCTTCTTCACTAACTGCAGTCATCTGCTGGACATTTTTACTAATTATCAACTTAAGGTTGTCATTATTATTCCTTAAAGGGGCCACGAAATTGTATTTACTATGGGTAAGGATTAAGGGTACACAAATGAACATTATTCCATCACTTATCACCGCCCCACAAATATTTTATAGCTAGCTTGGCTAGCACCAAAGATATTGGCGATAAAAAAATGATGATCTCCTCATCCTTCTTGTCACACTTGAATGCGAAAAAAGAAAAAAAAAAAAGAAAGGGGTCATAGCTGTGCCCCACCGTGCCCATGTCATTACCATGCAACCACTGAAAAGGCTTGCCTAGATGAAAATGTGCAGTAAGTTGCCCTAATCTATTGCGTGAAGCAACCTTTAAAAGTTATTTATAAATTATTAGGTCCATGCAGAGCATTTAAATTTGACTCGAATATTCACAAGGAGTGCATCTATGGATTAGTTGCATTATGTAGTGACCATCTAGGTCATTTCAGTGCCCTTTGAAAAAAGAGTGTGCTAAATGCTCTGAAATATGCTGGTTGTGTTGTTTTTGTCAAAGGGTAAACTGGATATTTTTACGTCTGTGACTTGCTACCTGTATGGTCGGTCTGTTCGAAGGGCTGGCTACAAAATTTTTTTTAGCTAGCATTCTTAAAGGATGATCTGGTTGTGGTTTTGTAGTTGGAGTACTGCGAGCATGCCAACTGTAAATTACTCCTGAAGAAGCGAGTGTGTTGGCCGTAGAACCCTTTGAGTTGTGGCATATTGAGTTGTGGCATATTTAGGACACACGGATGACGGTGAACAGTGGCGCGGGAACTGTCCCTCTGCATACATGGACAGGAGCAGCAAAAGGAAAGCGGAGGCTGCCTCTTGCTGCTCACCCATTTCTCAGTCACCCCTGAAAAAGGGACCAAGGCTGTCTCGAAATAGGCAAAAATACAAGTTTGGTTGGTGTTGCTAATCTAGACTTTCAATTTGTACTCAACCAGATAGACGTCCATCGAAAATGTTCTAGTTATGCTATGCTGCTAACAGGGGGTGCGTTGTGAAAATATTTAGTGGGGTGGGGCTGCTGTCAGATTGTGAGCTATTTGTTATTTGTTAAATGTTTTTGGCAAAGAATTGTTAAGGAGTTCAGCCAGTTACTATAGACCTTCCTAACAGTGGCTCTCTCTGCATTGCCACATCTCGCCTGGCTGTTCTGTGCACTTGGCGCTAGCATGGTTTGAAGCGGTAGTGGAACTGGTTTGCGACAGCCCGGAGAGTTGCTCAAATTGCCTCTTTGCCCAATAATAATGTCTTGAGATTGCAAAGAAGTAGACTTCATAAAGAAGTAAATTACATATATAAAGGAAACTTGGAAGCCGCAGAGTTTTTAATCAGCTTTATTGATGTAGAATAGTTGCCCCCCTTCATTTGTTGTCTTCCTGCTCACCTTTCATTCGTTTGTTATGCGTTTTCTTTTAGGCATGCAAGCCAACTCATATAGAAACAGCTAACCCTGAGCGAAGTCCTAACAGGAAGAGATCTGTAACAAGAAGTTCGTCGCCACACCACCGTGAGAAAGAAGTCCCACCCCAAAGCCAGCAAGCATACTATTTGTTTTCTGCTGCAGCCTTTTTGTGTGGACTCATACTGCTTCTGCAATACCTGTTTAACGAAACCTCAGCGCCAGTACCATTGCCTGACGGGCGGCTTCTCACATTGCGGGAGCACCTTCGTAAACTCAAGGAGACTTATACAGCGCAACCGGAGTATAGCTGGCAAATTATACGCAGCTCAGTTGTGGATATGCTCAATGACACTGGCTTTTATACTGGCCCAGCTGTGATCACATTTCTCGCATCAGAAAAAAATGAACGTTTTGCAACATGTCTTTCCAAAAAAGTAGCAATGGCCTTGTCCTATACATTTGATGACGGAGGAGATTATGGTACTATAGATGCTGATGAATTGCTAGTGTCTGAAGATGTAGCACGTCATATTATTGACAATCGATGTAAAGAAGTGGTAGAGAAGAGGCAGCGACATGTGATAGTAGCATCGCACCTAGAACAGTGGAACCCTGATGCAGCGATGATGTTGCATCCCTTATGTGACCATGAAAATGCTCGGTACAAAAATGTGACATATATTTTGACTGTGTTCACTAAACATGAGAATGTGTCTGGAAAAAGAGAACGGATGGAATTTGATCGTCTTGCCGAGACTGCCCTTAACAGTGCCTGGGAGTCTATGGACTCCAACCAAAGGTTTGCCATCATTAGCAGGGTAACAGGCAATGTTGTACTGGTGCAGGAAGACTCTGAATCTTGCCTTGCCTGATAAGGGTTCTTTGAGTGAGTATTTTGATTCTAAGACCATGATTTTATATTTCTTGGAGCTTTGATTCTTACATCAAGGGATGGAGAAGTACACTTGTTTAACTAGGGATGACTGAAGTGCTTTTAGAAATTATAAAATAGGCCACTGCGCATCTTTAGTGCCGTGCTCACATGAAGAATGTTTACATATTAATGCCTCTGTCTTTCTTTTCGTACCTGTTTAAATATTTCATAGTGACGTTTCCATTTTCATTAATTATTGGCTCAGTTTTTCTGCTCGGGATTGCTTTGTACATCAATTGAGGCAGAAATTGACATTGGTTTTCATTGAAACAGATGTGCTCTATTATGTTTTCAATTTCATGGTTGACCTTTTGTTTTTTTGTTCGCTTTTGTTTTACTTTCAGTATTTTGTAGACTAAGCTTCTTTTATTCAGAACAAGGTTACTGGCCATCTTAGTCATATATAGTCACAAAAAAGCATAGTGTTGTGTCATTACAAAGTGTAGTGACAGTAATCATAGTTCTCAAATTATTTGGGATGTTTTGTTGCTAGAGATGTATGGGAGCACTAGGCTTCGCAGTTCATTATTGTGAAGGGTGCTCATGCTGCGAATTTAATTTTTTGGCATTGTTCTAGTTTTTGCTATTAGTGTTAACCTGGCCAATGAGTTGCTGGCATGAATGTGCCATTTACTTGTACAACGTTTTTTGCCCAAATCATTATTGCTGAGTAAAAGATTATGTTGGTTCGAAAATCACTTTTACTTTCTTCTGTAGTGTGGTTGCACCAGCAGATACAGGTGCCACAAAAGGACTTGGAACACTGAAATCACAAAAAAAAATTTCATCGCCCCCTAGGTGCACTAACAGGCATTGAGGGATGGACTGTGCAGGTCGCAAAGAAAAGTGCAGACCACACCACTCGGGTCACAGCTTCACACTTAGATTACCCAAAATTTAATTTTATCATAATTTTTGTGCGTCAAAAGTTTTTGTGTGCACCTGTACATGAAGTTATAACCACTTTGTCCCACTGTTTCTTGTAGCTTATGTTATAATTGAACTCAGGGAAATTGTACATTTGTACAGTGTTGACATCAGTTAGCACAAACATGGGAGCGCGTGATTTCAGTGAAGAGACGTTAGGCATTGTTTCAGGCTCACTGAAAAACGGCCTCGCCATTTTTACCCAATTAAGTGCTGGTTATGACTTTGTTCCAGTTTCAATGTACTATTGTGTGCAAAAGTGAAGAGGCCACAGCTTCGGCGGCAGGAGCGGCTGCTGGGATGCACCGCGGCACTGCTATCTCGCTTGGCTCGCTCGCTGCGAGAGTGCCCGGCGGGACACACGACTTTCCCTCGCTTATTGTGACTGACAAACTTCTATCGCGGTGTTCAGCCACTCTGCTGCTGACGGTTGCGTCAAAGAAGAGGGCATATCGCAAGGTGTCCATAGAGTAACTCTTAAGTGTTCAGGAATAGCACTTTCCCACATTAGTGAAGGATGCGGACGGTAGCGATGCATCCACTCACTTTACTCTGCAGCGGCAAAAGGCATTTTACTTTTAGTTGCACCGAGATTTCGTATTTTTCTCCTCACAAAAGGAATAGCAATTTATTTTAATATGATAGCGTTAGTAAACCCAGGACGATAGTTTGAACACTCAATGCCTTAAAAAATTTAATGATCCCAAACTCTCTCTCTCTCTCCCCCCCTCCACCCCCCCCCTTTGAAGCATGGCAGCCTCGTAAAATCACGAGTGTGCCTCTGAAGAAAGACTGCATGGAAGTCCGCGCTTCTTTTACCATAAGACTATAATGATCCCATTGAGCTTGAAACCTTCACCTGAATGAAACGTCAACAGTGACAGGATATGTCATGTGGTCTACGTCACCCAAAAAACATTTCCACAATACACTAAACGATTCAGAAGCAAGCATTAATCTCGCTGTCATTTCATTACATGGACGGTTACATAATTATGTAGCATGCTGTAGAAAAATAATTCTATCGGATATGTAGTATGCTTGTCATTGATAACCTGAGAATTTTTCGTTGAAAACTCGCCTGTACGAGTTTCCCCTTTTGAAAGAGCTAATATCTTATTCCAATCGAACCGTAGCAAGATTTTTTTGCTTCACAAACCGGAGAGCATGCTACAAAGGATGATTTGGATTAAGATCCGGAGTATCTCACTGGCTACCGTGACGCCGTGATGTATTTTGTGCTGTATGGTTCGGTCACGGAGTTCATGCAGATCCCAGGTGCAAAAAAAGTGGAGTGAAGACACGAAGTGTGATTGACTTTTGTCGGCGCGACATGATAGTGCGTGCCTGAATGCACATTGTGCTCTTCGTAATGACACTGACTTCATCCACGTGTCTGCATAAGACACGCAATTTCGGATACAGAAACAGCTAGAGGTAACCCTTTGCTTTCGCTTTCCGATAGGTTGACCAGCTTCGCTGCGATAGCAGCTCATGCTAGATTTATTTAAAAAACAGATCACACGCTTTAAGTCGCAGCTCTACTAGCGTCTGACAGCAAAAACAAAAAGCGGTTTTTTGCATCTTTCGTATACACAACTCGGTGTCTCACTGAAACGCATCACTGAACAGTCTAGCAATTTTAGGAGGAGTGCTCTGTGCATTCAGGCACATGCCGTTTTATGGCGCTGACAAACAGTTCATCACACCTCTTGTGGTCTCGACACTTTCCCGGGCCTCCGCTGTGGTGGAACTTATGACAGTGGCTGGAAGATGCAGCACAAGGCGTCACCAATTCAGGAATGATCCTAATACAAATCATCATCTGAAATTCGCTTTCTGGTTCATGGAGCAAGAATGCTTGTTCCGGATCACCGATCGGACAAAGGTATTAGATCAATTAAAAGTGAAAAATATTGCATAGTCTAGTCAGCTAATCAAGATAAAAGCACACCACAATTCCTTCTGTGGGGAGAAAATACAAAACGTCGGTGCAATTAAAATAAAATGGCCCTTGCTGCTACGGAGTCAAGTGAGTCGACGCAGTGTTACCGTCCACTTCATTCACTAATGCGGGACTGTGTTATTTCTGAACGCCTTGCGATGCCTCTCCCTTTGACGTGACCGTCAAAAGCAGCGTAGTCATACGCCACACTGGAAGTTTGTTGGTCATGATAAGCGGCAGCCCGAGAGTGAGGGAGAAGTTGTGCGTCATGCTGGGCACTCTCGCAGCAAGCAGGCAGAGCAAGATAGCAGCGCCGTGGTGCATCCCCGCAGCCGCTTCGGCCGTCGAAGCCGCGGTCTCTTCACTTTTGCGCACGATAGTACACATAGCAAAATTTTGATGGGAAGCAAATTCAGACAAAAACTTCGTGCAGATAGAGTACTTTTCTAATAATTTTCGAATACTTTCAAGTTATACTATAAATGAAATCTGCCACTGTGGCCAGAAAAAAAAAATTTAATAAACGTATGCAGATAACGTTTTTTGAGCAGGAAATGAATATGAATAAATAAATTTGTTGCAAATGGAGCATTTTAAATTATTTGAAACATCGAGGCATATAGCTAAAATGAAGCATTTTAAGGCAAAAGCTCTTATAGGCTCATGAGTGTGGACAGGATTTTGTGTCTTTGGAGGCTGTCACACCGTCAGTGTCGAAAAACGAATTGATGAGTAGAAGAATGTGGAGTACGAAAAAAGAAATGTGTATCTGCGCAAAATTTCGTTTATGTGGAGTAAATTAATTGGAACCAAACAAGTGAATTAGACATTAAAATAGCCGAGGACGTTGATATAGTGTGCAGGTGTAGAAACAGCCACAGACGTCGAAATCATGCAAAATACATCAAACTTGTGCACAAAGCTTTAATGTCGGGCTTCGTCATTGCATTACAACATCGAAAACGGTCAAGGGTAAAAGAGGAAAAATAAAACAGTAAAAAAAAAGGAAAAACAGTAAAGAAAGAAGCAGAAACAGTAAAAAGAAAACGGATCAAAACAAAAAAGCAAATCAGTGCAAAGAGATCTAAGTGCTTTCGGTGGAGGCGAAAAGCAAGGCGCCCGTGTGCTGTGCGTTGTCAGTGCACGTTAAAAAACCCCAGGTGGTCGAAATTTCCGGAGTCCTCCACTAAGGCGTCTCTCATAGCCTGAGTCGCTTTGGGACGTTAAACCCCACAAACCAACCAGCCGGATCTAAGTTCCTCCAACGAATTTTTTCGACAAAGCAGGACTGTTTAAGGAAATGGAGATATTGCAGAATATTTCTTCATGTTACACTACATACCTGTATGCCTTTTAGGCATTGAATAAGAAAGCAGAAGTCACATTATTCTTTGTTTACAACTATTTGTAATTGCTGTCAATGAATCTGGTATCACAGTTGGACTTATTGCTCGCATGGACAAAGGAGTTTACTGAATGCATGTTGTCATGAAGCATATTGTAAGGTATACCTCCTTACTGGTAGAGTGTTGTCAGCGGCCGATTAATGGTGACGCAGGGCGCTGGCAAAATACAGCATTGTGGCTGGTGAAAGGGACAGAAGAGCAGCGTTGCTAGCAGGAACATTCCTTCCACTCTTCGTGGCAACGCCTGAAGAGAAAGTGTAGGTTCTGTAATGCCCCCTGAAAAGCAGTGTCCACGGCGACGTGTAGCTCGCTTAGCCCTCGCCTATTGGCTTTGCCGCCGGACTGCAAAGCCCGTGGTGGGCCTCAACCACCCAAACGCAGTCGCGAACCGGCAAGGCGCGAAAACGAGACTACACCATTATATTGCCTCAGCGCGTACTGTGATGTATGCGCAGTGAGGTTCTGCAGGCTGGCTGCTAGCCCGACGCTTCTGTCATACGCTTCTTTTTTTAAAAGGCGAAAGTTCGTATCAGATGGAAATGGAGGTAAAACGTGGATGCAAAACATGTCTGCAGGCCTTGTGTCTCATTCTATAAAGAGTTGTTTAGTTTGAACCAATGAGCCCTCATGACCTATATGAACAGCATGTCGGTCTCGCAGCATGGAAGTCCTGGGTTCGACTATGACCCTCACTCTAAGGTGACCCTGTTTTCATTTCCGCTCAATTATTTTCTTTTCGTTACTAGACTTCCTTAAAAAATTTAGCGTCAATCCGAGCATTTCAAAACCCGTTCCTGGATGTTAATGTTCTACTGGGATGTTTCGTTCACGGACGACGACGCCAGATTTTCTGGGACACGGGGCTTTTAACGACATCACATTAAAATCTTGTGCATTCGGCCGATGAAGCGATATATCTATAAGAGAGCGATGCTGGCACACACACAATGGCGCACAACGTTTCATACATTGGGTCGAGGCACGTTGCCATGAGCACATATGAAATGAGCTTGCAAAGCAAAGGCAGGTTAAACGAAAACAGTGGATATTCTGTTAAAGTAATAGATCACCCGATGCAGCATACCCATGGACAATAAAGCGGGGCTGAACATTGCTGCTGGTCATTTAGCGTCTGTCTGCAGGGGGCACCTGACGTGTGTACGCATTAGTTCGTGCCAGATGGCTGCAGCATCATCATATTTTGGCTTCTACACAAGGGGATACTTTTATTTTATGCTTCAGGCCACCGCATAGACGAAATTGGCAGGAGCTGAAAAAAAAAAAGAAATCGACGCCGCGATCGCCGGCAGTTCTCGCAGCGACGCATGAGCTGCTGCAACTCTTATCCCAGAAGGACTTTTGAAAACGACCGCTAGGCAGCTTTCAGTGGCGGGCGTGCATACTAAAACCCCTGGAAAAACTAAAGTACCGACAAGGCATCCTCCCTCTTTCTCCTCCTCCCCTGTGCACTGGGCGAACTTTTTTTTTCTTTGTGATTTCATGCGACTGCGGTGGCGACCTCTGACCCGTTCCGAAGGAACTAATGCCCCTTTTCAATCAGTTGCTCGAGGTTCCCGTGCTTGTCAAGTTCTTCGCGATGTCTCCACATTAACCGCTCGTCCCGCTGCATAAATACATCGGTGACTTGGGAGAGACGTTCACTGGATCGTCTGAAAGCAGAAATGAGCACGCGTAGATCCATTGTTTTGTCATAGCCGCCCGCGCACCGTGTCTGGATGCGCCGGGCTTATGCGGCATGTCAAGATTGATATTGAAAAGTGGAGCGCGCATTGAAGGTGGCCTTTATTCACGAGGCCGTAGAATGAAGTTGCGGTAACCTGTTTAGGTGAAGATGAGCATGGAAACAGAACGACAGTCCCCGCCGGAACGCTGGACGTGCTACAACGGACGCCACGACGCCTGCAAGTGAAGGCATTCTAGATGCCCGTAGTTAATTTCCTTGCCCATTTGATCTTCTAGTGACTTTGGTTTTGGTCTTCTGCAGTGTATCGTGGACCAGGTAAGGCGCTTGAAGCAGTGCTCTGAATACGGTATGAAGGCCATGCTACGTGTGTACTTATCTGTGCTTCCCCTAATGTTCTCTCGCGTGCATAAACTGCAACGATAGAGTCCTGCATTAAAATTTTCGTTGCAATAGTTACTTAGTAAGGAGGAAACCTACCTCGCAAATATCCTTCACCTGCCAGCAATGTGATAATAAATTTCTACGCATATATTTCATCTGCATCAGCAAAACCTACCTTGCTTTAACACACCTGTCCGAGTAATCTTCCATATTCATATAGCCTCTATTAGAGCACCGGGCCCGGCCCGAGCCCGGCAACCTTTTTCGTTAGCCACCCCTGCCTGGCCTGATAATTTCAATATAGGCCCGGACCCTGCCCAAGCCCCAAGAAACGTTTGCCTACTCGGCTCGGCCCGCGATGTAGACAGTCCTGGCTCAGATTCACAAACAGCCCGAGTACTAAATGCGCTTTTGTAAAGCCAAAGTTTTTTTTATACATCGAATCTCATTTAAAGAGAAGCTACAAAACTTTTTACAATGGAGGCCTCGTGCACTGGGGGCAACGTTTAGTTAACAAAAAAAAAAGGTTTAGCATTAATGAAAAAAGTTATCACACATTTGCTCGCATTCGCAACCTCCTCCTGACTAAAAAAGGTAGTACCATTCTATCTTTGCAATAACATTAGTACTGGAAAAGGTCAATTCTTTTTTCTTTTTTTTTTCTATAACGCGTAGTTACGCTTCGCTCTTACGTTTAGCTGGAGGCTTCCTGGGCACAGGCTGCTTTCGGTGAGCAAAGATGCTCGGTACAGCATCGCGCTTCAACTTCTTGACTCCAGATTTTAAAAGGACCAGGGGCTCAAATTGGTCGCTAGTGAAATGATTCTTAAGAAAATGAAAAGCAAGCATGCGACCATGAAAAAATTGATTGGGAGTTGTGTTGCGCATAAGTTGCTTGAACACGTCTCTGACACACACGATGACTTACGCGGGACCTATCTAGTAGTAGTAATAAGCCACGTATGGGCAGCTAGAGAAAGTGGTTTTTGCAGTTGCGGCATTCGGGGGCTTTAGTGCTAACAGTGCCAGCAATCAACAAGGCAGCGCAGCGCCGATCGACTACAGTTAGGCGTCAAGGGAAAGCGAGGATGTAGAAGTGACGTTGCGAAATATGGTGGCAGGAAACACGCTACCCATTTACCATGGGCACCATCACGCATGCCCACAGCTACTGGTCAAATTTTGAGAGTAAACGCAAACCAGCGCGCGCTAGCTGGTGTTTCCACCACCAGCAGTGCCTTGACGATGCATATCGGCATTAATTCTCTTCTTTTCTGTTAAAAAAATGTCTGTGTATATACATGACTACTACAGAATGTAACGCGTGCGCTTCACCATATTAGAGCGCATTTTGATCTGTGCTTTGTGGGTATACATTTACAGTATTGAATACTTTGCATGCTTAACACGCTTTGTAAGCATATAGTATGCGTGTATGTCTAACTGCGGCATGCGCTGAAATTTAAGGAACCACTGCGCAGCGTAGTTTGAAAAAAGGAATATCCAGCGGCTATTGAAAGCACTTCACTTACCTCGTGCATGCCGCAGTTGGACATACATGCATACTATATGTCTACAAAGCACGTTAAGCATGCAAAGCATAAAATACTTTATACCTACAAAGCGCAGATCAAAGTGCACTCTAGCTAACATGGTGAAGCGCACGCCTTACATTTTGCAGTAGTCGTGTATATATATATAGACATTTTTGGTCGAAGACGTTGCATGAAAATTAGCCCGACCAATTTTGTGCAACCAAATCCAGCCCGCGTCGTTTTTCGATGACGGGATCGCGAAGGACCACTTTCCATCGTCGTGACAGTTCTTGCACCCGAAGGCGCAGCAGCCCGTCATAGTGGGGCCCACCGTAGACAATTTCATCCTTTTTGTGGGTTTACTCTAGGATGTATAATAAGGAACAAAAAGATGATATTCTGAAACTTTTTAATATAAATTCAATGTAATCTAGCAATAAAATACGATTCTGCCATTCCTGAATATATATACATTGGTGCAATAATACCCTCTTGGTCCAGGATTTCTTTGGGGTGTAATTCTCATTTTAGTTTGTCTTTTTGTGTCCTTTCATGGGCGCTTCCAATGGCATTCATTTTTCGTGTGTTCTAAACTATTGTTAATATGCTGACACTTTCAAATGATACATTTTGCGGATTTATATGAATGCATGTTTTTATAAGCAAAGGGCTGGACTTATTCACCACGACTGCTCAAATGGTAATTATCTGTGGCCACAATTTTTGCATGACACACCATCAGCTTTCAGTGATTTTCAGAGTAACGCAGTCGAAGGATTTCCCAACTTTGGCGGTATAAAGGTGTAGAGGGGATTTATTTTTTTTATGTTCACCGGGACAGGACGGTCGACAAATTATATTGTCGAAAATGATATTGTTCGTGCGATCCAAGAAAACTCGCGACTCTCTGTTATCGACATCTGCGAAGATTTTTTCCTGGTATTAACTTTTAAAGTGGTCTTGTGAACTGAAACATTGTGCCATGTGCTGAGCCAAACGGTACCGGGGCGGCATAGGCAAATGAACAGACTGTGTGAATAGGCAGTATATGAAAAATAGCGATTTTGGAAGAATATTCGAAGTTATGCTGTGTCTGAAAACAAAAGGATTCATTGTATACTTTGCCTCACACGCACTTTATTTGAACTTCATTGATTTCCTGCATTTAACTAAGAAGGCGGGAATGTTATGGCTCGGACCTCATTCTCCTTCAATGCAGTTGGACTCCTTCACTGAATTCGATGTGTAATGAGCAAAGAAGGTTATCAGAAATTTTTTTAGGAAACCATGCTTTCATAGGGATGCAAGAATTTGGGCTTTGAATAGGAGTTAAGACAGAACGGTGACTGGAAGCGCGCTTATTTGTTTGTGAGAAATTGGTAGAACATGAAGGTTGCCATTATGAAGCCGCTAACATAATCTGCTAAATTGACCGAATTAAAGATCTTTTGCAGTGTCTTCCTCCGTCATACGAGGGACAATAAAATGAGCAAAGCCGATAATTTTGACCAGTTGCTATAAAAATAGGGAAACATAGACTCATTGAAAGCATCCTGGGGTTCGTGTCTCGGCTTTGTAAAGCAGTGACTGGCAGAAAAAAGAAAACTTGCTTTGTCTACCCACAAAGCGAAAGGGCGCTGCATGGATACCTGCGAACCTCAAGGACACTACAGGCGGCTCTAGATGACACCAAGATGTCAAGGGCATTTAAAAAAAGGGGGGGGGGGGGGGCGGGGAGGCTGTGCGTAGTTATTAACGGTTCAGTGGCGCCGTTCAAGTTTAGCCGTGTTAAACCTTTTCTTAATTTTTCTCCTGGGGCTATAATTTATCACTGTAATCAGTTACAATCCAGTTATTGTACTCGGTTATTTTCTGTAACGTGTACAGTCGGCCGCTTTCTTAAATGTATAGGGAACCAAAGCTGGAGTTTGCTCCGCGACGTCAGCGCTCGGTTTCCAGCGGAGCGGAGAGGAACTACAAAACACGCGCATCCGCGCCCGCGCTGCGCGCGGCTGTCTGCGGAGTCTGCGCAGCCCGTTCGCTCGGGAGCGCGTGCTACAGGCAGCCGCACGTGTACGCGGAGCGGGAGAAGGAGAGTGAGGACGAGGGGGGATGATCGTGCGTCTGTGCGCGCAAAGCCGGCGCTCTTTGCCTGTGGTGTTTCTTATTTTTGCTTTATTCTGTGCCCCGGCTGACATAGAAGCTGGCTGGAGGCACGCTTTTTATCGGTGCTTTCGAAAGTGAGAAATTAAGATTAATTGATCGCCGCGGACATTGTTTTCAAAGAGCGCTTGTTGGCAGGCTCAGACAAAAAAAAAAAAACGAACGCGAATTCGGTACTCGAGGGCAGAGGCAAGCGACAGGTATTTTGAAGGACTTGAGGCGGCACATCTTGATGTCTCTTCCATGTTGTTCAGAGAATGAAGGGTACAGCCTTCTCGTTGAGAATTGGTACGCGTGTACACAGCGACGAGTGCTCCGGGCGCTGGTTGGGGAGCTTCCTTTCCATTTGTGACTGCTCACTTGAAAGGGACCTATTCAACTCTTTGGGGACAGACGTTTTAGGCGATGCTGCCGGCGCCGTGGTGCCTGCTTTCGGCGCGTTTAGGACGCGTTCCCTACAAGGGCACAAAACATGCCGCCTTACCCTTTGGTTCCTGCTGACAGCGGTCAGGGGGAGTTCGCTGCTGTGGCGCTGCCATCCGAAATCAATGACTTATCTACCTTTAACGATGAGAGGTTTCTTAACGACCTGGATCACTGACGGCATGCCATTTTTTCAGCAGTTTCCTCTCTCCGCGAGACGAAGAGCGAGGAAATGCCTGACGACTTTTCATGCAGGCGGGGACATCTCTCCAAGTAAACCTTTGTCTTCTTAATTCCATAGCTACGCTGTGCAATCCCTAGTTCAGTTATCTCCTCTAGCGAATGCGCAGTTTTGAGCTCCCGAAGCAGGATCGCGTACGTGGATAGAACGATTAACGTATGTGTTTCCCTTTATAAGCGTCGAGTGATGGCATTAATGACATATATCTGTTTCTTGAGGCCGACTTGGTTCCGCGATAGCTGCTGTGGCACCGCCAGTTACAAACAGAGGTGCGAGATACGAGCGGTACGAGATACCTAAAAAAAAAAAAAAAAACCCGACAGCCATCGTTTCAACACGAAAGAGAGAAGAGAGAAAAACACTTTCACGAGTTTTGCGAAAAAGCGCGCCGCTTTTTCATTCCAGTTTTTTTTTTTTTTTTTTTCTTGCCCCCTTTGTTGGAGCGCGACGGCGGCCAGAATGCGGCCGGAGGAGGAGAGAAACAACCGAGCGGCGGCGGGGAGCAGACGACGCGGCCGCACTGCGCGGAGGTTTTGACGAAGTCTCCATAGAGGGCGCTGACGCACAGAGCGGCGCAGCGCCCCCTGGCCCAGGTTTTCTCCCCTATCGCGCGAGCGTCGACTACACGGCGCTGCTGCGCCGGAAGGTGAAGAGGAGAAAGTATGTGAGGGTTAGGGTCGGAGTGAACTCCGTCTGCTGCGCAGTTCTGATTAATGCGAGTAAACAACTGAATCCCAGGAAGCTGTTTCCAACTAGTTTTTATCGCTGCATGTATTGCAGGCGGTATAACTTCTGGGGCACGGTAAACATATAAAAAAAAAACTTCGCTGAAGACGCTCGATATCGGTGCATTAATTAAGGCGTAGCGTCGAGCTGGAAACTTTACGCGTTTGCACCAATGAAACAATTCCGAAGCATATTGAACATGAAACAAACGTTCTCACGATTTGGCCATCGGACTTTTTACGCGGGGTTGGCTAGCACGAAGCAGGACAGCCAGACAGACGACGCTGGCTTCAGCAGCGCTAATGATGAGCATGCTCATTCCCTCTTCCGATTTCCGCTCTACTTCGCCTCGGTGCCGCTGCACCTGGAAATCGACGCTCGCGCGATACCTTTAATAAAGTGGCCGAGTGTACAACCATCCGACCACAGCGCCGCCTGCTCGGACAGCATGGGTATAACATCCAGGACCACTACCTTCCAGTCCTTGTTCACAAACAGTTTCGCGTCTGCGAAAGATGGCACGGGGCCGCTTACGAGGCTAGAGACCAGTTGACCGCGGGTACTAAGCTGGACCTATACGGCGAGTTTGGAAGACGGCTCGGCGGACTAATAATCTATATAGAAGACCCGGGCTGAGGCAGGGCTAGTGCTGAAGTTTTTGGTAAACGAGATTAAAAAATATGTCCTCTGAAATGTCAAATATCCAGTGCAAATATCTCATGGACGTCCATGTAATGTTTTGTGGTTTGCTGGGATGTTTTTGATGGTAGCCTGGAAGCTTGCTAACGCAGTCAATATGCCACCGCACATGCATTGAGGAACTACGGAGCCAATTGCTCTGGAGGTATGTCGAAATGCGCTTGCTATCGTGAATCACTATCAAAAACGCACCGAACACTCTGGTCACAGGCCGTGATGCAAGCAGCTCATAGACGAGCAGTTAGATGCGTCACGGTGGATGCTACAGTGCAGATGCAACCAGACACGCGAGGAAGGCACACATGATAAGTACTACCAACAAAGGCTTTTATTTCAACGGTCGGTGTAAAAATTAGAGGGACACTGAAGCTTCGCTTAAATAGCAGACGTGATAACGGTTTTACCACCGCCTTTTCATTCCGCGATTTATTTAAAAGTTAATGTTCATTGTTGGGGATCGAAAGGAAGGCACAGTATCTGCGTCGCTTCGGGGGGGGGGGGGGGGAGGGGGGGGGGCGGGTTAACATTTACAAATAACGGCATACAGGAGGTACATATATATGTTTCGGTTCGAAACCTTTTAGTAATTAGTGCCCTCCAGCTTGACTAGCAAATTGATGCTAAATGGCAATCGAAATCGTATGACACTCTCCTAAACGCTGTACAATGAGCGGTTGCGTCACAAGGTTGATGCGCAATCGCGTGTGGCTGTAACCACCCTTGTTGCTAGTAAGCATTTATCCTATGCGCTTTCTTCGTGTGTGTCCTATTTTTGCTTCAGTATGCGTCACGAACCAACAGCACCAAAGTGCGCAACATTTCGCCCTGTTCAGTTATATTATCGCCAAGCAGAAGTCAAGTATTGTTGCCAGAGTAAAATTCTCCGGTAGTAAGATGGACAATATTGGGCTCGTTGGTATCGAGCAGCGCGAGCGGACGAAAGACAGAACAAACGTACGAGCGCTCCCTCGCAACTGAAATTTTATTCCGAAAAATCTCGAGTTATGCGCCTTATGATTGTAGCTGCGGCTTTTCGGATTATATAAGTTTAGTTACTCCCCCCCCCCCCCCCCCCCCCTTCCTCCAATCTGAGTAGGCGCTCGTCTATGCATTGCTTTCCCGGTTCCGTCTTTCGTCTGCTCGCGCAGTTCTATCCAAAAATGACGCCCTTCCTATTTCAGGTAATTCTAAAGTTCCTTCAAATTATGTTCTAAACTCGGAAGTCTTGACAGACTATTCGCGGTCCTTGAGTATCGCTTTATCGAAATGTACGAATGTCTTAATTCGTGCCTATAGTACTGGAATATTAGTGCACAATACACTAATTGTGCCCCATCACAGTTGCTTGTATGAATGCCTTGTCGTAGCCCTCCGTTTAAGCAGTTGACGTCCTGCTTTGTGAAGCCCTTGTCCAGGTTGGTGACAATCTCGGCGTTGTTGGTCCTGAATCCACACCCTGGCCAGCTGACGGGCTTCTTCGTCGAGGTGCAGGAAGGTGTGAACATCAGCGTGTTAGTTGTCGTCCCGGTGTAACGTCAAGCATCACTGTTGTTTTCTGGAGCGCCGTACTGTATGCGAATGTGGCGTACGTTAGCACTTCATCCCATTGTTTTGTGCTCCACGTCGACGTATGTACATACATACATTGAGAGCATGTCAGCGAGTGTTTTGTTCAACCGTTCGGTCAAGCCGTTCGTTTGAGAATGGTAAGGTGTCGTCTTCCAATGTTCGGTATGTCTGTGAAGCAAAATCTGCTGCAGCAGTTCAGCTGTGAATGAGGTACCCCTGTCGGTGATCAGAATATCCGGTGCACCATAACGCAGATGTGAAGGATGAAAAACTTTCCAACCTCTAAGGTTGTACCGTTGTGTAGAGCGGAAGTCCGCGTATCATGTAAGAAAATTCGTAGCAACGATGACCCACCTTTTACTGGAATGCGAAAGTGGGAATGGTCCCAGCATGCCCGTGCCAATTGCTGGAAGGGCCTCGATGTTGGGTCTGTTGGCTTCAAGAACCCAGTGGGTTTCGTGGATGTGGGAATGATACGATGCTTTCCTCGTCTCGAGGAAGCACGCGCTCGCGATCAGCGCAGAGCGAAGACGAGGAATGCACCGTGTCAATATTCATTATTTGTAAATGATAGGAAGGGCGAATTGGTGCACTTCAGCCGAAGAAATTGTTTGAATCGGACATCCAACCATTAAGAATTGGTTGGATGTAGATCTGCTCAAAGAAGATGACTCAAGGAAGTCCGCAGAAGACTAATTCACTGAACACCCATTGACCAGACCCTTCGCATTTCGTTTTTCTTTTCATTCATCCGTGCGCGTGGCACAAAGCGCCTCTTGCGCCCCCATCTTACTGCATCCCATTGCTTTCGCGTGCTACGGACAAAAAATAAAAGATGAGGAACGCCATGGCTCTCAACAGAATGTTAGCTTTGCGGCTCTTCGTGATCGTTCTGGCCGCTGGCGCCATTACGGCCAGGCCACAGGAGCAGGCCGCCGAAGGTAAGATTAACGAAAAGCTCTCTTGATCAGCTGCTGAAATATATCGCCTTGCAGACGATCAGCAGGTCCAGCCCGCGGCACAGCCCGTCATCGTGGCCGAACCGGCCGCCGTGCCGCTGCTGGACAGTCCCGCGTTGGCGCCGTCCAGTCAGCAGGAGTACGTCGCTGCGCAGCCCGCGGCCACCTACGATGCAGTGCCGCGCAGCAGGCTCCGCCGAACCGCTCTCAGGCATCGACGGCGGCGGCGCCTGGACAACCCGCGCTACTACTACCCAAACGGGGATTACTCGGCGGACACTGAGATCAGCTGGGACAACTACCACCGGCAAGCCGCGCGTGAGTCGGCCGAGGTGGCCAGGAGCCCTGACTCTTACCAGGCTTCTTACATGGCTCCACTAGAGTCGGAAGCGGAGCGCTTCAAGGCTGACGAAGGCCGCAGAGGGGTGGACTACGCTGCCCCTGGTTACGACTACCGGTCCGGCTACGAACGCCAGGGCTACCAGAAGCAGCGGCGCGCCGCCATGCCTCCGCTCCGGCAAGCGCCCAAGCAGTGGGGCCCGTGGCAACAGGATTACGGCGGCCAGGTGCAGCAGTCGTGGAACATGCGCTACCCACAGTACGAATATGGCAGCGACGCGGCCGCTGTCTACCCCAAGAAGGATCCGTCCAGGTTCTACGCCCACGAGGAGGCCGCCAGCATGGCCGGGGTAGGCAGCAACGTCGTGCCTTCCAGCTACGCCGCTGAAGTGGCTGGCCAGGACGGAGTCGTGGAACGGGCCGGAGACGTGCCGGTCGCCGCTGATGCTGCCGCCGCCAAGTAGTGCAGCAATAAACCAGAGCGAGCCGCTTGTTTCATGCGTTCGTAAATTTTTATTAGCAAGTTTCAGAGAAAATTCTTAGTCGTTAAAGATCCTCCTTTACTGTTCGCTTTTAAAGAGATCAGCCGAATGGAGCGAGACAACTCTGCCGCTTTTCGTTCCACATGGGAACACAAATGACATGGGAACCACATGTCATTCGTGTATACTGCAATTATAAATGCTTTTCACGGCGCTGTACTTGCGTGTTCACTAAACTGGGAATTGAGTGGGTGGCTAGGCATCTTCCCATTTCCCCCCATGTGCTTTCTGATGTTATAATTCCAGGGTTCAGTGCTTAACTCCGACACTGTGGCGAGGTAGCTATCTGTGATTCTCCAGCAGTATACCAGCAGCCAGCCTACAATGCGGCAAAAGGAAATGAAAGGTTTCTGGGTAAAAATATAACAGACGGAAAACAGTTTGGTGTACTGCGTTTTTGTGTAATACCAGTCGGCCAGTGTAAATAGGATTCGCCGTGACCACAAAATGTAGCGGGGAAACAACACATATAGGGTTCCTTTTTCAGATTATACTTCAAGGAACTTCTTTTAATCTGATCGATGACGGTGACATCGGAAGCATATTTTCAGTGGGATGGTTGGAGCAAAAGTTACAAAAGTACCCGCTCGCACAATGCCCTCTTTCGCATTCCTGCACCGAACGAAACCGTGCACCGAGCAAGTTGCGCTTGTGGACTGGTACTTACGCCGGTCTATTTCTGTTGTTAAAATTTCTGCTGTATGAAAATCAAAATGACGTCATGTCTAATCGATGCCTGTATCCGTGCTTTGGGTGAGTGTCATGAACGTAGAATTGTCTATTGCTAGTTCGTGATCCAATTTTATGAGAACGGGAAGGCCCACACTAAGGTCGTAGTAAAAAAACGAAAGTCAAAAGGATATATGGAGGGAGAAGGAAGCTGGAGGAACTCTTCCCTCTCCCCACTTACGGCGCTCCTTTCGGTGGTCCTTCGTGCAGAGCGGCAACCTGTATCTACGTGGAAAAGAGAGAGATGAGCGCTAAGCGAAAAAGGAGACTGGAAAGCTTCGGACACTTGCGGTTGTCTCCTTGAGAGTGTTACTTTGATCAAGTTTCCATTTCCATTTAGCGCTCGTATCGGCTATTCTTCCTCCCCTTTACAAACTGAAAGCAGAGCTTTTTTTTTTTTTTTTTTTTCATAAGACAATTTTCTGTTTCTGTACACTGGTGTTCAATTAATTCGCTTACCGGTTAGCCCTGTTTCTTTTTTTTTTTTTTCATTCTTTGTGAAATCTTGGCACGAATCTTCCGGGGATACGACCTTCTCCTCTATCCGAAAACAAAAGTGTGGGTTTGTGTGTGTGGGGAAGGGGGCGGAGAGGAGGGGGGTTATGTGCTTTTGCCTTCTATTTTTATCCTAACTGCCGGTATACATTTAACGTCCACGATTCAGCTTCTGTCATGTCAGTGGTTCTTCATCAGAACACAAAAACGTTCTCTGCCCAAGTTGGCCCATAATTCATTATTACGATTCAATAGCGATGCAGATTTAACCCTGAATAATGTCTTACCGGTATCGCTCAAGAGGAAAGTATACAACAGTTGCATCTTACCTGTGCTCACCTATGGGGCTGAAACGTGGAGGCTAACCAAGAGGGTTCTACTTAAGTTGAGGACAACCCAGAGGGCTATGGAACGAAAAATGGTAGGGCATTAAGAGATAGGAAGCGTGCAGAGTGGATCAGGGAAATTACTCAAGCCACTGACATTCTAGTGGAAATCAAGAAGAAATGGGCATGGGCAGAACATGTAGCGCGAAGAGAGGATAACCGATGGTGGCTTAAGGTAACAAATTGGATTCCAAGGGAAGGAAAGCATAGCAGGGGGCGGCAGAAAGTTAGGTGGGCGGATTAGGTTAAGAAGTTCGCAGGGGTCAAGTAGATGCAGCTAGCACAGGACCGGGTTAATTGGAGGAATATGGGAGAAGCTTTCGCCCTGCAGTGGGTATAGTCAGGCTGCTGCTGCTGATGATGATGAATGTCTTTGCAATCGGGAGTATAAATATCCATGTTATTCAGCTGTGCTGTAAAAATGAGCAGAATTAAGAAGAGAGAAAGAGTAGACTTTAATTGGTTAACGAAATAAAGAAGAAACGATCCTATACGTCCAGTTAGTGCTCGGCCATGTCAGCTACCAGCTACCGCCTGTCAGCAGCATGCTCGTGAGTTTTCGCGTACGGCCGCCGAATCCGGATTTTCGGTGAACGGAACCTTTAGAGGGCTGAAGAAAGGCATCTCTGTTGCATATGAAGGTCTCCGGCTCTGTTCCCTTAGTTGCGCTTAGCACTGCAAGAGGGTATCGAATAAGGGGAGGCTATGGAAAAGAGTAAAACCGCAGTAACCTGGCGCAAAGCGTATGCAGATGTAAATGTTTCATGAGGATAAGAGATGCAGTAATTATATAACTTTCGACGGACACCCGAGCCGCACCGGGAGAGGAGGGATGAAGGAAGAAGTAAAAGAAGGAAGAGAGAAAGAGGCTTCGGGAGTGTAGGTCTCTTGATTAATTGTTGCTTCCCATAGTGCTTTCATATCGCATGTTTGCTTTTCGCCTCTGCCGACATGTGACTTTGGAGCGCATTTCTGTCGTGCAGTCCAGCCCCCGATCTTCCGGTGTACTTCCTGCTCGGTGACGCACAGCGTTAAACCAAGGAAGAGGCTTCATGAAGCGGGAAAAGGAGCGCGCATTCCTTCAGTGGTCGCGCCCGGCATTCTCGGACAGAAGTTCGTTCTTTTTTTTTTTTTTTTAAATATTATTTCAAGTTTCAGTGAAAGAAGCCCGTAATGTTCATCTAAATATTTATTTCCTCAAGTTTCGCTGAGCAGGCTGTCTTCGGTGCTCGTAAAAACCTGCGCTCTTGTGGGCACACTGTTGTGCTACAGTGCAGCGCTGTCGTCGAATATAGTGAGTCTCCGCAATCTTGGTTGCCCTTCGGTGCTTCGCGTTGCCACCCACGCAGCGCAAAAAAATGCTCGCTCATATGCCACTTGTACTTGTCCAGGTGTGGACTTATTTGAATTAATTTCGCTCGAAATATGCGTTGTGTTCGAGCCCAAATTATCAAAAAGAAATCACCAGGAATGCTGTCACATATACAACTCTCTGAGTTAGCCAAGAAATGTGCCAGCCTATCCCGCAACAACTAATCAATCAATAAGAGTTTAATAATTAACTGTTGTCCACTTGAGATATGAAAAGTTTAGATTCCACAAAGTCAAATAAACACCAAATAATGAAATTTTTGCTCTGAATATTTATTTCACGTTTTGAACAAAACATGCAAGTGCACCTGAAGCGCCTGAGATTCCGTGCCGATATACGGGAGTGTCTGCTTCGGCGGGCCATGGGATAGGGCGCCAGCGAAGAACCTCTAATATAGAGGGCACAGAATATTTGCTGCGGGCGCTCCTATCGTACTTATTTCATTCTGTCAAGGATACTTGGCCGCCTGAGCTGTAGACCAAATGATCGAATACCTTTTGTGAATTAGGATACAACTTTATCTCGAAACCAAAGCGATGAACGATGCATGTTCCTCGCAGCGTATACGGGATCTTCCGATATCAAGGACGGCGCATTCCTGCTGTGACCACAAGTATTTCATTGCACATTGCTGTGCAGACAGGGAGTCAGTGAGGACAACAAAACATTTTTGGTAAGCTAGTTTATTGATCGTCGGTTCACTGAGTTCGATATCGGCTATCGGCGAGCTTTTTGCGAAAAATTAAACCCGAGGGGGCCCCGTCTCGCACACAGGATCCTGCGCTGGTGCACATATTACCACTGAAAGCCGTCTGCGATCGAGCTCTATAATACCCTTGTTACACGGACAAAGTTAACCGCGGTTACCGGACTGAACTGTGGTTATCTCAAATCGCCGTTCGTCGTTGTTACACAGCACTCCAGAGCTAACGCCGCCTTGGGTGGAAAAGACGAACTGACGCTACAATTTGGCGGAACGAAATTCCGTACGCAAATATGTGCGTTATTTAGAATATATTTGTTATGAAACATGATATCGATGAGAAGTATGTTTTGTGTCGCAAAATTATTGCTTGGTAAAGTTTGTAACACGGGCGCGGACGCTACCGACGCGCTGGGCGCCGCCATCTTCTCGGTTAATGACGCAAACCGAGGTCGCCAAGCTCGGCTCGCGATAACCGCGGTTAGTGGCGTAACCAGGGTTTGGTCCGCCGTGTAACATGGCCTAACCTCGGTTTCGCGTAACTGTGCCTGTGTAACAAGGGTCTATCGCGCTTCGGTACCAAGCTAGGTGATCTGCCGTTGTGTAACTCTTCCCCTCCACCTCTGCAACCTCTGCGTACAGCTTCGCAGCCGCGCTGGTTACCACGCTTCGTGTGGGTTTAACTGTCGACTGCCAGTGTGATATATGGGGATTCAAATGCTTTACTTCTCGGCAGTGTAGCTTTTCATATTCTCCTCGGGAATCCTGCAATGCGGACACCGCTTTTGGGGCAGCCATATTACTGGCTGCGATCATGCTTTGCGCAGCATTACGACTTTCTGCTCTCACTTGGCACCGAACTTGCGGCTCGACTTTTCGCTCTCGTGATTGGCGCCGATGGGGGTAGGTCTTCTGGTACGGGCATTGTACGCGAGGCCCCCGTGCCGCCGATTACATCAGGTACGTCTGGCACATCTGGGATATCGGGAACGTCGGGGATGTCAGGTACGTCGGGAATATCGCCGGTCAGGTCGACAAAGCTTGGCATAGCAGGCACGGCAGGGACGGACGGAAAACTTGGAAGGTTGGGCAGACTTGGGAAGCTGCCGAACCCGGGAAGAGTGAAGTTGAATTGAGGCATTTGGGGCATTTGGGGCATCTGAGGCATCCATGGCGTCCACGGCATCCATGGGCCCTGAGGCATCTGATATTGGAGAAAATGCAGCAATAATGGCGTCACCAAAAACATTTTTGCTGTTTCAGCGTGCACCTACTCTGTCTTTTCTTCCTTTCGCTCAGCACTTTGATTTCCCCCTTCCTGTTCCTCGCTATCCCTTTCTTTCCGGCGACCCCGTTCAGTGCTTCGGGAGGTTTGATAGATACCGGGACGGGCAAACGTCTTTTCACTTCTTTTTGATTATTTTGCAATAAATAACCTCATACTACTATTAATACTACTACTTTCATCTTGAAAGTAATCGCGAGTTGACTACAAGGCCATGATTTACGATCGACAAACCGAGACCTCGCGTAACATGCGTTCTTTTGGCGTGTACAGGTTATGGTGATGTCGTGAGCATTTTTATTTTCACCAGGAAGGCGGGGTGCGACAGCTAAAGGCGACTCCCCCCCTCTCCTCTCTTGGCTTGTAAATTCTAGCCCTAGACGTTCGCGTGGCTTGCGACCAATAATATCAGCGAACCTAAAAACATTATGTCGCGGGCCTGCATGCGGCGGATGGTATCCTTGCAGCTTTCATGGAATGCCTGCTCGTCTTATCAGCTAGCATGGACTGACATATCCGCCACTAATACTTGCAGAAAAGATACGATATAAGCCAGATACTTTAACAATGCCTGATGCGCCTTCTAGTGACGCCAGGTAACAAGGCAAGTTAATTAGGCTGGATTTATTGGCGCATGAGCATCAGTGGTTGCCATACGCCAAACACGCGCTTAAAAATGAAGTTAGTGCAGTATTGTCATAGCTTTAGCGCCGTCTAGGTTTTGTGGAAATCGCTCTGGAGCGAAAACGCACTAGTGAACCTGTTCATTCCTCAATTTGTATTTTTCGTTTCTCTGGTTGCTTTCAAAGTTTTTCCTGTGCTCGCATAGAGTAGACTGCCATAGAAAACCAAATGGAGCTTCTTTTTTTTTTTTAGGAATAATTTCTTATAATTCTCAATGAAGGCAACTGAGCAATATTGTAATATACTTTTTTGAACATATTGATGGAAACGGTCTAAGTTCCCGATGCGTAACAAAAGAGTTCGCTTCTGAAGCTCTGAAGACACTGCTTTATAGCCAACATGACCCCTGAAGACTATGGACACTTGGTGTGGAACAACCGTATGTGAAAGAACTGGGACCTATACTAACACGTATAATGTGTAAAATGCAGAGAGAAAATTAGGTACTATAATTATGTGGCACGGAAACGTTAAAAACAGTATTTTAAGGTGAACGCCTTTCTAAGCTCATGATGAAAATCTCGCGTCGGCGAGATTTGTCCGCGAGATGTGTCGGCGATATTCCGCGAGTGACAATATACTGCGCGCCCGCACTTATGGAAACGGAACTACCACCGAGGTTATTCGAAGCTAGTAAGAAGTGCAGCTACGAGAAAATTTTCGCGCGGTATGACAGGATTTGCTTTCTGATAGAATATCGCAGCACGCCCGTTTCCGAGACGTCATTATGCAACGACACTAAGAACCCACCTGAAATCCTGGAAACGTCCAGTTGACGACCGCGACCTGGAAGTTCGGCACCTGGAAGGCTGGTACCACCACAGTGATTCCAGGAAAGTTGAACCATCCCGGTGGCGGCTGCGGCGCTGGCGATGGCTGGGGCGTCGGTTCGGCCTGCCGCTCGAGCAGTGGGTTGCCTCCGAGCTGTTGAGGGGCCGCCGAAGCCAGCGCCGCGCAGGCAGAGGCGCATAGCAGACACCAGCCGAGCCGCATCATGCCCGCTGCGGTCTCGGAGCTCGGCCGACGCGGTTGCACGCAAGAGAACTACAGAAAACGCACGCGCATGTCAGCCGCGCACATTTCATTTTGTGGCAGACGCGTATTATTTGGGCTTTTTGTTCTATTCGATAGCCGAATCGGCTAGCTATAGTTCTCAAAGTTTGGAATAGTTTATGTAAGAACTACATAAAACTCGAATGATATATGCGTGCGCCGGCGCAAATGCTCGATTATACATGCGAGCTCGTCTTATTCATCGTGCTTGAAAACGCGTTTTACGCGGCAGAAACAAGGGGTCTGAACCTGTTGCGATAACTCTATATATTTATCTCTTCATTCAGTCCTTGTGGCGTTAATAGCTTTTTGCGGATATGCTCCGACTTGCACGTCATAAAGCTTTACTTAATACAACCGCCACGAATACCGTACAATGCCGAGTTTCTCGATGTCGAACATCAAAAATACACATTTGAAACCAGATCTGGCTGGCTTTTCAGCATTGTATATGTATAAAATATTGTTTTCGCCCCTTGATGTGCATCAAATATAGGCGTCATTTGTATATTTGACGATTTATGATAATTTAGTTTGCCTTTGGAGATGATGGTAGGTACGTAAGCGACTGCATTTTAGAAATGTGCGATGCGCGAAAACCAACTCAACGAGCTTTCATGTGCGTATTTTTGACATTCGACATTTCGAACCACATTCCTGATTAAGAGAATTTATTAACTCGACTGATAATCAATGTTTACGGCCTTCAGTTTTCGTTATGTACTTTAAAACAAAAATTGAAATGTATACTAGTCTTTGTTAACCAATTGAGATCGACAATGTTGAGATCTAACACATACATAATGTCTGCCTCGCCAAACAATCCACCTAAACGGACTGCATCGACGTTTCTCTCGCATATCTTCAAATGAAAATTTGTAAACGTGAAACACAAACAAAAATAACAAGCTGGTACGAAGCCGTGGCGTAGTGACAAAGAAAGGCTAGTGCTTTCACTAGGTCACTACAAGAACGTCTTGCCATCTCCATGGCCTGAATTCCGAAAGAAAGGCGCGCGAACAGCCGACACGGGACATGCCATATGAGCAAGCACATAGGCCACGCTAAACGCGATTCCGAAAGCAAACTCTACAGGAAGCACTGCCAATCACGTCCTAACTCAAGTCAGCGAGAGCGCCTGAAGCGATTTCGTAATGCGTCGTCACCGACAGCTGCGGTCTCGAGAAGCTCTTTCTTGCCCATTGTTCGGGGTTTTATCACACGAAATAGTCCACTCAGAGAAGTTCGTCAGTTACGGTCAGCGTAAACACGCAGGCAGAATGCTTAATTGTGTGAGCTACGTTGACCCTCTAGCAGAGTTTAGTGGTGTTTTTAAAGCTGCGCTAGAAGATTCAACGTGCGCGTGTACGCACAAACACGCACTATATCCATCAACGCCACCACGTGCTCACAACATAAGACACACTTGCGCACATTGTCTAATAATGTGAATAACATGACCATCTGTTCTCACCTACGCAGAATATATTACTTGTACGTATGCAGCACACAGTTTCGTTCAGCGAGCTTGTTCCTGTCAGTACCACGTCGGATTACTTTTAGTGCCAGGATAGGAGGATATGTAGAGTCCTCCCACCCTGATGCACCAAAACCGAACAGTTTGGAAGTCTTGTCGATGGCGGTGAAAAATCTACACCTACCTTTTACGGCCGCGTGTACTTGCGGAAGAAGTGCCTGCGACGTAACCGCAAGCTCGAGTGACTCAGCCACCCAGTGCCATTTCAGCTTTTATCGCTCGCTGCGCGGGAGCCTTCGAACGCGGCACGCAACGCTGGCCACCG
This sequence comes from Amblyomma maculatum, assembly GCF_055883805.1. Taxonomy (NCBI): domain Eukaryota; kingdom Metazoa; phylum Arthropoda; class Arachnida; order Ixodida; family Ixodidae; genus Amblyomma; species Amblyomma maculatum. Next base: position 80,328,636 of record NC_139344.1, on the reverse strand, counting down.
CGGCACAGAGGCGCGTTTAGGTAATTCGACATTGAGCAGCGCGGCCCCGTCCCATGTGCAGCTGGAGGAAGAAACGCGCGAGCCCTCATCGTGCGCGCGGGGCTACTCGATGGTCCGCAAGGCTTGCTGTTTTCTGTACACTCCACTGCTCACGGCTCATCGCTATGCGTCGTTACGGGGGCAATCGTTCATTTTACCGGAATGTGCACGCCCCCAATATTGTGAAGGAGGAGCCCTTCCTTTCTTTGCCGTCTTGGGGGACGCGTGTAGCGGTGCATACCGCCTGCTTCTAATTGCTTTTATTTGGTTTTCTTCTGGGCCGAAATTACCGCTTCAAAACCGCCGCCGTGCGGTTGGAAGGAGTTAATGGCACGAGCTGTTGGAACGTCGTCGTCAGACATAGCAGTAATTGAATTGCACTAATGAAATTACTGTAATTTAATTACTTTTCTCGGTAATTTGTAATGTAATGAATTACTTTTTGATAGTTATTTCGCAGCAAAAGTAATTAATTCCTTTCGAAATTACTTTTACCAAAGTGCGCCACTACTTCAGTAGACGACAAAGAAGTGCCGCGAAAGCACGAACGACGTGCGGCCAGCCGAAGCCAGCGTAACGGGTCGGCAAAAGGAGACAGAATTGAGCAGAACAGTTAGGGTAGATACTTGGGCTTGTTGGTACATGATCGAAGGGAACAAAATGTAGCGCACCAAGACAAGGACAGAGAAAGAATACACACACAGCGCTGTGTGTGTATTCTTTCTCTGTCCTTGTCTTGGTGCGCTACATTTTGTTCCCTCAGAACAGTTAGCCTGAGACCTCGTCTGAACCATTCTCCAAGCAACAGGATACACGTTACCTTTGTTTTTATCTTAATTAAATAAAGTTTATTCACTCAAGTCGTCAAGGGAATGCTGAAGGGAGAGACGGTGCAAGAAGGCCGGAGTTGAAAACTAGTTGGGAGCGCGGCGCAGTGGCACTCCCTGTTGCGTCGGCTAGGGCACAGTGGTGCTAGGTTACACTCGTCACCATGGGGCGAGGGAGGGTTGGGGTAGGTGGAGATAGGTGCAAAGGTCCATGGCGTGAGCCACCGTGGCTTGATCATTACTGAGCAGTGAGCACAAGGGGCCGACGTTGATTCTTGGGAATGCGGAAACAATAGATAACCTATAGCTTCTTCGCGCCCTTCAAATGGCGGAGACAGCTCCAGGCCAGTAAGACGCTGGGTTCGCCGGTCATTTCACGATCGTTCGACCATGGTTCTGCTTTTGTGGTTGTTGCTTTTTTTTCTGTTGTCTTGATTTTGTAATGGAAAGAGGGAAGAAATAGCTCTCTGGGACGAAATTTGGCGGGAAGACGAAAGAATATGTGTGCTTCGCATCTGGAGTTGTAACAAGTTATTTTGTTTACTAGCTTTACTTAGTTTTTGCATGAATAAAAACTAAAAAGTAATTTAAAAGTAATTGAATTACCAAGTAAAAGTAATTTAATGTAATTTCATTACTTTTTGGGAGCAGTAACGAGTAATGTAATTTAATTACTTTTGCGATATTCAGCAAATTAATTAGTAATGCAATTTAATTCCTTTTCAAAAGTAATTTTGCCATGTATGATCGTCGTACCACGTGACAATGAGCTGTCCATCGGAGCTAGGCGGGCTTATAAGCGCAGCGAGGAAAGACTCCGTTTAGCAGCAAACATCAACGCCCTGAAACTTGCTGTTAATACTGAAGCTTTACCGGTTTTTCCGTCCACTCGACAAACAAAACACACAAAAAATGGCGACTTTGGCGGAAGGCATGGCAACGCGTAATTGCTTGGAATGGTATAGCATTTATTCCTTAGCTGCATAGGCAATAAAATCGTAGCCTGGTTCTGTACTTCACAGCAAGCGATTACGAGTCAGCAAAAATACAAATTTATTGCTTATTTTGTAATAACGATTTTTCCTGTTTGTAAAGATTGCTTCACTTATCGTTAACGAAAAACTGGGGAGTCGTTCTGTCAATAACATGAATGTGAAAAGCTTTTCGGGAAATAAACCGCTGGGAGCGCCGCGTTGCTAAAAATTGGTTTATTGGAAAGGAAATGAGCAGTGCACTCCTCGGCGGGCACCTGACACGCGCTGTAAGGGGAGCAAGCTGAAAGCGAAAAGAAAGAAAAGTGCCGTAGTGAAGGGCTACTGAATAATTTCGACCACATGGAAGTAGTGCACTGACATCGCGCAGCACACGGACACCTTGCGTTTCGCCTCCATCGAAACGCGGCTGCAGAGGTCGGGTTTGAACGCAGGAACTCCGGGGCAGCAGATTTACAGAGGAAGTGAATATTCGAATCCGATACATTTTTGTAATTCAGACCAGCCGCTGCGAAAATTGCGGGGCAGATCTAAAGATGAAAAATTGTCGTCGTTGGTGCCGTTGCCGGTGTAACCGAGCGAAAGAGAGTCACTAACCGAAGACAATTTCTCACACAAAGAGAAAGAAGGGCCATATGAGCTCTACGCCGCTCCCCTGTGACTCCTTTTCTCTCTTCTGAGATTTGGCTCGTGAGAAAACAAGCACTTTGTAACTGCACATACATACATACATACATACATACATACATACATACATACATACATACATACATACATACATACATACATACATACATACATACATACATACATACATACATACATACATACATACATACATACATACATACATACATACATACATACATACATACATACATACATACATACATACATACATACATACATACATACATACATACATACATACATACATACATACATACATACATACATACATACATACATACATACATACATACATACATACATACATACATACATACATACATACATACATACATACAAGCATCTCATATTCTTTGCCTCAATATGTAAAAAAAAAAGCTTAAATAGCTCCGTTCAAATTCCGCATTAATGAATGCCATAATCGTCCTTGGGATATTTTTTTAGGAAATAATAGCCTCAATGTGTGTCTAAATTATCGGTAAACACCTGAACTTCGCCGTAAGGGAAGGGAGGTAGGTGTGAATGAAGGAGCAGAGAAAGAGAGGTCGTAGATGAGAGCTGCGGAATAATATCGACCACCTGAGGATCTTTAACGTGCAAATGACATCGCACAGCACACGGACGCCATTTAGTTTCGCCTCCATCGAAACGAAGTCGCCGCGGTCGGGTTCGAACACAGGAACACCAATTCACTAGCCGAGCGTCATAACCTCTGAGACGCGGTAAATTCATATTTGCAAAGAAAATGATATTCGAATCCAATCACTTTCGAAATGCAGACCGCCCCTGCGAAGACTGCAGAAGAGCACGAAAATAAAAAGTTCTGTTTTTTAGGAAAAGGAAACTGCTGTAATAATTGGTCCACAGGAAAGGAAAGGCGCAGTACCTGTCACACTTGCTCTATGGACACCTGAACCGCGCCGTGAGGGAAGGGAGGAATGTGGGAGTGAAAGTAGGAACCGAGAAAGGGGAGCCGTAGTGGAGGGTTACGGAGTAATTTCGACCACCTGGGGATCTTTAACGTGCTCTGACATCGCACAGCACACGGCCGTCACTTCGTTTCGCCTCCATCGAAACGAAGCCGCCGGGGTCGGGATCGAACCCGGGAACTCCGGCACAGTAGTCGGGCGTCTTACCACTGCGCCACCACGACGGGGCGGAAACCGCGCTGTATCAGTTTCACTTTTCGTTCAAACTTGAACCGTGTCGTAGGGGAAGAAAGGAAGGAAGGCGGGAGTGAAAGGAAGTGGTACTGTAGTAGAGGCCTATGAAATAATTTCGGCCACCTGGGGAGCACACTGACATCGCACAGCGGACGGACATGTTTGCGTTGCGCCTCCATCGAGACGCGGCCGCCGTGGTCGGGTTCGAACCCAGACACTCCGGATCAGCAGCCGAGCGTATTGACCACTGAGCCGCGATTAATTCAGATTTACAGAGGAAATTAATATTTGAATCAAATACATATTCAAATGAGGCCGGCTGCTACGAAGACTGCAGAGCAGGTCGAAAAAAAAAAGAATAATAATTGGTTTACAGGAAAGGAAATGCGCCGTGTTTGTCACATTTTTTCTCTGGACACTTAAACCGCGCCATAAGGAAAGGGAGGAAGGTGGGAATTAAAGCGGAAAGAAATAAAGAAGTGTCGTAGTGGAGATCTACGCAGTAATATCAATCACCTGGGGATCTTTAACGTGCACTTACATCGCACAGCACATGGATGCCTCTTCGTTTTGCGTCCATCGAAACGCCAGCCGTCGGCGGTCGGGAATTTTAAAATTGTTTTTTTTTTTTTTCGGAAACAAAAAAAAACGCACTATCTGTCTCACTTCTCCGTGGAAATCTGAACCAACGTTTATGATCTATAAACGACGATCTGAACAGCGTCTTAAGGGGAGGAATGAAGGTGGGAGTGAACCAAAAACAGAGAAGGTGGGACCGTAGTGGATGGCTCAGGAATAATATCGACTACCTGGGGATCTTCAAATGCACTGATATGGTACCACATATGGACGCCTTTTGCATTCTGCCTCCATCAAAACGTCGCCGCCGCGAAGGGGTTCGAATTTGGACAGATCATATTCTGGCCTTTTGTGATCGCAGCTTCCCTTTCTCACACGCCTGTTATTCGCTCGTACACTAGTCGGGGAGCGTCGTTCAGTTTTCGTTGAACTTTAGTGATAGCGGTCTTGTCGCGGGGTTGCGCTGTCGCTGTGCTATTCTATCGCCATTCAGGATTCAGGAATCTTCAGGGCTTTTTTTTTTTTATTTCGTGCTAAGTTTCATTGGCTAGGGTCAGAAATATTTGGTATCAGCATGTTGGCTCCCCTGCCCAACACAGCATCAAAGCTTGAAAATGGCTGGATCAAGTTTTCACGCGGATAGGACGGCATGGGCCCATTGCTTGGCCGGCACGATCACCTCCGTTAGATTCTTTTTCTTTGGTGTTACGCTGGACACCAGCCACAACGTCAGAGAACCCAACGAAAAAGAAAAAAAGAAAGGAGGCTGCAACTCCATCCCTGCCACATGATCAAGAACTCCACGGAAAATGTGCCAATATGATGCCAAAGTTGCAGTGCAGCAGCAGACAGTGACCTTTTCGAACACGTATTATAATTAAGGGGCGCTCTTTTTACAGTAAAGATCCTAGAAAATCTCGTCGCTGCTGATGTGTCACCTCCGCCGAATCCCGTTCCCACGCCTGGCACGCATGGACGTTTGCCTGCCCCGCCTTAGGATGGGCTACTTTTAAACGGAGGAGCGCGCGTTCTTCCACAGGCTGGCCTTGCTACCTGAACTCTTTGCGACGGACCCACCGAGACCTTAGAGCGTCTTATCCTGGAGTGCCCGCAACTGTCTGCCTATTATTCTGCATTGGCTTATAGCGAATCCGATTCCTGCAAATGCACATTCAGATTGGTTAATAAAGGTATTATTATTATTATTATTATTATTATTATTATTATTATTATTATTATTATTATTATTATTATTATTATTATTATTATTATTATTATTATTATTATTATTATTATTATTATTATTATTATTAGATCGGGCGGTGAATTCGCCCCGTTTCGCGTATGCACGTGGTGACTATGTCGGTCTCCAATTTCTTCTCTTCTGTCGACTGATTATTTTTAAATGACATTAGTGATGCCGACGGACAAGCCTCAGTCGCTTCACTGAAATAGTTCTTGATGGTATGCATCAGTACATACCTCTGCATACTCCTACTCGTAGGAAGTACCCTTCCTAGTTTTCAAAGGAACTAATAACGGCGTTAAAACTCAAGGAACGGGCCCATCGTAAAGCGAAACGCCCCGGACTTCACAATTGGGCAGATGAGTTTCGCCGCTCTTTGCAAACGCTTATACAAGCGGGACCACGACTCTTATCTTGAGTCTTTAGAGAGGAGTGCCACTAATTGTCTTAGTCAGTTCTGGCGGTACGTTCGCAAGCGTTCCATTAAATCGGATTCCAGTATCAACTTAGTTACTCTCAGGGGTCGGAAATTCGGGATGTTGCCAACAGTTTTCCCAACATTTTTCCTCCGTATACAAACCTCCACACAGTGATTCCGTATGCTTCCCATCTGGTGCACCATATAATTCCTTTTTCTTTGACGAGATGTTAATAACTGCGAGTCTTAAGCGTCTGAGACCATCCTGGACCTGATGGCATTCCAGCCGCCATAATAAAAACCTTCAGTTGTATCTTTGTACCAGTACTGACTGCTATATTTAATAACTGTTGAAAAATGCTGCCTTTCCTCGCGTGTGGAAAATAGCACGCGTGTTTCCTGTCTTCAAGTCAGGAAACAAATCTCATGTTTCTAATTATCGTCCTATTTCTCTTCTATGTGCAACCTCTAAGCTTTTCGAATTAGCTTTGCATAATGTACTTTCCCTCCATCTCAAACATATCATAGTACCGAATCAACATGGCTTCATGTCGGGTCGGTCTACTTCAACCAACCTAGTCACGTTTACGACATATGTCTCTGCAGCAGTCCTTCAGAGAGGTCAGGTTGACATTGTGTGATGTGATTTGAGCAAAGCTTTCGATGTTGTTACTCACTCACTACTTCTTGAAAACCTTCTACTCTCTGGCGTCGAAGTCTCACTCGTAGCCCTCCTACGCAACTATCTCCTTGATCGCTCCTGCTTTGTCTGTGTCAATGGACAGACCTCCTTCGTTTATCCTGCAACCAGTGAAGTTCCTCAAGGTTCTGTATTAGGCCCGCTTCTCTTTTCCGTTTTTATTACTGATGTTTCCTCGGCGATCAAGAACTGCACGTTTCTTCTTTATGCTGATGATATAAAAACATTCAAGGTAATACATTCTTTTCAAGATTGCTTGTTGTTGCAATCGGACATATCTGCTATTTCTGATTGGTGCGCGAAGAATCGACTTACCCTCAATTCTTCCAAAACTAGGGTTGTCTCATTTACTCGTAAAACACACAGCTTTCTCTACCATTATTCTGTGAATTCTGTGCTGTTGGACAGGGTTGATGAAATTAATGACCTCGGTGTACTTTTTGACCGCACCCTCAGCTTCTCCTCTGATACTAAACGCATTTCTCAGCGGGCTATGCGCACATTCGGATTCGTCTGCTGACATTCGAGAGAGTTCCGTACTCCGCTTCAGTTCTTAAAGCTGTACCTGTCCATATGGTACAGCTTTAAGAACGCTCTCGATCCACCCCCACTGAATTTTCCTTCTCTTAACTGCCGGCGCGACAGAGTAGATATAATTTTGCTGTACAAACTCCTTCATGGCTACATTATGTGCCCTCAGCTCTTAGAGTACATCTTACTGCGCGTTCCGCGAAAGAGCATGAAAGAATTCAGACCGTTTCAAGTTTCTCCGTTTCTTCATTCCCATTCCCCTCTGGACAGAATGCAAAGGTTGTTTAACTGTTTTTGTCTTCACCTTGACATTTTCCGAAGTTCACTCGCTTCGTATATATTGAATGTTCGTATCGTTGTATTTTTAACAGTACTTTTTGCTTTTTCTCCAGTTCAATGCTGCCGGTATCTTGAATTGCATTTTATCCGTTTCTTATTTATATTTTAACTTTTAAACTTTATATTCGAATCTTACTGTCCGGCGTTCAATTGTGATTCTTTATTGTATTTCCCTGTAATTATCCTGTGTTTTAAGTACCACACACTTGTTGCGCCTGGAATGGTTGTTTATTTTATGTGCATTTCTATATTACTATTGTCAATGATAGTTATTTGTTCTTTTTCTCTATCGTTTTTTTTTTTTGTGATGTGCTCTACAATTCTCACCGTGTATATAAGACATGCTACTCGGTGACATTCTTTCTCTCCGTGACTCTTTTCGTCTCAACTTCATTTCATATGTTATTTGTTTCTTTTTTGTGTGTGTTCTGTGTGTGTAAAGCTTGTGTGTGCATTTTTTTTTAATTTGTGCTGCAGCAATTTAGACCATGTGGTTGTTCCTGCGCACATTAAATAAAGATTTATTGACTGATTATTATTATTTTACTTTTTGCTTTTTCTAAATTCCCGGTATAGTTAGTCCCGGTCCATTCGCGTCACGTGAAGACCGGCGCGTTAGTCGAACCTTTACCATGCCACCTGCCGTCGTTTTCTTCCCTTCCGCCGGAGGAATTTTTGAAGGGGTTTGTTACGGGGCCTTGACCTCTGCTTCGATTCCTGCCGACCTTTCTCGTCCTGCCCAAGTTCTCACTCACAAGGTGCGAGCTGGTGGAGCATACTCACCGCACGTGCTGAGCCGATGGCGCCGAACTAGGATCGGCTGCCCTAACTGCACTGCTTACTCCGTTGACCTGCAGCACTTGATCTGTACCTGCCCTGGCACGGCGAGCCTTCGCACCCGCTACACATCTGCTCACCACATCCAGACATACGAAGACTGGAACCGATGCCAAGCGCAAGTTTAGTGCCCTGCTAGACTTCATGTTAGAGTCTGGCGCCCTCAACCTGACCTAACCCACCCGCTTCCCCTCTAGAGGTCAGGTCATCCTTATGAATAAAGATTTATGAATGAACGGATGGCTTTTCTGAGAGAAAATGAAGCCTCAGCCAGGCTCAGTAAAAGAATGGCTAGTTATGCTACTGGACCAAGCAAAGCTCAAATTTTGGGACTGCCCTGCAAGGTAATGATGCCAACACATGGTATACGGCACACGAGGCATGCCCGAAGTATGGTTAGGACCAGACGTGGGCAACCTCATGAGGTTTCGATCTCATGAGGTCAACCTCAACCTCAAAATGACCTCAACCTCTCGGAGTGAGGTGAGGCTGAAGTGAGGTCGGCAATACCTTAAATATTTTTGAGTGAGGTCAGCAAATGAGACCTTAACCTCATGCGTGAGTTTGAGGTTGAGTGAGGTCGTAACTTAGTGAGGTCGGCTTGTGAGGTCGAAATTATTGTTTCCCACAGCGATAAAATAGCCGGCAAAACACCTTTCATAATGCCTGTCGTGTACACTCTTTTGGCTACCAACGCGCACGTAACTAACAGTTTGCGCCTGTGCGTTTGCGTTCGACACGAAAAAAAAGGGAGGGGGGGGGGGGGGCGTAAAGTGCAGCGCGGCAAACGAGTGGGGTCGGACGACGGCTGCAGACTCGAAAGAAGGTGAAACAAGATCTCGCCACTATTTCGAGCGAGTTTGGGAAGTAAAGAAAGTCTGCGCAAACTCGAAGGGTTTCCAGACTTACGTGGGTGTGTCGGCTTCTCGGAAAAAAAAAAAGAGAAAAAGCTAGAATAGTAGAAAAGAGGGAAGCGCAAGATCCAGCAACCAAGGAATTGCTTGGTAAGGATGGCACGAGAGAGGAGGTTTCAGAGAGGCATATGGAAAGAACAAGGATGCAGAAGAGACGAGAGATAAATGGCTTGACGAGAAGTCACCCACGAAGACTATTTTAGTAAATAAAATCTGCTTTTGCTATTGTATATGGTACGAGTTAAAACAAAAGAAAGCAATAGGACGGTAGATCGTAGTTGTATCAGTGCAATCCACTCTTTTATGATTATTATTAGTCACTAGACATTAAATTAACCCTTACATAAAAAGAAAGATAAATTTAATGCGCCCTTCTCGAAGAATCATTGAAGAACAGACAGGTGACTGACGACTGCTTGCAGTCATTCCTTTCTCATACCCTACATGAGCTCGCGCCTTTTTCATTTACATGTTTGTTTATCGAGGGCCTCCCCTCCGTTTTACAGCTTGCAGCCAAAGTGGCGGGCGCGCCTTATGTTTGTAAGATGGCTTCTGCTCTTTCGGCTCCGCAGCCGGTGTCCGATCTCAACTAGCGGGCAAAGCGCGGACCCAGGAACCCCTCGGCATTTCTTGGAAAGTAAGCCACTGCACATACGCGCGCCTCTGGGAGTTTGTGAGTTTTAGGTATTTTTAAGTGCGTTTCTGTCAACGGGGCCGAGAGTTACAAGAGCCCTGTATACATGGACTCGATAGAGTCGGGTCGAGTAAGCCTGTCGAGTAAAAACCAGTTGTCGGGTTCATGTATACGCAGTCGGGTCGAGTAAAATAGCCGCGGAGCGGGTCGCGTTAACTCGCTTGCATAAGGTAGGTTAACTCGCTTGACCCGCTTGTCTAAAAGCATGTAGACGCTGTCGAGTCAGGGAGTCGAGTTATGGCGAACTCTGGGATTAAAAAGCAACCGGAACGGCGAGGAGCGTCAGCGAAGTTGAAGGCTTTTTAGCCCTCATCAACGATAATAACTAATAATCGAAGCTCTCGATACTAAAAGGCAACGGAATCAATTACTAGTAAGAAACTTGCACAATAACTTCAAATCTTGACGCTACGCGCCGCTACGATACTTACTCGCTAGAAAGCGAGTTCATGTAGACACCAATCGGGTCGAGTAATGGTGACCTCGCTTACTCGACGCTTACCCGACCCAGTGCTGTCGAGTCCATGTATACAGGGCTAAGGACAGTGGCAGTGTGGTTGAGAGAGCGAGATGTGTGTGCGGTGCTCGAGCGTGTGAATGCGCGAGTGAAGATCTGCGTCTCCTCTTCTCTTTAGTTTTTCAGTACACTTGCACCACCCCTATTTTTCCTCACTTCTTATTTTCGTTTTGTGTGGTCACTTACCAGTGCCCCCTCTCGCGTTTGTGCACCCGCGTTTACTCACAACCGGCCGCTTTTCTGCGGTACGGCCAATCGTCACCCTTCCCCCTTCACCCCCCCTCCCTTCCGCCTAAGAAAAAGAAAAGAAAAAAAAATCAGAAGAGACAATTCTCAGATTTTTCCTCTCGCAACATTCTTTATTATTTTTTTTTTTTGCTTCTTTAGCCTTTGGCTGTGCGCTATACCTCCGACTGGCGTATTCCTGTTGGTCTAAAGAAATATAAAAGACAGGCCCTTCTCGCTTCTCGGAACACCGCGGCGGCTGCGCGGACTTCTGTCGCTTGTCGACCATGCAGCCATCTCATCGTTTCGCAGGAGGGACACGCTAGTCAGTGTTCAAACTCTGTTCTTCCTCCGTGTAGACGCGTTGCCACCCTACTCAACATCCGCTAGTCTTCCTCTCTTGACGGATGTTGAGCAGTCGAAGAAAAACGAAACAACTCCCGTAGCATGGGTTAAGTGTTCGCGCTTCATTCTCCCAGTGGGCGTGGTTTTCTCGTCGTGACTAGAAGCTGGTGTCTCAGCCCCACGTTCTCGTCGACACCAATCGTTCCTGGAACATCTGCTTGGAAGTCGCCCCCAAACGGCGTCGGTGAGCCGCCCGAAATCGTCAAAAAAAAAAAAAAGGCAGCATCTAAACAACGTGCTGTGTTCTTCGCCATTTACCGTGGCCGTCTTTTTCAAGCGAAGACACGCAGCCATGCCGTGGTCGGCGACTTGCTGTAATTTATGACGGAAGTTTCCGCCCTTTCCAGCTGAGGTCTGCCCTTCTTCTTCAAGGTCTATGGCATTGTTGCGTTCGGCGTCGAGGGTGCAGACATGGTTGCGGTTATGGCAGGCGTGGTTATGGCAGATATAGCGAAAACATCTAAATATACCGACGATGATGTGCGCGCGCGCAGTTGTCGAATTTAAAAAGACATCTAAGGCCATTTCCGTTACAATAGCCGCGCAAAAGAAACGAAAAGCACTGTAAACTTGGAATGCATTCACTGCGACAAGAAACTGTGTGGACAAGGAAACCAGCTTTTGAGCTTCTCTCGGCATCTCAAGGTAATGTGCGAATTATCCCTAATCCAACGTATTATTTCTTTAACTTACATCAATGATAAAAGGAATGTTTTGGGGCTGCAAATTCACCGTTAGTTATAAGTAGAAGGGAGGGTAATCTTTCCAATTTGTCACGGCGTTTGTTCTATACAGCACAACCCACTCGTCAGGATTATCGAAAGTAGCGCAATGTCAAAAGGCAAGCACGCTTTACCTTTTCGTAACTAAGCGTCTCTGCATAGGGCAACATTTTGTTCTATCCGCCTCTTGTGATAAGTCCCACGTCAGAAGTCTATTTGATAAAAGAATGTTATGGTACTACAACTTCCATACGTAAGTGGTCGATCTACTTTTTTTTTTTTTTTTGTAACAGAGACGTAACACTGAAGAAACATTAGATTGCTTGTGATTTTGTCATCCGATTCGATTTCAAATCGCAGGACAATGTTTTCACCAAGAAATTATGACTTGCTTGTCATGAGGAAACACTATTTGACGGTCACAGATATGTGCGACGTTTTACTGCAGACCTTCGGGGGTTCTCATCCAGCAGCGCCAAGGACACACAAGCATTACAGCGGGAATTAGGTCAAAAGTCACCATATCAAAACAAATAAAAATAAATTTTGAAGAGTTCAAACTGACCAATTATACTGCCGTTATTAGGTCAGCCTGCTATGAATCAGTAGCCCCGCTGGCAAATGTTCATTTTAATTTTTTTACTTTACAAGTAAGCCTTATCATATTCAATGTTGTTTAAAATTTATGTCGTCATTCTGGCGTGTCACCGCACAGGACTTGTGCCATGACGTTTTATAGTTAGTGTTCTCAAGTGAAAAACCTTTTTTTTTTTCTTTTTTTGAGGTCGAGCGACCGACCTCAAACTCACAGTTTGAGTTTGAGGTGAGGTTGAGTGAGGTCGGTGGTGGCATCAGAAAAATTGAGGTGAGGTCACCTGGTCAAACCTCAACCTCAAAGCGTGAGGTTGAGGTTGAGTGAGGTTGCACTTTTTGATGTCAAATGCCCACCTCTGGTTAGGACCACTCGAATTTTGACCTCAGAATGATCCTGGCCGATTTTTTGAGCGGAGATACGTCTAGTGGGGCTCGGGTGAGAATTGGCTTGGTCCATGAACAAAATTGGGTTGGGGTGCCTTCTCGACACTGTACTGGCCCACTCCATAAATGGAGCGAGCCAATACAACCCCCCCCCCCCTCTAAAAAAAGGCCTAGTCTGCCCTAGAATTGAGTTGACCCGCGTTCAAAACCTCCATGGCCCATCCACGAAATAGACATGGCCCACCCCCAAAATTGGGTTCACCCACGTACAAAACCGACGTGCTGGCCTGCCTTCCAAACTAGACGGCCCATCCCCCAAATTTGATTGCCCCCCCCCCATCCCCCCAGTTAGATTGGAATGCCCTTACAAGTCCTAGTAAGTTTTACAAGCCCTTACAAAGACAGTCGAGACTTAAACGCTTTCGCATGGTGCTACGTTAGTCGACGGAATAATTTGTTTTCCTTCTTCCATCCGGCTGTTTAAATGTCCAGAAATGGATATGCGGACGCAGCACCATGCGCCAGCGATCGTGGTAACACTTTTTTTCCCCCCTTCAGTTTTGTCTACTGAAACAATACTAACGTCACTAATACGCACCACTCAACATTTGTAGCACTATAGGTAAAGGGCAATCTCCACTAAACTTGGGACATAAATTTGGAGCAATCGCATTCTCAACTGCAGTGCGGCGCACATAACCTCTGGATTTCGCAACTGTCACACTGTTCTGGCGCCGTTCTGAGATGCATGTGCCTGTAAAAGAAAGATGACGCTATGATCTTGCAATTCCTTGCGAAATTTCAATAGACTCTATCCGCTCTGTCTATTGGCCGGCTGTCCAGGAACTGTGTCAAGAAATGTTCGTACATGAAGTTTTGGGTGTATGCGCTCCGCGCTCCGTTCTTTACGCAGCAGCATACCGTAGATGGTGTTATTGCAACGACGAGACAGTTCTTTGGGGATCACTTTATTGTCTTCAGTGACCCGAAGTATGACATAATGGACAGGCGAGGAACGTTGTATATGATGCGGACGGCGTTCCGGTTGCGAGCGGCAATACAGACTCTTATCGGCGTCCCGCGTGCGCGTACGTCTGACGTTCAGCACCCGTAGCATGGTATTTGAGGTGCTTCCCGAGAATGCGGACAACACATGCTTTGCGCACTACACGTACACTCGACGCACACAGAGTTATCACTATTCTTTGGAATGAGGTGCAAAAATGTGAGCTATTTCCGTACACCTGCGCGTGAAAGAGGCACAAACTGCACGGCTTCTATTTGCGCAGTTACACAGCAATAAATAATAAATAAAGCATGCGTGACCGATACGTGGCGTATTGCACATCCCATATATAATGTATAGCACGGTGCTCTGTTCTTGTTGGCACACCCGTCCACGGAAACGAATAAACGAAAACAAGCAAAGCAGAAAAATAAATGAGTAGAGCTGTAGTTAGCTAGAAACTTCCTACAGTGGCAGTGCAACGCTAAAGAAAAGGATCAACTGTGCAGACACCTTTGGCAGTAGGAGGCGGTCTTACTGAGCTGCCAGAGAGAAACTTTGCCGTATATTGGCCGTGTCCGCAAAGTTTCCCACCAGAAAATTTCGGAAAAAAGCATCTAAACCTGGCCCCTGATACGGTGAGAGGAGGTCTGCGACATTATTTATTCCTCCATGTTATTTTTCTTCTCTCGACTTCTCTCGAGGGAGGATATCGTCTTCCAGAACGGCTACACTCATTCACGGATCCTGCTCATCCTTGTACCAAGAAAGCGGGGGCATTTGATCTAACTGCGTTGGGCGCATGGATTCTTAGTTTTATATTTCAGAAATTTTTGAAAAGGTTAATCAATTTCCTTTCTGTCTTTTTATTTTGCAAATAATGGAGCAAAACGTGAAGTATTAAATTTTGAGCACCCATTCTGTTTTCGTGGGCGCTCGAGCAATCTTTGAATACTGAAATGAACGTTTAAAATAACCTTATATATAAAAGAGAACACAAGTATTGGGGGAGAGGGGCGGTTGGAGGCGAAAAAGACCATTTCGCTTTGTCACCGCTAAAAATATTCCCCCCACCTAGCTCGCCCGCTGCATCGTCGATGGGCGCACTGTCTTATCAAGCCCCTGAAATGTCCTGGAGAAATTTAGCTGTTAAGGGACGGGGAAAATGCCCGTGAAAGTTGCATTATCTTCAGCACCGTGTCGCGCACGGTGGCTGCAAAGAGCAGCTTAGTGTTCCATATCGTGCCTCGGCGCAGGTGTGATGTAAGCCGCTGTCAAGCCGCGCCTAAGTGACCTTCGGCTTCCACAGTCTTCCCCTAAATATTGCCTTGTTAGGATGCCAATGGGCGATTTGATACGACAAGTCTAGAAGAGAACAGGGAACAGGGTTCTTGCGATACCCGTCAGCTGAGAAGACGTGCAATCGGAGACAAAAGTCTGCAGGACGCGCGAAAAGCGAGTTCGTCGGTGCGATGCCTGCCACTCGGCAACCTCACGTCGCTTCCGCACGTTGGCGCACGTAAATCCAATTTCCCTCTCCCCATTCGCGGTCTCTATCCACTGGCGAATAACAGAGCTGTGTTCTTCGGTTTTCGCTCACGCGTCCTGGACTCTCTTCTTTCCATAGCACAAGGAAGCGCAGGCGTCATTTCACTGCACTTTGTATACTCGCTCGTGAGTACTCCTCCACATGGCCAACATTCTGGCGCGAAAAGTAAAGAGGAAACAAATAACAGGCCACTCCGCGAGGCTTGGGTGTGGAATGTGGGTTGCCGAGCTGGCGGCACCGCGGAAGAAGAGGCAGGAACCGGGTGATGGGGGCCGCGAGCAGCACTCTGGCTGCGCCGCGGTGGAGATCGTAGCAGTATAGTGTCGGCGGCCGGCGACTATCACTTCATGGATAGCCATATCTCGTTGCGGCGTTCCAGAACCCAGAATATGAGGTCGTACCGGGCCACGTAGAAGTGGTCCAGGTTTACACGCCGGTCCTTGCGCATGGCCTGGATGAACTCCTCCGCCTTGCTCAGCCACTGCTGCTCGTTGGGCTGCCCGCCGAACACCCTGGAGAAAGGAAAAGCCGACCCACGTTGTTAGCAGCAGATGAGAAAGAAGAGCGTTACGACGGAAAAGAAAGGCGCCGAGTTTGGCGTTCGATGAAAATGAGAGGAGGACAAGAGAAGCGAGGACAGAATTGGGCATCATTCTTAAAATAGATAAAAAAAAAGTGCAATTACGAAAGTGCCCCACTACCTGCTGCCGCTTTCAGCGTGGAGTTTGGTTTACGATACCTCTTGCCATTGAAGACCAACAAAATTTAATCCAAAGTACGTCAATAAGCTGGAATTCTGGAGCTCATTCGTTGAGTGGCAACCAAGCGAGTATGCAGCGCGTGCTTATCAAGCCATCCGCGTGGGCGCCTTACTTGACGGCGTATCTGCGAGCCGGCTCGACGGTGATGACGATGTCCTTGTCATTGGCCTGAGGCGGGTTCATGTAGAGGTTGGCCGGCAGCGGGAAGGCCATGGTGTAGTTAGCCAGGCGCCGCCCACTTGCCCCGCGACTCACCAGGGTCCGATGCGGAGTGGTCAGGTCTACGGTCACGTCTGCGGACCACCCAGACGCCATTGCTCGCACCAAAGTTCCCACACTTTCCATTTACCCTGTCTTTCTCGGTATCCGCGATCTACGGCATCATTTACACCTCCAAGCGATTTTCTTTTTTTTTAATACCTTTCGCGTGGGTTGGTTCCCGTCGCCTAAGGCTCGTTTCATACCAGCTGCCTACTTTACTGTTTTCTAGCATCATTTAATATTATTTCTTCTTGATGCTGGAATATTCAGGGAGCTTAATGACAAATAGCCGCCTCTGTCATAGCTTTACAGATCATAAACACGGCGCAGCGTCTTGCATCGCTAATACATCCTGCCTACCGCTAAGAGGCGGTCGAATGAACGAGCTTGGTACTGACCTAGCAAGCCTTAACCAATGATCAAACGTTTAGCGACCACTTCATATTGCAGAGAAAGAAAAGAACGGGTCGGCTCATGAAACCGCTTCCAATATTTATTTTTTTTTAGTGCACCAGCACTAGAGCGACCATTCACTGATTTCTTTTCTTCTTTTGCAAGCGCCACGTTTAGTGACTCATATAAAAGTTCAGGTTAAATACATTAGCAAAACCCGACAGTGCCATCAAATCGCTACAAAACTGCAAGTTCTCTTAGTAATAAATGATGCCAAATATCCAGCCCGAGCCATCGGCAGATTTATGGACTCACTCTTGTCGTTGAAACCCTGGATGTAGTAAATGAGCTTGCGAAAACTCCTCCGCTTAGCTTCGAAGAGTGCCCTTGCTTGCGTAGTCACGCTGATCCACATTGTTTCCGGGTACTGACGCTCTTCGTACTCCTGTGCATGCATGTGAATATAATTAACCGAGAATAGTCAAATGAAACAAAATAAATGCAAGCGTTTTCTTGGCAGGAGCAACAATGAAGTTTCATGGCCGCGTATATTAAGCAGCACTTACAGCTTCGTTCGATATCACTTCGTAGTCTATGCATTCCACACCTCTCCAAGTACAGGAGTACGCAGCAGAGACCTGAGAAGGCCGGAAATGAAAATCAGAAAGATAATTAGTGTTGTTAGGAAAGCAACTATAAAATTTCTGAAACAAGGCAGCTTCTTGTAAGGAATGTATTTGAACGCTTGGAATCGGTCCATATTTAAATATTCTTTCGAGATAGGTGCCAGCGACCAGCTTCCATTTACAAAATAGAAAAAGATGTAACCGAAAACAAGACTCTCTCTCAATGCCCTTAAACTGCTAACAGAGTTTAAAAATGACTTTTATGCCGGCGTTGCCTGAATTGCTGAAGATGTGCAATAGGAACATTGGCTGGGTAATATTACTTCACTTTAATTCGGTCCTATTCTGATTCTTTTCCTGTTTTGTCAAAGGCTCAAGCGCCGCAGAACCTTTTCCAAAGTCGGAATTGATCATCAAACGCTATAGTGTTAAGAGCGAAGCAGCGCTGGAGAAAAGGAATCGTTGAGTCGCGCTGGCCCTGCTTTACAAATCGCCATATCAAGTTTCGTATCTTTCTCTTTTTGTTTTTAACGAAGCCGTTGGAGGAGATGCGTGACTCTACCTGGATGATGACAGCTGCGATTGCTACATTTAAGGTTCGCATCTTGGTGCGCGTTTTTCCAGGCGTCCTGCGCAAGAAAAAGAAAAAAGAAAAATTTCATCATGTGGAGCGCTTCACGAATCAAAAACTGATTGAGAACTGGATAAATAAATTCTAAGGATTTGCTCTTCTACATCCATCTTCGGCTGTATCTTCTTTTTTCGTGTTATCAGAAGGGAGAAGTAGTCACTGCAAAATGGGTTCAATCAAAAGCATGTGAGGTGATTCAAAGGATGATCTCTAAAGAACAAGAGCAACACATAATTGTATTGTATTATTGACATGACATATGTACCTTGTACCGGTACAAAAGGAGACAAATATGCTGTTGAAAAAAAAAAAAAAAAAAAAGGGAAGAGAGCGCATAGCATCTCTCGAAGTGTACGTTTGAGCCAGTGACCCTGACCAAGTTAGCTCCGGAAACGAGAGCACAACTTGTTTCTTCGAAACTTCCGCTCTTGGGCGTATGGGGAGAATTTGACAAATACAAACTTTGCTTTTCTAAAACTTTGACCTTGCATTATAATTGCTCCTCCACCCCACTTATTCCTTATGCAAGTTGTCTGGCTTCTTTATCCTGATGAAGATAATCCAGCTCAGTACGTGTGCTTTGATTTTCGCGCATACTTATTTTACCGCTAAGGAAGTGCTTAGACTAACAGGTAAAGTACACCAACCTCTTGCATTTTCTTGCACCTGAGGTATCTCTCTGCAAAATAATCGCTCGCACTAAGCATCAAAGCAGAGGCGAAGTATACAAACGAAAAATTTTGGAGCGCAACCTCATTCGAGGCGGTCTACGGCTTTCATAAAGGGCACAAATATATTCTCCAAAGAAACCGTCATATATATATATATATATATATATATATACATATATATATATATATATATATATATATATATATATATATATATATATATATATATATATATATATATATATATATATATATAAAATAAAGGTTGTTTACTCTCTTTTTCTATTGTAATTGCTGAGGACTAGCATGCTTGATTTGATGAGTCACATTTTTTTACATTGAATCCTTAAATCGACATTCGCCCCGCAGTTCCTGTCCCGAAAGAAACCCACCGCTGCCAGCGAATATCAGTACACTCTACACTAGTACACCGTTTGAATTATGTGCATCTTCGAGCGCACAAAAGAAAAGGAGCAATAAGGTATCGCGTCAAGCGGAAGCAATCCCTCCGACTAGAGTGCGGCGGCTCCGGGACCCGCGGCCAGGGGACAGCCTCACTGCTGTTCCCTGGCGTTGCGTCACCGGGACTTGCACCGATGCTCACCGTGGCCGGAAGAACAGGGGCGGTGGGGCGTGCGTGGCCGTCGCTGGGCGGGCAGTCGCTCTTTATAGGCACCCGCGCCCTTCCCCACGCGCGTCGGATGCGGAAGGGGGTCCCCGTGACCGGCCACCCCGTGATCCCGCGCAGAAACCGGCTGACCCCCAACTGGTCCTGCGCCTCCCGGAGAAGGCCGTTTTCTCTCTCGGCGCTGGGGTCGATGCACCGCACGCTGACGGAGGCACTGGAGCAGCGTTCGCCTTGAACTTGTCGCCGGGCGGCAAGGGTTCGGATTGGGCGAGGGGGCCTCGCGGTTGGACCCCCCGCGGAACGGTCCCGCGTGACCGCTGCTCGGCCGCAGGGCACTCCTCCCCCTTGCCGCCACAGATAGGCTGCTCGAAGGGGCAAAGTGTAGCGGAGAGAAAACCGCGCTTGTGAGACGCCAGTTTTGTCCTCGGCGTTGTCTCTCCGTCGCTGTCAGTTGGTCGGGGCGGATCGCCCTCCACAGGGCTGTCGCAAGGACGGGAGAGGGGAAAACGATGCTGCAGTATGGTTGCTTATCGAGCCTCCGCTTCCCTCCCCGGAAGAAGGGCGGAAGCATACACCGATGTTCGTCAAGCCAGTCGAGGTTCCCCTCTTGCCCCGTTTTTATTTTTTTTTCTCTGTTCTGTTCTCGAGGTCACCATGACCGTTGCGCAGTTTAGCTTGTCTCTGGTGGTCCCGTTATGTAAGTGCATTTACATATTTTTTCGGCTTGCCGCGATCATAGTGTCAGGACATCCGTCTCGCGTGGAGGTTTGTGGTTCGAATCCCGGTACCGCGAAATTCTCGACCAGGTTAAAAAAAATTGTGTCGGTGAAATTGAATATCCAACCTTGTGGTGAGGCCTTACCCCTGTTCTGTCGTGGCCGAATGAAGACACGAACGTAAGCAGCCAGAACGGAAGTGGAACTTTATTAACGGACTCCTCGGCTTATATATAGCCCTTGCCTTGTCTTGTCTTGTCAGATATCACATTCTTCCCGTCTTGGTGAAAACAAATGCCATTTAATTTTTACACTGCTTCTTCCTGTAATCTTCTGTAGTATATCTGTCGGGGGGTTTTCGCACACTAGTGCTTCGTCGGAGTAATAGTGCTGGTGACTGGTTGCCTGTAGAATTACGCTCCTGTACTTCGAGGTTGGACCCGGTCGTGTTGAGCTCCGGATTGCCTCCTCCAGCAACTGTTGGTAGGTCGGGTGGCGATCTCGGTGACGGCTCATCGTCAGACTGGCTCGGCTCTGGTGCGGTTTCCCGAGTTTGATCCCTTGGAGAAGGCTGGGTTTGCACCTCGCTTCCACACCTTGGTAATCTGGAAAATACCTCTTGCGAAGAGAATTCTTGACAAAGACCTTTTTGAACTTCTGAGCCCCCAAACCGATATCTTCATTCCCTGGACATGGTAACTGCGTCGCATTATTGGTGACTTCATTCCACACTGTAGGTTGTCTTGGCCATAGGTGGTCAACGTGAGTGAACTGTAGTCGACCTTAAACTCTTAATGCATGTGACTGGACTGACAATTTGTTCGACCGTACCTTCGTGCCATGACACAGGCTCACCTAGTGTGGTCTTCACGTATACTTCATCACATACGGAGAAGGCTTTTGCAGGTACTCTTCGGTCGTTGCGTTGCTCACTATCTCTTCTGAGACGCTCAGCCATGTCGCCTTCAAAACTTGGTTTTAGAAGGGATAATGTAATTCTGGGCAAACGCTTCAGGAAAACTTCAGCAGGTGTACGCGAAGTCATTGAGCGCGGAGTGTTTCTATAGAAAAACGGGAACTTATTCAAACGTTCTTGTACTGTACTCTTCACTCCAGCATTTGCATCGCTCAGAACCTGTTTTAAGAAAGCTTCCTTAGTTGTTCTCACCAGTCGCTCTGCGGCACCATTCGAAGCGGCATGGTATACGGAGGGGTCCTTGTGTGTTTGATACCTCGTTTGCTCATGAAGTCTCCAAAGTGTTCCGAAGTGAATTATGGGCCATTGTCGGTAACAATTTCTTCGGGGAAGCCGTAGGCTGCGAACAATGTGTCCAGCTTTTCCACTGTCTTGGTCGTTGTCGTTGATCTCATGGCGAACACTTCAATCAACTCACAGTACGCGTCTACCAAGACTAGTAGATTTGCGCCGTCTTTTACAGCATAGTCAACGTGAATCCTATCCCAAACTTTTGTTGGATACCTCCAGGGTTGCAGAGGCCCTGCCGACTTTGCTGGACGGGTACCTTGACAAAGTTGGCAATTTCGAACAGTTTCTTCTATGTTTTTGTCGAGGGGAGGCCACCAGTCGTATGCCCTCGCCAGCATCTTCATGCGAGTCATCCCTGGATGGAGCTTCAAGTAGCAACCAGAGCCCATGCGCCTGCAAGGTTTCTGGCACGATCACCCGATTGCTCCAAGTCAAGCATCCCTGCTCTGCAGACAGTTCATCTCTGCGCAAGAAAAACGGTCGCAGTTCTTCAGAGAAATTCTCTGGCCATCCCGAAAGAACGTAGCTTAAGACGCGTGTTAGTAGGTAGTCTCGCTTCGTTTCCCGAGCTACTTATTTAGTTGTTAGCTGGGTTGCATCAAAAACAGCCACTTTCTCCGGCTTGTCGTTGCTTAAAGCGGTCGACAACGGTAGTCGTGATAGTGCGTCAGCGACTTCCATGTCCCTGCCGTTCCAAAACTTGAGATCATACTATACGCTGTTAACGACAGCGCCCACCTCTGCATCCGTGCAGCTGCTAAAGATGGCAGCGGCTTGTCACGCCCAAGAAGTCCGATAAGAGGCTGATGGTCTGTATAAAGAGTTAACTTGCGCCCATACAAATAACGATGAAACCGCCGCAACCCAAATATGAGCGCGAGCGCTTCTTTTTCACCTTGAGCATAGTTTCGTTCCCTACTTGTTAAAGTGCGTGAAGCGAATGCGATAGGCCGCTCAGTTTCGCTTGCGTTTCATGGAAAATGACAGCTCCCAGGCCGTAAGCGGACGAATTGCAGCTAAGTCCGATTGGCTTTACGACGTCGTAGAAGGCTAGTACTTTGCTGTTCATAATCATTTCCTTAGTTGCTTCGAATGCCTTCTTGCACTGTTCCGTCCATTTCCACTTACGGTCTTTTTGAAGAAGCTCATAAAGAGGTGCGACCACAGTTGCCAAATTCCGCAAAAAACTTGTCATAGAAGTTTAGAAGACCCAAGTAGGCCCTCAGTTCTGAGATGTATAGGTTCTGGGGCATCCCGTATTGCTTTTATATTTTCAGCGGTAGGATAAATCGCTAAAGAACTTGCCCTTTTCCTCTTTTAGCGTGATGTTGGGATTGCTTAACTGCTTCAGGACTTTAATGGTAGTGTTGTAGCCTGTGATAATGACTTCGTCTATGTATAGCATCCGATGTTAGGAATTCCTTTGCCCATCATGGCCTGAAACAAGGCTGGTGCACCGGTAATTCCGAATGGTAGCCTTTGGAATTCGTACAACCCTTTATGCGTATCTATCGTGAGCAGTGGCTTAGATTCTTCAGCGAGAGGAACTTGCTGGTACGCAGAGGACAAATCCAGCACACAAAATACTTCACCACCAGCTAGCATCGAGTACAGATCCTCAGGGAGCGGTAGCGGGTAATAATCCGTCTTGAGTACTTGACTGACTGTTACTTTGTAGTCTCCGTAAATTCTTATTCCACCACAGCGCTTCGGGACCGGTACAATGGGAGTAGCCCACTTGGTCGTTGCTACTTTCTTTAGAATGCCTTGACTTTCCAGCTTTCGAAGTTCCTCGGCGACTGCGTCTTTCGTAGCGAAAGGCATAGATCTAGCTTTGCAGAAAATAGGCGTGCAGTTGGGATCTATGGCTATTTCGGCTTCAAACTCGCGGACCATTCCTGGTGTAGCACGAAAAACTTCCGGAAATTTCTCCTGTAGGGACTTGACATCAGCGTTTTCTGCGACGCTGCTGTTTTCCTGTCAATCTGCAACCTGTCAAGCCAATCCTGGCCTAGAAGGGCAGGCATCTCTCTGCCTTGATCCTCTACTATATGTAGTGGAAGCTCAGTTGTGTATCCGTTATGCTCCACGTTTACCATTGCCTTTCCTCTCAGCTTTACAGGCTGTCCTGTATAAGTTTTCAAAGCTGTTTTTGTTGGTTTGCATTTAATCTGCGAAAAGCATTGCTTAAAAAGACTTTCCGGCATCGATGTGACAGCTGCCCCCGTATCCAAAAGCATGGAGATGGGCGTTCCTTCAATCTGCACGGAAACTTTGTAGCCGCGCGCGTTCCGCCCCCCGTGGATAGCACGACGTGATAGGTATGCGAATCATCAGATTCTTCGTCGGTCGCTTCCGCGTAGTTCACCGGACGGGTTTTCTTTCCTTGGCACATCGATGGTAAATGACCAGTCTTCGCACATGCACGGCATTTCGCATTGCGATACGAACACTTGTCTGAATCATGGCCTTTTCCGCAGCGATAGCAAGCATTTTCCCGCGCCTTTCCTTTCTTGCTCTCTGACGGCCTGGCTTTTGTAGCCAGCATTTCTCGAACCACATTTACGTCAGGCAAGCGTTCTGCTTGGAAATGTAGCTCGTTAGTTTGTTTTGCAGCAAGTACTTTCTCGAACGCTATCTTGCACGCTTTTTCAAAGGTTAAGTCTTCCGTTACGAACAATATCCTTTGAGTCTCCTGGTCGCGCAATCCTGCCACAAGCCGATCCCTCAAGGCACCATTCAGGAACGCTTTATACTCGCCAGATGTTTAAGTTCCGTCACGAAGTTAACACTTTCACCTTCTTGCTGCGTTCGCTTGTTTAACTTGCAACGCTCGGCGATTATGGAATACTCGGAACTGTAGTGCTGTTCTAGTACCTTCTCTTATTTCTTCGAAGGTCTTGCCAGTAGGACTGTCAGGAACTAAAATTTTCTTGAGCTCCTCATAAACGGCACTGCCTACTATGTTCAAGAACAACCTCAACTTTTTTGTCTCTGGTATGTCGTTAAGCTCCACAAAATTATCAAACCTCTCAAAGTACGACTTGATATTGTCGCTTCTTGGGTTTAACTCTGGCATGCTTCCGAAACGTTGCGAAGCCCCTAGCATTGACATAATGAAATGCTTGCCTTCTGTTCGAGGTCCGGTTGTGCGCTCCGCTTCGGCCGCGGTGCCAGTGGTTACTTCGGAATCGTCCAATCCCATCCTCGTCGCCTGTTCTGTCGTGGCCGAAGAAAGACACAAACGCAAGCAGCCAGGAACTGAAGTTAAACTTTATTAACGAACGCCTCGGCTTATATATAGCTCTTGTCTTGTCTTGTCTTGTCAGATATCACAATCCCGACGGCCACATCCGACAACGAACTTTCACCAGAACATTTCCGATTCGGCCACCATGGTGTAATTGACCACCACCTCCTTTATGAACACTCAACCCTGCCTTCAGTTCCCAGTTGCTGTGAAGCGACTGACCAAATTGACGAGCAGACATGTGACACAACACGGAGTGCTAAGAATTTCCAGCTGCATGCAGGCCGCCGTTGGAAACTGGACTTACACCAGCGTTTAACGCTGGAGCCTTAACCAATGAGGCTAGCCTAACTGGGCTGTTCGAGGAACTTGCGGGCATTAAATGGGGTGTTATAGGGCGTAGGTATTTATCTTAAGAGGATATGTAAAGTAAAAGCTAGTATGTTAAACGCACGCTATGGTTAGCTGACCGGCGAAGTGGGAGATTTCTTAACGGTAAGGATATAAGTGGAAACATAGATGAATTCTGCAGCTCGAATTGGTAGCAGTTATCGTAATAAAGCTTAATAAGTGCTACGAATTGATGGTTGTACAGGCCTATGCACATAAAACGAGCCTTGATGACGAGATTGTCGAAACGTTCTATGAAGACGTGGAGCCAGCAATTAGTGGAGTAAAAACACGATATAACTGTACTGATCGATGATTTAAATTCCAAGGTGGGAAATATACTGGAAGAGAGCTGGATGGGTCAAAGAAAGAACGCGAGTCAATGATATCGTAGTCGGAATCAAGAAGCTGCATGGGCGGGCCATTGACGCTTCCGCTCTCGACGCTTTCGCGTTCGAAGCTTCGATCTATATATGAGGACTCGGATATTACCTGCACCTCTCGTAGAACAAAAAAGTGTTATATGTAATGGAAGCCTTATATCCAGAAACGTTTGTCCTTCAATGCAGCATTTGGGACTCGCTACGCTGATTGTACACAATAACAATAAATAAAATGAAAGAAGCAAGTTAATTCGCACGCGTTCAGACAAAAATAGCCGAGCGCAAGTATAGTATAGGTTCCTTGCTTTATGCAAACCCATCTCTCTAATTTCAATTTAAATACGGCATACTTAAAATGTGGTTGGGCAAGCACAACTCAGTAACGTGCTGAGCGAAATGGGATAGTATCAGGCAGCTGTCTTCGTATTTTTGAAAATGATATCTCTCAACTCTCGGTTTCCAGACCATTTGACAATCATAGAAATCCATTGGGCGCTACAGACGCATCTTTGCCATGCATGGCACTAAGAAAACATTAGTACTAAATATTAAGAGAGGAGGGGTGGGAGATGGTACAGAAGTCCTATTTGCTCTCAGTATTGCATAGCCTCTGTTTTTTTATTTTTTTTATTTATTTTTTTTTCATGAAAGGGAATGGGGCTCTGCCGCCAAAAATTTCTCATTTTAAATTTCTGCCTGCTTCGCCGTTGGAAGTAACTCGGCTTTCCACACGGTCACGCTCCTTTTCGCTTCACCCAGGGATTTATTTGAAAGAAAAAAAAAAAAAAAACTAAAAGCCGAGTTCATCTTATTTGTATTCTCATTTCGCTGATATGGGCCACTAAGGCATCAGGCAGGCTTTCCGGAGAGCTGAAAACGAGAAAAGAAATAGAATTGAGACGGAGACCGTCTTGATAAGTTAACAAATATAAAGGAATATGATCGTTACCTTCGCTGGTCGCGTCTTCATAAAGTTCGAAGAGTTACGATCATTGCCAATTTAATTCCGGATAGTTTTCAGGCTCACGCCGAGAATTCCAGTCCGCCGGTTCTTGTACTCTCCCAACGGAAACCACTGCGCAGTTTTCACTTCGGATGGGGGAAAAGCCCAACCCACAAGCAGGGGTGATAAACTGCTTGCTGCACTGCAACAAACCGCTCATTCGAACCTCTACTATGACCTCTAATCATCGTAGCCCTGCATACTTTTGGAATACACTGGACGAATTGTATGCCTATCGTACTTGCACCTCGTTCAAGGAAAATGCGGGATATAAGTCGTTGAACCATGTGACACAACTTCACGCACAGTGGACCTTTTTCTTTTTTTTTTTTTTTTCGCAGAACGTCAAACCTCAGCGGCATCTTAGAAATAAGAAGCGCTGAACGCAACTGGAGAAGAGGACGCGGCTACCCAGCCGTGACCGAGCAGTATTTTACGGAAAGCTACACTGCATGTTTTCAACGAGCACAGTTCGCGAAATGATTTTATATGCACGGAGCTGCATCCTCCTGCTGGCCGCTCCGAGAGGTGCCCATAAATCCGTCTGAGCATGGTGTGCGCAGTGAGCGCATGGCAACTGCATGGATGGGGCATTTGAGCCGAGTCGGTATACACTGTGCGCGCTAGTTCACGCGCTGCTTCTTTTTCTTCCGCTTTGCTCTGCAACAGCTCTGTGCATACACTTGAACTGCAAGGTCTTCGGGCAAGGCGTATGATGACGGATATGTAAGCACCTGCGAAGGTCCTATTGGCGCATGGTTCGAGATTACTTCTGTTCGAAGAGCCGTCTTAATCACAGTCCGTCCATTTGTTACTAGCTCTCCCGTGCCGGTGAAATTTGGTGAAAAAAGAAAGCGAAGAAAATAAAGGAACAACTTTGCACTTTTTGAGCACGCACTTTTCGTAACTCTGTGTTTGCTTCCAACCCACAGCGGGGGATTTATGATCGACTACGGCGCTAGACTGCGGGACATTTAACTCATCTTTCATGGACACTAAAGGCAGCACTGAAGCGCGCAATGTAATGTCCGCGGGCCTTCTCTGCCAAACTCTCCGTGGCACTCGCGCACAATTTACACTCTCTCTCCAACTTTATTTATGTTTAATCTCCACTACTGAACGTTAAGTAACCTGCAGAGAGGTCGTTTTTAATTAACTTTCATGTATCTCGCCTTTTTTTTTCTCGTCGGGCTTTACTTCGCCACACAGAACGTTAAGAGAAGAAGAAAGCGGAAGTCAAGGCAGTTTGTTACTGCACCAAACAGGTTGCACGAGCTATGAGAGACAGTATCGATTGGGCGAAAGCCGCCAGTTTTAAGAAAAAAAAAACAACAACAACAAACAAACAAACAAACAAACAAAAAACGATACACGCCCATCAGTTTGTGCCGTATCCCTTCTGGTTGAGTCGTTATGCAGTTGCAAATCATGTGAATTGGAGAGTCTACCGCATAGGCGCCTGCACGCAGTCGCAGCTTGATGTTTAGACGGGCCTGACTACGTGCCTATAGACCTTAGCGTGAATTTTTCGTTGCTTTGCTGGTCGCCCTCATATTTTTTGGCACTCTTCTATGGTGATGCAGTGGTAAGTAAAGTGGAAGCGAGGTGCGAGTCTCCCGACACCTCGGCATGCAAAACATGCGCGCCAGGGCCCGCATTGCACCCGAAATATATATGCACCCAGACAGACACAAAGTCTGAGGACAACTCGGTTTGGGATATAGAAGCACTAATTCAGAACAGACAAGCCTTGCGCATGCGTCCCAGTTGCCATGACACAGGGGTGGAATCACTGCGGGTCGCAGAGACCGGCTGCTCTCCGGTGCTCGATCCTATAGATGACCCAACGGAACTAGCTGTCTCGCAATTACTA
The DNA here is from genome assembly GCF_055883805.1 of Amblyomma maculatum. Classification (NCBI taxonomy): domain Eukaryota; kingdom Metazoa; phylum Arthropoda; class Arachnida; order Ixodida; family Ixodidae; genus Amblyomma; species Amblyomma maculatum. The sequence goes on along the minus strand of NC_139344.1, from coordinate 80,300,412 downwards.
ATCTCGGGGACAGAGTACTATAAGCGCCGTGAAGATCCGTTTCTCTGTAGTTTGTGCCTTTAGCATGGGAGGATTAAGCTTTTTTTTTTTTTTTTTTTTTTTTTTTTTCATGCAACGCAGGCATTTCTAAGCAGCCTATTACCAACTCAACATAGAAAGCTTGTTTTTTTACGATGACAGGAAGTCGCACTGTCGTCATTCCAAAGCTGTCGTGGTCACGTGACCATCGCCAGCGCCACAATTAACGTCATCGGATGCAGAGAACACTCGTTATTTCTGTCACTGCCGACACGCGAGGTGACTCGACCCGCTCATTGCTTTTTCGCGAGCGATCGACTGCCATGGTTGAGAGTCGCTCGGAGAGTTGCAGGGGCGCCTAAAAGTATAGCTCTGCTCACACCGCAGCGACAGCTTCCGATCACTGGCAGCATGAAGAAATTGTCCGTAACTGCTGAGACATATCATGTTTGTCAGTCGGCTGTATTCATGAACTCTTTTCTGATGTCGCGATTTCTCCTTCTGCAAAAGGAGAACGAGAAGCTAGTGCAGAGGAGAATACACGGACGAAAGAGACAGCTCTGCTGGTGCGTATGTTTTGCGACCTTCGTGCATATGTGAACTGCGGTACAGGGCGCTTTATCTGAGCAGAGCCAGTATTACAGAACTCACTTGAGTGTTATTGAGCGTGACGTAGAAAAACAGTGAGGCGTTAACGCGTGACGATGAAACGCGCAATCACTCAATGCCGCCCCTGAAGGATTTGTTCATTCCGTTTGTACTACAAACGGCACTAAGTCCTGGCCGATTTTTACAGAGGACAAATATGCGGTAATAACGCAGCCAAGAACCACTTAAAGAAGGAAGGTATGCTTCTAATTGCTTCGAAAGCCAATGGTTCGTTTGTACTACGCAGAAGTGATCTGGCCTAACCCGCAAAGAACGGATGGATCGCCATGGTGCAGAAGATTTTTTCTTTAGAATCGTTGCAATACCTTTTTGATATTAGGTTTATCAGAATAATTTTCTCCCACACCATCAATACTCCTCCAAGCGATACTAATCCATTTAAAACGCCGAGTTCCGCCTGTCTCCAACCCATCCCGAAATCAGACCAAGGTCCACCCAAGCACACTCGCAAGGCTAACAACGTATATGAAAAAGCAATTGGTTGACTGAAAGCAAAAGCGCAGTGGACACGCCGCGGGCACCTATAAACCTCGACGTGAGGGAAGCGAGCAAGGCGGGACTGAAAGGATGAAAGCAAGGGGCCATATTTCAGAACTCCGGAATATTATCGACCGCCCGGGGATGTCTAACAAGCGCTGCCGTGGCACAGCACACGGACGCTATTGCGTTACTCCTCCATGGAAACGCGGCGCAGTATCTGTTACATTTCTCGGTGGGCACCCAAACCGCCGGATGGGAATCAAGGAAGGGGGGCACATGTAGCGGCATTTTTCACTTAATAACTGTTACTAAATAAGTTTGGTAACGGTATGTCTACCTGATTAACTTCATAATTTTGACCAATGCTGTAACTATGTGATAATAAACCGGTGTTTCAAATAAGATGACGTTGTTATGAACATTTTCTTTTTTTTTGTTTTTCACACTTTGACAAAACAGCGATTAATTCCAGAGGAACACAAGATCGTAGCCACTCGAATGCAGAAGGTTTTATTATTCGACTGTGCCAACTGTTGGGCGCCGAATGGCATCACCCATCAAAAGGAAGGTCCGTTAGTCATAGCATGGGACTTACCAGTGTCCCTTTAGCAAAAATGTATACTTCAGGACGGGAAGAAAGAAAGCTTCTAAGGCTTTCTTAACCTCGTGCTTCGTTACCGGTGGAACGTCTGATTGCTCTTCACTACAGCTAATTTCATTTTTGCCCTGTCTGCTTTGGCTACTGTAGAAGTCAATTTAGAACTTCTCAGCTACGTTGATTATCTTGACCATGTTAGTAATGACATTGCCCGCCTTGTCCCTCAGTGCATACATCTGATTTATACCTATGCCTAATTTCCTCATTACCGCTTTTAGGCTATGGCCGAGTGATGACTCGAGTTCATAAATTGGTCCTGGGTCCACATTGGGCGTGAGGAGATGGAGGCATAGCATAGACTCGGGATACAGTTTTTAACGTATTTAATTAAAACAAAGGCTAAGTTTCACTTACGGCTCGCAGTCACTGGGCTGCGTCGCTGCGTCGGCGTGGTGCTGCACAGGCTTCGAAGAAGGGCTGGGTGTTTGTCACGGCCAGGTGGCGGAATGCTGAGGGCCGCCGCTGTTTCTTTCGTTTCCAGCTGGCGATGGGATGGGCTGCGAGGCGTGGAGGCAGGATGACAGCGGCCGAACTTGAACGGCGGCTATACCCCGGGCTCGCAGGTCGTGGCGCAGGCCCAGTTTTCTGCCCTGCTCGTCTTCTGTCTGATCGTCTCGTCCGCTGCCTGCGATCGCTCTCCCCGCTCTCCCGTTCGCTTCCTCTTTTTATGCCCTTTCGCTCTACTGTTGCGTCTCCTTTTCACGGGTTGACCAGTTTCCGCGGCCGCCGGCTGCCTTTGCTAGCTCCCCCGCGGCTTTCACTATTTCGGCTGCCCATATATGGATAGATTTCGTTCCGGATACCAAATATGGGCATGCTTAGAGTTAGGCCATTCGACGCCGGCATCGCATAGTAAACATTAGGAGTTAACCGTACACACACACGCACACACACTCACACATGCGCGCGCACGCGCGCGCTCGATCACAACATTTTGGGTATGCATTTCACGAAAGTCACGGTTTTCTTAGTCACGAGCACTGAACCAGAGCATAATTTCAAAAACATTCTTCAATAAAATACTCATCGAGTGCACAATGAGATAACAAGGAACACTATGTACATAAAATCTGAAAACGAACAAACAAAAATGCAACTAAAATCAATGCGAGTGTTGTACAAAACAAAATAATTTTTTTTTTTTTTTTAGAGAGAGTTTAGCTGTTTCATCCTTCCTAGCTGTTAGCTAGGGACTTCCGCGCCAACCACTTGGTTACGGAGGTGGTACCTAGCGGCTGGAAGGAGAGACGAGCGGGAATCGGGTCAGCTGGCATTGCTTGTTGCAATGTTATCTGCGTTATAGAATTTCGGCCGATTGCAATGCCTCTTCCTCAAGGAGGGCGGCACCGAGCGGCGACTGCAGAAAATTTTCCAGTTCATCACAAGGACTAAAGTTTTGGCTGGCAGTTGGTTACTAGCGCGAACCTGCGGTCGAGATAGCACCAAAAGTTCCGCACGGCTCAAACTCTCGCAAGACACTCGCGCTCAGTGGCACTGTAACGCTGCTCGACTGGGCTGAATTGCCGGCTTGCGAACGCGACTGGGTGCTCCCTGGCGGTCAAAGTTCTAAAATAGCACCACGCCTGCAGCAAACTTGGAGACGTATAGGTCGCCACAATAAAGGGCTTGCTAAAGTCTGGGTATCTCAGCAAAGGGGCTGTTACTGGTTTTTCTTTTAGCTCCTCGAACGCCGTCTGTGTCTTATCCGACCTCAGGAACTCGGTGTTTTTTTGCAGTTAATGCAGGCAATGGCTTCGCGATTCGGGCAAAATCTCGATTATGCCTTCTGTATAATATCCGACTAAGCCAAGAAACTTGCGCCCATCTCGAACTCCGGTTGCACTAGGGAAGTCACGGCCGCTACTTAGTTTACCTGGTTCGGGTTTTACTCTGTCCGCAGAAACGGTATGTCCAAGGTATCTGACCTGCTGCTAGAGAAGTTGGCACTTCGAAGGTTTCAATTTTAAGCCAGCGGCTCGAACTCTGGTCAGCACCTCCTCGATTGTCTCCAAGTGCTCAGCAAAGGTATTGCTATAAATGATGATATCGTCCATGTAGACGAAGCACCTCTTTCCCAACAGACGAGCCAAAATTACGTATGTGGTTCCTTGCCAGACGGCTGTTAACAAGTCCCATCGGCATACTTCTCCACTGGAAATGGCCAGATGGAGTGTTAAATGCGGTTTTTTTGACATCCTGCGGATCCATTTCGATCTGCCAGAACCCTGATGCAAGGTCGACAACCGTAAAATATTTGGCTGACCCTAGCTGCGCGAGGATTTCTTGTACTTGTGGCAGGGGGTAGGGGTTTATCTTCGATCATAACGGAATTCAACCGCTGATAATCTGTTACCAATCGAAATGAACCGTCGGGCTTCTCTACTAGAAGCGCCGGCGCTCCCCACTGAGATTTGGAGTGCTCAACCTTTCTATATCAACTCCTAGACCTGCCTATCTATTTCCTCTCTTTGAGAGGAAGGAATTCTATAGGCCCGTTGGTAAACTGGCAGTGAGTCGCCGGTGAAAATACGTGGCTTAATCACTCCGCACCTTCCCAAGTCCAGCTTTGATGCACTGAATACATCGGAGTAACGATGTAGGAGACTCTCAACTCTATCTCGCTCTTGGCTCTTGATATGAGAGAAGTCGAAATGGGGGATCGCTTTTTTATCGTTCCCTTCACTGACGAGACTTGTGGAGCAAACTGCGGCACCCATCTCATCCTTCTCAGCCGTAGTAAAATGTAGCTGCGTTTTTGTTTTTCGTCAATATCGGAGCTCTTCTTGCGAGTAGTTACACAAGCGGACAGGAACCCTTTTCTTTGACCCTACAGTGACAACACAGCCCGCCACACTCAGTCCTATTGCGAGCCCTTCGTTAAAGCTCTCCTATGTGCCCCTCATTAATGTGAGCCGAAACCGTGTCCACACATATTATCTCTGAACGAAGTAGCACTACTGTTTCTCTAGTTGTCCGAACACTAACTCCCGCGTGTTTTGGCGAGTCTTCCGCGCGTTGCTCCGCATATAGTCCACCCGTGCAACATACTCAGCCTCTCGGTTTTCCAATGGTATCAGATTCCCGCCACAGGAAAGGTATGAGGTCGATGCCATGTTGCCGTCCTGACCCACGAGACCCGCTATCTCATCCGGTAGCGACACAGCGTCGGAGCAAATGCAGCTGCAGGATAGTCAAAGCTCTCATTTCCGATCGAAAATCGGAAAATGTAATGGCTCCCAGTTCCGAGATCCGCTCCTGTGATCCCCACAAACCTTGCATTAGGATATTGTCGGGCATCATGCACCTGCCTATCTCGCTTCCTCGTCAGCGCATCAAAAGCTTTTGCTTTATGAGCCACAGGAGCCACAGTCGACCAACAGATTGCAAGTGACCCCATTCGCCACTAATTTGGCAATTGGGCAGGACTTTCCAAACACGCTTACAATAGCACAGCTATTCGTGCTCTTCCCCACAACCGGCTGGGCTGCGGAGGACCCTACGCGTTTTTTGGGACAGTAGTTTTTGTTCTGCCTCCGTCAGCGTAAGCTGCTGCTCATTTGCCATTTCAAACTCGCGTCTTATCCTGGGACAGTTTCTACCGATGTGCCCGCGACTTCGACAAGCATAACAGCGAATCTGCCTTTCACGATTCCCGAAATCGCTTCTCTTGTTTGATTTTAGTCCTTCCGCAAGAAGCGCCTCCAGTAGGTCTAGCCTATCGGCTAGTAGGGATACGCTTGCGTCTACGCTTATGCCTTTTGGCTTTGTTTCCAACAGCACGTTTTCCAATTTGATTGATCCCTTTTTACTGGCGCTGACTGTGCATCATATGGTAGCCAGAAATATGTAAAGAAGAGCTAGATTACAGTGTATACACAGATAATAAGCAGATCGTTCTTCCCGCTTATTCACATTATAGAAAAGGACAAGGTGCGCCATACACGTATATTCAGGAGCACACGCAAGATGACAAAAATATGCTCATTTTACACAGTCAACGACAGCAAAACTTGTTAAGGACCTTTACGGGTTGTTAATGCAAAAGCAGTGAAACCCCACTGCATACAATCAAAGCTCCCTTGGGTAGTTTACTGGTTGGTTGTACTTGTAAGAGTAGTTATTGCTTCTTTGCACAAAACACCACTGCCGGGTACTCACCAAGAAGATATCAAGTCACAAGTTCATTTCAATAGGAAAAAACTGTATTGTGGCAATAAAGAACTGGAAGGAATGCAGCGCAATAGTAACGGATATATACTTTTCTGCATTTCTTGAGCTATACTCTTCAGGGGCTGTAATTGACAACTATAATCAGGTACGTTTTAGACGGAGTAATTGTCATAAGTTACTTATTTTCTGTAACGTGTACAAAACCACTCCAACGGAACCCATTACCTTTCAGTTGAGTGCATTATGTGGTATCGCTGTATTCTTATTCGGTTTATGATAGGTTAGCTCCTTTGCATCGCTGTGTTTTAAGCATATCGATGAAGGTGCTAGATGTCGTGCTTAAAGGGCCGTTAAAACGGTTTTCGCCGAGGATATAAAAAAAATTGCAAGACCGATAAATGCGTAATCGTTCATTAATTTCCCGCAAAAAAAAAAAAAAAAGAATGCATCTATATTGCACATATAGCAGCAGTGATATTGGAGATTCAAGATGCCCCCTTTTCTCTTCTCTCTGAACTACTGCACCAGAGCGAGCCAGACACCGAGGTTACGCTCCGACAGGAGACAAGGCACCCGGAAGCTTCGTTTCCCCGCCAGGAAGACGGGCTGAAGGAGGGCCATGCGCGCCTCCTCTTCGTCTGCGTTTCCCGCATGATTATTTTGCCTGCTTCGTTTGCAAATGTCGTTGGAATTTTGCTCAAGATTATGTGGCGTAACGCTTCATGGTGCGCCAATGACGGCCTCTCACCACAGAAGTCACGAGCACTCGGCGATATCTCAAGAAACCGACAGCACATGTCGTTGCGAGCAGCCATGTGTGAAGATTGTTACAATATATTAGTTGTAAATTTTCGGCTGCAGTTTGAAAACTAATATCTTTTACACTGCATAATACGAGCAATTAACCACTTTCAAACTATCGATAACGCGTGTACACGTGCTCCTTTTTGTCTGGTATCCCACGGGAGGGATTTAGGGTTTCAGCGCCCGTAAAACGAGAGGCGTGGAGCGAGGACTGTTAATGAGCCGAAAAAAAAAAAAAAAAGAAACTGAAAATATCGTTGAGTAACTGTGATGCGGCAAAACTATTGCGACCAATCGCGTGCAGAAGCACTCGGCTATTTTAAACGGGGGATTTGTGACAGCGTATCAGTCTGCGCTTTCTCCACAGTTCGCGCTTCTTTTGTGAGTGGTTGTACGGTTAAGTTGTTTTGCGTGCAGAACGGAAACGCTGTAAAATAAAGTAATTCAGACATTTTCGTAGCGCTGCACAGAACGAGTTGTTTTTTTGTTTTTTTTTTTTTTTTTTCGGCGAAAATTTGACGTAAAGTGCGAAGCGAACGGGCGCCACGTATACATATAGCTAAGCACGCCTGTTCATGCTGATGTCGCGGCCAACGCACCACCGTCCACGCAAAATCGGGAAGTCGCCTTGGCTTCTTGAAAATGCCTTGCCAATCGCTCTCGTTCTATCTAAGTGGATGCGCTATGCGAGTGGCGTGCTCGTAAGCTACGTTCGCCGGCGCAGTTGTGCCAGCAAACTAGAAAGCCGTCCTCGAATTCGTGTTGTTATGCAACGAACAACCGACTCGGAGCAACTCGGAGCGCCGCAAAACTACGCCCCTCGTTAGCAAGCGTGAGCAAGAGGAACTGCAGGACAATGCACAATTAATGTAGAGTCTTGTGCACTTTACGTGCTGCCCTTTACTTTTACTTGAAAGACCTTGAGGCCAGCTGCTAGAGCGTATCTCTGGCGTTGTTTTCTTCTGAGCATTATTGCCGGGGGCGTATTGCCGTTCCTCAAAAACTGCAGCAACGGAAGTGCCGGGTGCGTCACCCAAAAATAAAATACAACCTTACATTTTTGTTTTCGAGCATGAATCGCAGTGCGGAAACTAAACTGCGATGCTAATAAAATAATTTTATGGAGTACAATTATTTACTGTAAAGAGCGTAATACATCGATGGTGTCCGTCGCATCATCTTTGCAATATTGAATAATTTAACTTGAAAAATCGCCGCGGCGTAAATTTGTTGAAAAGAGTTGAAATCATGTCAAAAGGCGGTTGTCGCTGAGAGCTGTCTCTGAACGCAACCTAAAGGTAACATACACTCACTGAAGACAGGAATTGATTACGATGAAGGTAATAGTGTAACCGTTGTCATATACCATCACATCCTGGCGGCGTTCGCGGCTGGTTTTGGTGCTGTTCAGAATAAAAGCATGGTATTATACGACCAAAAGGGGAACATATACCCCAGAAAATATGGGCGTAATTTATTTGAATGTTTTGAATAAAAAAATAAAAACTTGTACCTACAGGATTCGAATGCATGTCTCACAATGAGGTACGTGATGTTAATCCATTGCGCTACAGAAACTTTTTTTTCTTTATTGCCTAGTTTATTATCAAATTTTACACATAAAGAACATTACTCCACACACACACACACACACACACACACACACACACACACACACACACACACACACACACACACACACACACACACACACACACACACACACACACACACACACACACACACACACACACACACACACACACACACACACACACACACACACACACACACACACACACACACACACACACACACACACACACACACACACACACACACACACACACACACACACACACACACACACACACACACACACACACACACACACACACACACACACACACACACACACACACACACACACACACACACACACACACACACACACACACACACACACACACACACACACACACACACACACACACACACACACACACACACACACACACACACACACACACACACACACACACACACACACACACACACACACACACACACACACACACACACACACACACACACACACACACACACACACACACACACACACACACACACACACACACACACACACACACACACACACACACACACACACACACACACACACACACACACACACACACACACACACACACACACACACACACACACACACACACACACACACACACACACACACACACACACACACACACACACACACACACACACACACACACACACACACACACACACACACACACACACACACACACACACACACACACACACACACACGCACGCACGCACGCACACACACACACACACACACAGAGAATATTACGCGACAAATACACAACATGGGTTAAAACCACGCGATTTGGGCTGCGTGATTCATATTGCGCTACAGAAGCGACGGGAAATGCGGTCTTTTGAAATGCGCTCTTATTCGTTTTCATTCAACGTACTAGAGATGACGCGACGGACGCAAGTGGCATGATCAGAGTGTTACTGTAAGCAATTTCAATCCAGCAAACTATTTTAATGTGTATGCATTTTGGTTTATGCACTGCAATGTATACTAAAACAAGAAAAAAACCATATAGCTTTATTGACTTTCGTTTTGTGGTGCTTTATATTTTAGTGACGCCACTCGTACGTTGCTGCAGTTTTCAGGGAATGGCATGGAGGAACCATGGGGAATGGCAATGCGCTTATCAGCCTATGCTGATAATGATGGCAATGACGACGATGGCAACGACTATGGTATTTCGCTCATGTTCTTGCGAACGCAAACGGACTTGATTAGGTCACAAAATAAAAGATAGGGAACAAGCAGATCAATGATTCTGATTTTGCAGTTTCGTTTAAATCTGACGCTGCTTAAGAATGCTGGCCCTGCTTACATGCGGTGAATGCGAAAGCATGTATGGCATATATATTTGCATCGTACGTACTGTATCGCTCATCAGAGATTGGCTACTATAGTGTCGTTTCAACACATCGTTCTGGCCAATGGGAAGAAGCATGATCATATAACGTCAATATACAACCTGATATCATTAACTATACCACTATGCTGACTTCACCGCGCATTCACTAGGTCTACCTTTCTTCAGCTTGGACCGACAATCCTTCATGTCCTGTTGGTATCGTTCCCGTCTCGCAATAGAGGTGACCAGTTCATCGATCAAGACCAATAACTATAGTACATAGAAGATGCAGGGGAAGTTGTAATCGCCCTTGCAGTTAAACACGCCAGCAGCCAAGGTAGAAAACACATAATACTGAGCGATTCCCAAAAGGCCTGTCGTGCCTTCCTCCTTGGGCACGTATGCAAACAGGCACACCGAATAATGGAGCAGGAAAAAAAGACCGGCAACATGAAGCACACAGTCCTGTGGATACCGGCACACGAGGGAATCGACGGCAACGAGGCTGCCGACAGGATAGCCCGAGGGAATACTTTCCGGGCACCTGCGCCAGCTTCCCCAGCGCCTTCAACCCCTCTCACATACGGGTAACTAATGCAATACGTCAAATTAGAAAGAAAATGATACGCAGAACCGCACAAAGACCTCAGCAGACGGGAGGCAGTAACCCTGAGGAACATACAGGCTAGAACATTGCCAAACCTAGCAAAAAGTTCAAAAATAACACATACACTGCATGCGGCGAAGTCTCGGACATCCTCCACATGATTTATGGAACTGCAAAAAGCAATAAGAAAAATATAAATCTCGAACGCTCAGCCAAGTGAAGTGGGAGGCAGAGCTGGCCCACGCGGGTCTCTCTGAGCAGCGCAGCCTGCTCACCAGGGCCAGCCCAGGCCAATGGTATCCTGGACTGAGGAAACCACCCATGCTATTCCGTTAAACAAATAAAGTTTACTCTCTCTCTCGCAATCCGAAACTATTGGCTTCGATTCCCACCCTAACCAAGTTGTGTGAATTTTCTTTCCAGCTCAATTTTTCTCCTTTGGTCACAGAAACCCTCCTGAAAAAAAAATGGTATTAATCCGAGCATATTTGACCTGCTCCTGATTTCTCGTGTCCGCCCTTCCAGACGGCTGACCACGCCGAGCGTCCTTGCTAATGGGGCACATAATGCCTTGTAGGGCTCGTGGCGCGCCGCGCATTCGAAGGCCGCGCCACTTCCCAATGCTCCCTGCGCGCGTGCCTGTTTCCCTCTCCCCGCTCGCGCGGGGATAACCGGTCCCGCGCGAGGGGCTATAAAAGAAGGCACGCGCCGCCGTCTCGCTCTCTCTTGGTCTCTGGCTCCTTGGTCCCTGGCTCTTCGTTCCGGCGCGCTCAACGACCCGCAGCCACCCGGACGACGACACCGACTTCGACGATCCCCGATCCCTGTGAGATTAAAGATGTTTATCATACGGCCCACTGTGTGTTTGTCGTGCGCATCCCTCGGGCAGAAAAATCGCCCACAACTGGCACCCAACCGGGGCTGAATTAGCACCCATGTGGACGATTTTTCTGCCAACGTGGCAGCGCACGGCAACACGACGGGCCGGTCCTTTGTATGTTAGGCTCGACGCCATTTTGAGTTTAGGGCTATCGTGTGTGCAGATGACACGGAGTGTAGTATAGTAGTGTTTGTACAGTGTTTTATTTTGTTTTGGGTTATGTGCGTGTTTGTTAGTGTCGGGCGGTTTGTGTTTTAATTTTTTTTGTGCATATGTTAGTTTTATGAAGTGTTTAGCCTTTGTGACTAGCCTCTTGATGCGGGCTAGGTGGTAGTCGTGCGCGTTTAGGCTCCCGACCGGCCTTAGTTGTTGAGTGCAATGCCTCCGAGAAAAGACGTGCCAGATAGGGCCGCCGCTTCGGACGCCAGTGCGTCCGGAAGTGAGGTAAAGGACGCGGTAGAGTCTGTGCAGGTTACCGATGCGGCCGCCTTGATGAGGCAGATGAACGAGGTGTTGTCGGTGTTCACCCTTCAGCTCGGTTCGGTGGCTAGCGCCAACCAAGCCACAGCTGCGGCGGCAGTCTCGCGTCCGCGGATAAATGTAGAGGTTCCCTCCTTTTCCGGTTACACGGACGTAAAGTCAGTCCACGAGTTCCTGCAAGAACTCGAGGATTATCAGACGGCACTGGGTTCCCCAGACGACGTGGTGCTAGCGCAGGTAATCCCCGTGGCACTTGTTGAGAGCGCGGCGCGATGGAGACGCTGCCAGCCGGCCTTCCAGTCGATGGCAGACTTCACAGATCGCTTCCGCGCCGAGTTCTTGCCGTCCGATTACGAACGCCGGATGCTTGAGGAGCTAGCGTTGCGCACACAGCACCCAGAGGAGAGCCTCCTCGAGTATGTACGCGCAATGCAGGAGCTCTACAAGAGGGCAGATCCCACGGCAACCGATCTTGAACAGGTCGCGCGCGTGATGAGGCAATGCCATCCGCGCTTCAAGCCGTATTTGCGGGGACGTGGTTTTTCAAACCTCGAGGCCCTAGCACAGGAAGCGAAGGTAGTACAGGCGGATTTACTCGCTGAATTGCGCTACCAGCCACCCCCCAGGCCAACCGAATCGCTAGAGCCGCGATGCGCCTGGGCCGGAGGCCAGGACTCCGCGCCGCGCGCCAGGGGCGCAGACGTAATGACGGTTGGGCAGGAAAGGCCAGCGGAGGGCTCCGATATTCCTCGCGCTCTTGACCGGTACGCGTTCGAGCAGCGGCGTCGAGCTGGGCTCGCCAGCGACGTCCGCATAGGCGCGGAGAGAGGGGAAATACGTCCCCAACCGCTTCGTGGAACGCGGCATCCCCCGACCGCGCGGCAGGTGAACGATCGGCTTTGCTGGAATTGCAACCAGCCGGGCCACGTGGCACGAGAGTGTCAAGCAAGGCGTACGCAGGGAAACGCGGACCGCCGGCGGCCATAATTGGTAACACCAGCTTGTCGCCGTCGGCGGGAGAATTTCGTGGTAGCCACGGCGGAAAATGGGAAATGTACTCCCACGCCGCGTCATCGGGCGACCGCCCCGGGGGCGCAGAGGCTTTTGTCCCCCTCGCCTGTAGAGCGCAAGGAATGTTGTCGCGCTCGAGCCCTTTTATGCTAGTGCGGTTAGTTGGTCAAAGCTACTCGGCACTCGTTGACACGGGCTCAACTCTGTCACTGGTCGGTGATGATGTTTTCGAGGCCTGCCGTAGATGTAACATCCGTGTCAGGCCAGCAGAAACCCCTTTGAGCTTAGCAGCAGGGACGACAAAAGCAGAAGGAGCGGTGCGTCTGGTCCTGCGTTTTGACGGCAGGAAGCGGAGGCATCGCTTCGTCTATCTGCCCGGCTTAGCCATACCAGTTATACTGGGAAGAGATTTTCTTTCGAGTGAAGGCATTGTGCTTGACATGGGGGAGAACGGCTATCACTACAGCCCCTTCACCCCCCTCATTCCCTTTGTTAGCACACCCAAACAGGAATGCGTCGCTGAGCGAGCGAGCGTTCACGCTTTTGTGGCAGAGGGCTCCCCCGCGACACTGAATGGTAGCCCATTAGAAGCAATTATCGCGTCCTTCTCGGGAACCGGTAGTCAGCGCCGAAGGCTCGTAGAAACTTTACTCCCGTTTTCGGATTGTTTCACAGAGAAACCAGGCAGGACCGACTTGCTTCAGCACGAGATCGAAACGGGTGATGCGCGCCCTTTCAGATGTAACCCGCGGCCATTAAGCGCACATAAGAGACAGCTTCTCGACAGCGCCCTTGACGAGATGATTGATACCGGCGCGGTGAGACCCTCACAAAGTCCCTGGGCGTCCCCAGTGGTTCTAGCGCCAAAGAAAGATGGTTCGGTCAGGCTGTGTGTTGATTATCGAAAGCTCAACTCACTGACGCCTACGGTTGCGTACCGTTTCCAGTCGATCGAGGCTGTAATGTACGCGTTAGGGAACGCAAGGTACTTCACAGTCCTGGATGCAAGCAGAGGGTACCTGCAGATTGAGGTGGCGGAAGGTGACATTCAGAAAACCGCATTCACCTGTCACCGCGGGCTCTTCGAATTTACTCGACTCCCGTTTGGTTTGTCTAATGCACCGAGCACGTTCATGCGATTGATGGACATCGTGCTGGGCGATGCAAGGTTCAACTACGCGATGGCGTACCTCGACGACGTCGTGATATTCTCACAGTCGTTCGAAGAGCATCTCATTCACTTGAATTCCGTTCTTGAAAGAATGAGACGTGCGGGTATAACGATCAACCCAAAGAAAGTGCAGTTGGCATCAAAGAGAGTGAACCTCTTGGGATTTGTGGTTGATGATGGCACTTTGAGACCGAACGATGACAAACTGCAGGCAATTCTGAACTACCCCTGCCCGACGGACGTGAAAAGCTTGCAGAGGTTTTTGGGAATGGTTGCCTTCTACAGACAATTCATCCCTAGTTGTTCAGAGCTCGCTAGGCCGTTGAACCAGCTGTTGCGAAAAGGCTCGAAGTGGGTCTGGGGCAAGGAACAGAACGACGCTTTTGTTGCCTTGGCTCGCGCGATAGCGAGCACCGCTAGTTTGCGCCTCCCCGACCTGAACAAGCCGTTTGTCTTGCAGACAGATGCTAGTGATGCCGGTGTAGGAGCTGTTTTGTTGCAGGAACACGAGGGCAAGCTGCGCCCTGTCGCGTTCGCTAGCCGCACGCTCACATTGGCGGAGCGGAATTACTCCGTGACCGAAAAGGAATGCTTGGCGATAATGTTCGCATTGTCAAAGTTCGACATGTACCTAGACGGAGCGGTTTTCACCGTGCAGACAGATCACCAGGCACTTTCGTGGTTAAAGAGGCTGAAAAACCCCGTAGGCAGACTCGCGAGATGGGCGCTGACGTTGCAACGGTACGCGTACGCCATTGAGTACCGCCGGGGCAGCATGAATAAGGTGGCCGATGCGTTATCGCGCGCACCGTTGAAGGCTGGCAGAAGCGCAGAAGAGGCGCAGACCAGCTTTGCTGAAAGCGGCGTCGCCGCTAGTGGAGAGGAGGAGAGGGCGGACGCGAGTGTCGCGCCCTGCGTAGTTAAAGAGAGAAAGGAGGCGGACAGAGTTGCCGCGCGGTGCTGCGAGAGAGAGAGAAGGCGCAGCAGCTGGTGGCGGCGACTACTCGCCTGCCAAGAAGCGAGGCAGAGAGAAATCTGTCATGGGGAGTAGCGGTCAGTAGGGAAGAGCTAATTGAGGCCCAGAAAGCAGACGGTCTATGCCAGCGGGTGCTGACAGAGCTTGCGAGTAGTGCAGCTTGCACCGGGAACGCTGAGGGCAAGTACGACGCGTATCTGCTGGGCGATGACGGCTTACTGCTCCGCTACATCCCCCAACTTGATGAGGAAGAGGCGATTGCATCCCCCTTCCGAGTCGTGGTCCCGAGGAAGTTGCGGAAACGATTCCTCCAGTACTTCTATGACTCAGCGCTGGCAGGCCATGGCAGCGGCAGTAAGACTTATGACAAGTTATGCCGTGTCGCGACCTGGCCAGGTATGAGAAAGGATGTGCTGGGTTACGCCCGCACATGTCCTGTTTGCCAGGTAGCCAAGCCTCGGGCGGGGAAACCCGCTGGCATGATGAAGCCGGTAGTTAGCAACTATCCGTGGCAAGTGGTCGCGTGCGATATCATGGGACCCCTCCCTCGCTCCGCGCGCGGACACCAATATATCCTAACGGACCACTATTCCAAGTGGGTTGAGGTTTTCCCCCTTAGAAAGCTTGTGTCAGAACGGATTTGGGAGAAACTGTTGGAGACATTCACTCGTTTCGGTTTCCCTTCCGACCTCATTACAGACAATGCTTCGTATTTCACAAGCAAAGTCTTTGTTGATTCCTGTCGGGCGCTTCAAATCCGCCACAGGAAACCGAGTCCCTACCACGCTCAGAGCAACATAACCGAGAGAATGAATCGGAATGTTAAGAGTATGCTGGTTGCGACGACCGAGCAGCACAGAGATTGGGACGCACGGCTGTCCGAACTGGTTTTCGCCACTAGAACAACCGTGAACAGGTCGGTGGGTATGACACCTGCTTACTTGAATTTTGGGAAAGAGATCGCTTTTCCGCTAGAGAACGCCCTACTTGACGCGGCGGGGCCCGCGCCCCCTCCGCTTACGCAGTACGCGGCAAAGCTCCGCGAGCGCCTTGAGGCAGCGCAGCGCGCGGCTCGTGAAAACCTCGATGTCGCGCGCATGGAGCAAGCGGATCAGTACAACAAAGGTCGTCGTCACGTCGATTTTCAACACGGGCGACTTGGTACTGAAAAGAACGCACCCGCTTAGTAACGCAGCGCGTGGTTTCGCCGCGTCGCTAGCGCACAAGTGGGTTGGACCGTTCGAAGTTACGGCACGGACTACGCCACTCACCTACCAGCTGCGGTTGTTGGAGAGCGGTGAAACCGCTGGTCCGGTGCACGTCGCAGACCTGAAAGCTTACCACCTTCGCAAGGACGATAACTGCGAAGCGGGGGAAGCTCAAAGCGATGCAGCGATCTCCCCCAAAGTAAGGCGTACAGGTAGCAACCCGGTTCGCAACCGACGCTATAACCTAAGGCCAAGGTAGTGCACTACTTTGTATAACGTCTTTGCTTCTTTCAGAATGCATTCTGATAAGATTTTGCAGCAGCCAGATGAACCACCGTCGCTGGGGCGGGAAACCGCACCCAGCGCATGGTTCAAGGAGGGGCCACTTAAACAGGGGGTACCCCCCTAGTTTGTAGTGGTTTGTGGCCCATCATTGTGACCAGCGCGGCCATGCTGGCCGTCTTCAACGAATCTGGGTTGGAGCCCGCTGCCCAGGCCTGGAGTACGGGCCTCAGGAAGCCAGGTGTGCCCGGGGCGGAAACGCCTGCTGCAATGTGCATCCAGCACGGCGCCACGTGGAAAGGGGTCAACGATGTAGAGCAGCAGCTCAGGGCCGCTGCCAGTCGTATCCGTGGCCGAGCCCAGCTGCGCTGTGACCCCGAGGATGTGGCCGCTGCCGGAGAGGGACCAGCCGCAACAGTCCCGCCATGTCTGCTGCTCCTCCCGTCCCACGGACCAGCTGAGATGGCATCCCGCCAGAGCCAGGCGACAAGCCTTCATATTTTACGCCGACCCGGGCTCGGACATGGACATGGCCCGGCTGTTGGCGGAGCCCGGGTCGGACGCTGAGGGGAGGGAAGATGTAGGGCTCGTGGCGCGCCGCGCATTCGAAGGCCGCGCCACTTCCCAATGCTCCCTGCGCGCGTGCCTGTTTCCCTCTCCCCGCTCGCTCGGGGATAACCGGTCCCGCGCGAGGGGGCTATAAAAGAAGGCACGCGCCGCCGTCTCGCCCTCTCTTGGTCTCTGGCTCCTTGGTCCCTGGCTCTTCGTTCCGGCGCGCTCAACGACCCGCAGCCACCCGGACGACGACACCGACTTCGACGATCCCCGATCCCTGTGAGATTAAAGATGTTTATCATACGGCCCACTGTGTGTTTGTCGTGCGCATCCCTCGGGCAGAAAAATCGCCCACAGCCTTTACATTAAAACTGCTACTTGGAATTACCATGCAAGTATACAACTAAAAAGCTCCCACAGTTTTCGGTCTCTCTCGCGATGATGAAGAGGCAACGGCAGCTTCTATGAGGGTAACCCGCCTCACCCATCGCCCTCCTTCTTATGAGTGCGCCCATTTCTGAACCATGTCCATAGCTGCCACATGACCACATGTCCCTTATATCTCAATCGGATCCTTCATGAATAGGACTCATGTCGGCCTGCAAGTGAATTATGAAATATTTGGTTGGGATGCACGACACCGGTACGGCCTAACTCAGAGAAAGACCCTTATCTGGATATAGCTGCGATGAAATAACGACCCTCCACTGAAACCTTACCTCATCCCACTTTCTTCTATGAGTGCCACCTCCCTCCCAGTCCTTATGGCGCGGACGCGGTTGGCGCGGTTGAAGTGTCCACCGCGACTTGTTATAGAAACATGCACCCTTCCTCTTCGCTGAACTAATTTAGCAATTTATCGCCGCTGCCCCAAGAAGTTACACCACTGTTACGATTGTGACGACGATAAGCATCCCTCACACATGACAAAGTTTTGACTTGACTAGCAGTTTTATGTGCATTAACCCAACCAACCGTTTAACACGGGCCCAAACCTCGCGTGACCACAGATTAGACCACAATTTTGGACTAAATGGTTCCTCCCCCACTTTGAATTTGGAGCCGCCGAAAAACTGAGAAGAACGCCAAACGCGAGAAGAGCTTACAATTGGCGCGTCACTTAGGCTCCGCAGGTGAAGTTATGACGCGTTAAGAAGCGCCCACGAACGATGTATTATCGATTTTATTTTTATTTTTATTTGTTTTACACTTTTTGTAGCGGGAGCTATACACTACGCTAGTCTGCCGAGAATTTCGCCACGTGGAAGACAGGCCACTAGCGCGCACGCGCGGAAACCGGAGAGGAGCAACAGGTCCGCTGCGCATGACACCAGAGCTAGCGGATGGTCGCGGCCGTGTGCCGACTCCACTGCCAACGCAGCTGAGACGCCCGAACAAAGAGACGAACGTCTTGCCAAGGGGAGACGTCAAGATGCAGAGACGCAGTATTAATAATAATAATAATAATAATAATAATAATAATAATAATAATAATAATAATAATAATAATAATAATAATAATAATAATAATAATAATAATATAATAATTGGTTCCCAGGGAAGGAATGGAGCTGTATAGGTCACACTGCTCTGTGGACACCTGAGCGCATTGTAAAGGAAGGGAGAAAGGTGGAGAGAAAGTGGAAAGAGAAAGAGTAGCCATAATGGAGGGCTACGGAGTAATTTCGACTGACTGGAGACCTTTAACGCGCACTGACATCGCTCAGCATCTGGACGCCTCTCCGTTTCTATTCCATCAAAACGCAGCCGCCGGCAGAGCGGGAAAAGCTGCTCAACGCCGCAGCAAAGAGAGAACGAGCGTAAGAAGGTAAGAGAGCAGCGGAGATGCTCGAACAGAGAGGAACGGATTGCCAAACGGTGATTTCAGACTGTCGAGCGGAATGGGAGCAACTGGAGACGGAGCTATATTGCATGTTTTGTATGCATCATGAGTAGAGACCGGATTTTAGGCAAATGCCTATTTTTTTTTTTAATGATTCGTAGGCGCGCCATTTTTACATATGAGCACGAATTAGGTGTTGACAATATGTTTAATACTGTTTTTATAGTGCCTATAAATGCCTATTTCCGATGTCGGTGCCTAAAAATGCCCTATTTTACAAAAAAGGGGCCTGAAATACGCTGTGGTTTTGCTTTCAAATTCTGTTTGCTTTCGAATACATTTCGGTTTTGAGTAGAACACACACGTGGCAAAATTAGATGACCTTGTCAGATGGCTGTGGTGAATACCGCACCTACGCACCTGGGTAACATGCCTCATTTTCGTTCCTTGTGCCCCAGCCGCATGCCATCTTCATCAAATGGCATTTGGCGGTAATCTTGTTAGAGCAGGCAACACTAGACAGCTGCTACTGCTCCCGTAGCTTTAACAGTGATTTCTAGATGGATGATGTTTATTTTACCATGGATCCTCGTGGATGTAAGGCCCGTGCAGAACTATGATTCTTTTCGGCATATTCCGCATCAAACAACACTGTGT
The DNA here is from genome assembly GCF_055883805.1 of Amblyomma maculatum. Taxonomy (NCBI): domain Eukaryota; kingdom Metazoa; phylum Arthropoda; class Arachnida; order Ixodida; family Ixodidae; genus Amblyomma; species Amblyomma maculatum. The sequence goes on along the minus strand of NC_139344.1, from coordinate 80,280,956 downwards.
GTAACATTTTCTAACATCTCGTATTTATGGTTCCCAGACCCTTCTAATGGCAAGCACCATTTCATAGTCGCATGGCTCCAGACACGTGAAGCCACAAACTATAAAACACTGTTTACACAAATGACGACATATTTATTAGTGTTGAAGCATCGTGTATGGCTGTCATAAATGAGTTCAATTCCTGTGTGAGCGAAGACTGAACTCATTTGTAAGATGCTTTGAATTGGCAATGTTTCTATCAATTTCTAAATACATGTCCTCCTGCTAAGGTGTTCGTTGTTTCTACTTTTGTACACGACAAACGAATTGTTTGTTTCCAGGTATACCAAAGTGTTTTAAAAGGGTTGGTAACCATCCCTTTTGCTCTGCTGAAGCATGTGTGTTGTACGGAAAGTTGCCCGACAGCCTTGAAAAAACTGCTTCTAATGTTGGCACCTTGCTTAAGGTCCCAAATCATTCCTGCTGTGTTTTTGTTTTATTTTATGGCAGATATTGCGCGCTGAAGTTCGGAACGGTGTGCACTTCTGATAAAATTTATAGTGCTTATTTTTCTCCCTTATGTGCCTAAAATGCAATTTTAGCCGCCCATTTATAGCGCCTAAAACGGGTTTTTTAATGCCTAAAACTCCGGCCTCTAATCATGAAATATCATAAAAACTTCCTTCCGGAAACTCCACTCGGCAACTTGAAACCGGAGCTGAAGCTGTGTGGTAGAAGAAATCGAATATACATTAGGCAGATTTGCCGCAGTGATGCTTGTTTAGTAATGTTTTATGCACAGTTCTGAACCAGGAATGCAGAAAGAAAATTTTGATGTTGACACTGCTTTAACCGAAGGGCACGTGGCACGCGGACGTAAAGAACCCCACGTGGTGGAAACTACCAGAGCCCTCCGCTACGGCGTTTCCCACAGCTTGAACTGTTTTGAGAGGTTAAACTCTGTAGACGAAAGCATGCCTTTATTTGGCTCGTTTTAGGGGAAAAAAGCCCACTATCAGCCTCAGTCTTCGGTGGACACCTACGCAAAGAGGGCGTATTTAAAAACCCTAGACGAGTTCGCTAGGCGCTGAAGCTCCGCGGCTTCGAGGTTTCGCATTAAAAAAGCTCTCGGGTGATGTACGGGTCGACCTCTTGGCAATACATGGGCATGACTCGTTCCCACTACGTAGGTCTAAACGCACGCTTTCTAAGATTCTTTGATTTTGCTTACTCTGTATTAATACTTGCTTTAGCCCGGAAGAGCGAATAACAGGATATGTGGCCCGCGGCCTGCACGCGCACACTGCCGCAGACAGAAAACTAAGAAGCTGTTTGGTTGTTCACCAGGAAGTGATGTCTTTACTTTCTTCAAAACAATTTTTTTTTTATTATTGCTGTTCTCTTGGAGCGACTGCTAACACGCCTTTTCTTCAGCAGAAAAACTAGTCCGCTCGGCCAGATCTGTGATAATGTGAAGAAAATATTTGCAAGAAAGCTACTATCGGAGAAGGTATTGTAACAAATATAATAAAAGATGTTTGCAGTGTGGTGATTTATACGTAGGTTGATTACATGATTAACGTTTTACTATTTCTGAAACAACCAACTTGACACAAGTTTCAAGAGTTTCAACACACCTTAGCCGGTTAAGCGAGGTGACTTCTGCCGCAGAACAGATGAAACTTTGGCTTTTAAAGCAGCGACACACTTCTCCTCAGCTTCGAGTGTGTAGTTGCGAGAACAATGTGGCGGCTCGCATATAGAATTTTTAACGTCCGTATGAACCCCAGCGTCATGTGCCGGCGCAACCCTTTCGAACATCTGTTCACTGTGGTTCTATTTGTGTTATGGCGTCGCATGTGCCTCGCTGAGGCGCGCCGCTGCGCCTCGTCGTCTGGAAGTATCTGTCTGGCCAGTTAGAAACGGACGGCGAGGCGCGGTTTCTGCGGCGCTGGCACACGCACTTCTATGTTGTACGGGGGAACAGACTTGAGATGCCTGTGTACTCTATTAACCACCCCCCCCCCCCCTTTTTTTTTCTATTGTTTTCGCCTCTCTGGTGAATCGTGTATTTGAGTTTATTATGTATAAGTACCTATATATAGTGCTTGTATGGTGCTTTTGTCTGTGAGTAATGTGCGTTTTGGATGTTTTTATGTACACAATAAATTCTATTTGTAGTAGTATGACAATGTGTCGGTTCTCAAAGTACGTCTATGCAGAAAGTAGGTGCTAGTTGGCGCGTTATGCGAGCGCTTCTCAGGCGCTGAAGGTTGAAGCTTAGCGGGCGTCCCTGCGCGTTTCACGTTAGGGGCGTCCCATGATTTCGTCACCATGGCACCCTCCATGACGTGGAGTCCTTCGAAGGCTTGTCTTCGACATAGTCACCCCTGCGGGGACCAGTCTCAAGACCGTCGTCGACGTGGCGGCCTCAAGAGTAGGTTTACCCGAAGTTTACTGCGTCCAGCATGTGGGCGCCCAGTCTATTCAAGTAACAATGAAGAGCACGGCTTCCACCTCCGTAATCGTAGATGCCGGCTACCTCGTCATCGGCAGCGAGCGTATCCCCATTGTCCCTGTTGGGCCTCAAGTGACCACCGTGGCCTGCCTTTTTCTCCCGTCTTACACACTCTAAGAAAAAAGGGTGTGCGAAAGGGGTAAAAAGGGCATAGCATGGTCCTTTACCCCCTTTAGAAGGCCTTGGGGGTAACTTTGCACCTGCTGGAAGCAGGTCCCTATTCACTTACCCCCTCTTAGAAAACTTGCACCCTACTGCAACCCTACTTACCCTCTCTACCAGCGTTTGTGTGTTTGTGTGTGTGTGTGTTCGTGCCCCTAGACAGCGGTGTGAATAATTTGGGCACATGTCACGATGGGGCGCTCGTGCAGCATTCTGTCCCATAATGTCTCGTTCCTGCACCGTCGCTTTCAGAGAGGGGACACCTTTTGTGCCACCTTCGCCACCGTTTTTCTCTCGCGGCGTTTGGGTCCCTCTCCATGTTTACTCTCCCCAGTCAGGAACTGCAAGCTGCAGGTGTGTCCTGGTTTCTATGGGGTGACGTAATGACTGCAAAACTGCTTCTAAATTGTAATGAAACAGCAGATACTTTTGTTTTGCTTGTGGGAGTGATGCTCTGACAGTGCACAGCTTGTTTCAGGCTTATAGTGGAGTCACTCCGACTGCATAGCGAACTGTCACGGGCCGTTCTGCAAACGTATTTCCTAAGCTGCTTAAAGGAAAGAAAAGGCACAGTATCTGTCACACTTCTTGGTGGAATCCTGAACCACACCGTAAGGGGAAGCTTGAGAAGCTTCGAAGGAAGGTGGATTAAAAGAAAAGAGAGAAAGAGGTGCTGGTTGTGTTCAGCAACAAAATTATGCACATATTTGATTTTACCTGAAGCGCATACAGCTCGTTCGGCCGAAAAGGCATCGCCATTGCCATGGTCGTCGCCGAAACTCGCAACTCGTGGAAAAATATATGCTCTGTTTTATATTAAAATCTTGATAAAATCGATTCCTTATACAGCTTTCAGGGTGGTGTCATACCCTTTTCGCGTCACATTTAGAATTCATCTGCTAGTCATGTTGAAGGTTAGTTTGCGACAGAGATTGGAACCAACGACCTATGTACTGCTGCCGAAATCTTAACTGACGTTTGTGACGGCAGTACTTTTTGTAATTCTGAGTGTTACAGAGCAGCTAACCTGCGAAAAGTCAAGTATAAGAAATAGCTCACCAAGCTTTTGCGTAATCTTGATCATCTGGCAAGTATCGTCCTTATTAATGCGCAGGAGCATAGAAAAGGAGGTCGTCATGCGCACGCCAGTTAAAGATTTGGGCGGCTCTACCTCCGTTTTTATGCCTTTCATTTTAAAGTTCGCCGTTCACCGAGAAGTGAGGCAGATAGAGCACCTTCCGTTCCTCCAAACAAAGCAAACTAAAGGCGTTAATCACATTGCCAAACAAACTCTGCGTCTCTTAACGGCAAGAATTCGCGGAATGAAAACGCCGTGTTAAAGGCGCTATAGCGTCTACAGCTTTGGTGTCATGCTGGCTTGAAATTATTTAATTTTATAACGTTAACTAGAGGCAGGCTGGTGGGCAGCTGAAAGCTGTGACACTCGAGGACAAATTTCATCAAAAGTTGATTCTTTCTACTAGTTTTTTGTTGAATGCGACCAGCTACACTGAAAATAAGGATTTCTTCACCCTCATTCACTGTACCGCGGAAAGTATGTCAGTCGGACATTCTTAGTTTACAAATGGACACACACACACGTATGTATAATATATAATATATATATATATATATATATATATATATATATATATATATATATATATATATATATATATATATATATATATATGCTTAAACTGAACATTAAAAAGACAAAGAACATGGCGTCTGCCCTTATCAAGTCCTGGAGCATCAAGGGACAAGAAGTGGAAGCTGTGAGAGATTTTCTCTTCTTGGGCTCCAAGATTACCCCGGAAAGAGACTGCAGCCATGAAATTGGGAGACGCCTGCTTCTGGGCAAGAGAGCCATGGCTAGCCTTGACCGCCTAGTAAAGAGCAGAGACATTACACTGCCAACCAAGATCCGTATAACTCGTGCTATGGTCTTTCCAGTTGTGATGTATGGATGCGAGAGTTGGACTGTGAAGAAGGCTGACCGCCGAAGAACTGACGCGTTTGAATTGTCGTGCTGGCGGAGACTCTTGAGAGTTCCTTGGACGGCCAGAAGATCAAATCAGTCGATATTGTCGACCATAAACCCTGACTGCTCATTGGAGGGTCAAATTCTAAAGTTAAAGCTCAGCTTCTTTGGTCATTTGATGAGAAGAGAGGAGTCGCTGGAGAAAGATTTGATGTTGGGAAAGTTTGAGGGTCACCGGAGAAGGGGTAGGCAGCGAACGCGATGGTTGGATGGCATCCTCGAGGCGCTGCAGATGAAGTTATGTGATGTTAGGAAGATAGTGGGAGACCGGAAAGCGTGGCGTAATATGGTCCATTATATATATATATATATATATATATATATATATATATATATATATATATATATATATATATATATATATATATATATATATATATATATATATATATATATATATATATAGCTCAAAATTTCGGGCAGAAATGGCATTTTGTCGATGGTATGGTTCTTGCCTGATTCGATCAGAAGTCGGATGTTCCCATTGTATCCGGCGGCAATGCCGGTGCTATCGCTGAGGCAGTGGCTTGTCTTGCATCGCAGCCGCCGCATATTTTATGGGAACATTCGACTTCTGATCGAATCAGGCAAGTACGCCAAACAACTTTATTATTAAAAATACCAACGACAAAATTCCATTTCTGTGCGAAATTTTAGCTGCGAGGATTTTGCGGTTTAGTTTGGAGGAGCATTCTACAGCGCGCTGGTAATTGTGCAACGCCCTGTATATTCCTGGGTCTCCTCTTTTAGAGAGTTTTTATGTTTCTGCAAACGACCTACCTGCCTGTCTGTCCTATAAATGCACTTTTCCACGGGCCGTCGGAATGCGGTAAATAGCTCGTCTTGCCTCGACCAAGGTTTTCATTTGCTTGATCTTACTGTTCTACATACATGCCCTCTTCTTCATTCCTTTTTTTTTTAATTTTCAAAAATAGGCTAATCAGTTTGGAAAGTGAAGAAAACAGAATGCGTACACCGTGTCGTATTGCTCTGTATTAATATTGCAGGAGACGTTATTTTTGCATGTCATCATTCATAATTTTTTCATTCGTTCCGATTTCAGCAGGTTCTTTTAATTTTAAGGTGTACAAACTGCCCCAAGAGCTAGCTCTATTGTTCTTAGTTTACCAGGGCTCCTTTTTTTCGCAGTGCTTCGGCGTGTTTCGTATTTGCTGCAGCAGGCTGTCGGGTGGTTCCAATCGCCACTTCTCCGGCGCTTTTGTGATGAAACACGACGCATGCATGTTTTCCGCCACGCCGCACACAAGGCACTTCGCGTTTTTCAGTGCAGCACACACGTGTTTGCAGCAGCATTGTGCGACACGATGCCTTCGAGCATAAGTTGAGTGGAAAACTTACAAAAGACCAGCTTGCTGGCTGCGGAGCCACGTACAACCTGTGATACTTGCACGTGGTCACTTATCCTTTCTAGTTCCGAGAATTCAGGAAACTGGGCATTGATTCCTTCGCTCGCCGTATGACACAGCGCAAAGGTGACGCACGCTCTTTTGTCCTGATAAGCTTGCCCCTTCAGTGAACATCAGAATTTTGGACACTGAATCTCAAGCGCCAATGATGTAGGTGGGGTAAGGAACAATCAGAAGAACCTGCTGCTCCCCGGAACTCTTTTCTTCACAGCATGAAGTCATTTTTCGCCGGACTTTCGGAAACCAGTTTGGCTGTAGCTTCCACAGTGCCTAGGCGGGGTACACAATACTTCATTGTGAACAATATGACAGGTCCCAGGGAGCCCAAAATGCGTGCCTCTTTTCGACGGCGAGCACATGGTGGCTCTGAACACATACTCCTCTCAAGGCTCCGTGGGGTCACGAGTCATTCCAGCAGAAGCGATGTCCTGTTCGGACGCGGAAGCATCGAGTGGTCTCAGTCTTATGCCTATGGGCTGCACTGCCCTTGAGTTGTAAATATTTGTATCATACTCAACATACAAATAGATATGTGCGAGCAAAGTCATTCGTTGTCACTGCAGGGAACTACCCCCTGTAAAGACGTAATCTTAAATTAACTGACGCGGCAGAATTCTGTTAAGGGCACAGCTCACGACGACTCTGCAATCAGCGACGACGTGGAGCTTGGATAAAGCAAGAGGTACGCATCTTCTAGTGCTGCAACAGTCTTGGGCTGCCCAAAAGCAGCAGCGGAGGAGAGATCACGTTAGCAGATTCGCTGGGCCAGCGTTGAGAACAACTATGGACTTGAAAGGTTGCTGCTGCTGCGGTGGCGCCATGTACCAGCTTCGGACTCCATTACGCATGTCAATGATGGGCGACAGCAGCAGGTGCGGCGGCAGTGGTCAACGTAAACCGGCGCATGGTGCTTGTAAGTTCCATTTTTCAAACTTTTTGCTGCCCTTATTGTGGGTTTAAGCCGGTACTCGTTTAACCAGCATGCGTCGCAATAGTGAGCACAGTGTTAAGTCCGAGGTTCGAGTGGTCCCAATCTCTATGATCAGCAGGCGTGACTGCATTTGAGTGACCACCCATACGTATAGCATGTGTTTCAGCGAAGGTGAACCAGAAGTTTTAAAACTGCTTTTTGTGATATTGAGGTGGTTTCAAATTGCAGTTGTTTACATCAGGATACATTTTAATCAAGCTAATTTGGTGGTTAACTAAACTCGTAACAATTGACTTCTTATGGCACTTACGTAATCAATATTCGTGGTTACCCAAGTTTGCAAGTGCGAGATGCCGGGCTAGTGGATACTGCATTCTTAAAGAACAGCGCAAGGAACAACACGGAAACACACAGAATGGATGGACACTGCCGCTGACTATACTTCGTCTCACAAGATGCTTGCAGCACTGCGAAAGGCAGAGGCACCCCAGTGTAATCAGGATCACGCGCACTGCAATAGGCAATTGTGCTCCTACGCGGCTCTTGCCACCAAATTGGCGGGGGCAACAGTATAAAAGCACAATTCTCTATTATAGTGTGCAGGGGCGAGAGGCACTTCGGAGCACAATTGCAAGGACTCCTCTGCCTTTTGCAGTGCTGCAGATAACTTGTGAGACGAACAACAACAACTGAAATTTTATTACCGAGCAAAACATATATAAACATGCATAAAGAGCGATTACTATAGACTGTTTTCGGTGATCGCACAGCATCACCTTGGCTTCACACCTTTGTGCATGTTTATATGTGTTGTGCTCCGAAATAAAATTTCAGTTGTTATTGAGCGCCTGTGTCCGTCCATTCTTCTGTGTGTTTCCTTGTTATTCCTTGCACTCTTATTTAGGCATACCTAAGTTTGGTCTAGTTTTGGGACATGTCCTTCAGAGTTATCTGGCGTTGAGAGCTTGCGTTGTTGATTACTGTGTCATATCCTTTCTCCTACAGTAAAGCCGCTTAACAGAATCATGCACACAGCTTTGAACTTCAGGCCAGTTCGCGCAGCTTAATTTCATGTCTCATAATGGACATTTTTGCAGTAGCTTCATGCAATTGCACAAAGCCCCCTCATCTACCATTTTTGATGACCATGCTTGCGAAAATGGAGGAGTTTTCTGAGCGTGATTTTTCACGAACGTCCCCTCAGTTATCGACGCCCTGGCCTGCTGCACAATAATGGACCTTTTCTCAGCTGCGCACCCCTCTTGTGACCGCCAGGCGAAGTACCCTTGACGGAACAGCTAGCTTATTGAGGTTCCCTCGCATATTTCCAGCAAACATTTTTTCACAATAGTTGAGTGGGCTTATTTTCTGAGCAGTAGTTGAATGCAGGGCTGTCATGTAGGAAGCAGGTCAAGTGCAGGGGGAAGGTATATCAGGGCGTGTCCACAGATGCCTAAAGCATATCACTACACATGCTAGCTGAAAGTAGCCCAGCACTTATATATACTGCTTGGAAAACAGGCCGGCACCACTACTGCGAAAGAATTTGTGCAGAAAAAATAGGAGCGATCCTCGGTAATTCGCCCCGTCAGATGTTCCTCGCTTGGCGGCCACAAGAAGGGTGCGGTGCTGGAAAAATGTTCTCCATGCAAGAGAAAGCGCTTGCTGTATCTGCAGCCGCGATGCGGTTCCAACACGCTTCCATTTTTTTTTTTTTTTTGCCGCGCCGCCGCAGTTTAGTCGCCGAGGTGTTTCCATCGCTTGCATGTGTATACATTGTGAATGTGTCTATTCCCTCCACATCTCATTTTTCTCTCGTTTTTCTCTCACACAGGTTCCCTCGGAGTATGGATTCAACCACGACGATGACAAAAGACTGCTCGGTTATCCTGCCATTTCAAACGCAATAAAAAGTAAACCCTGCCATCCGTTCTCATGTACTAATATCGGTGTGCAAACTGCACCCTGAATGGCTACATGGCCCGTCACAAATATGTCGCTCTAGCACGAAGAAACCAACATAGCGGAAGCGATGGCGTTTGTGACCGGCTGACGAAGACATACATATTTTCACCAAACGTTTTTCTTCTGTATAGGGCGTATGTTAAGGCTGTCTAATGTTGCAGCGGAGGCAGCATTACCACACATATGCCAAACGGAGTCGCTTGCGTTGCAAATAAAGAAAATGTATGTCTCATATCACTTCGATAGCGGCGATGTCTTGTGACTGAGTGTACAAAGTGTGTTTTTTTTTTTTTTTCAAATTACTAGCGTACTAGTGTGCGCCTAGACTATATTTAGAAGGGCGCAAACATACCCTTCGAAGGAAAAGAACATTATCTTAAATGGGTGTAAAAAACACTATAATATGAATTTATTTTATTCCTCTGGGTGGTAATATTACCCTTCCAAACAAAGCATAAATATGAACGTAAAAGTGCAAAGTTACGCCCATTCATAGGGTGCAAACATGCACTTACGGGGTGCTGTAGTAAGCCCATTACGCTGGCATAAATGCAGACCCTGTGAGGGTAAGTTTACGCCTTATGATTAAGCATAAGCTTATTCCAGCTGGGAGCAAACATGCACCCGATTTTAGAGGATATTTTTGCACTTTCATGACCTAACCTTTAGTCCTTCTGAGAAAGGGTAACGTTACTCCCCAGAAGCATATACTTGCACTTCACCATATGGCATAACGTTAGCCTCGTTGTAGCGTAAACTTTACACCACACACACTTAAGCCCCCGTCGAGGGTGTAACTTTGCACCCAAAGGGGCTCCCCAGTGCGTCAGTGGAGTTACCCCCCTAAAGGGGTAAGATCACACCTTTTTTTCTTAGAGTGCATTACCAATGAAACGCTCGTCCATGTCCTCAGCCAACATGGTAAAGTTCTATCCGTCACTGCGGGCCAGATGGGCTCCCGTAAAGGTGTTCTGACTGGGAAGCGGTACCTGTGGATGGAGATGTCTGCCACGTCACCAGCCCCCAACTACCGATGCGTCACGGGTCATCGCGTAAGCTTCGATTGCCGAAGTTTGCAAAGTGTTTGCCGGCGATGTGGCTCCTCGGACTACTTTCAGGCGCAGTGCTCAGCGCCTTTTTGTGAACGCTGTTGTGTCCATGGTCCCCAAGGCGATGGTTGTGCCCTGCCCTGTCGATGCTGCAGTGATGATCATCTTAATTTAAACTAATTGATGAATTACACATTTTAAACTTTCTTATTCAGAATTATCAAGCTCGGAGTTTTCATTCTGAGCATTTGGACGATTTCGATTTTCCTTTCTCTAATTTTTATATCTATAATAATTTCAAATAATTGGTAATTTACTCCATCTAAATATTCTTATCAGCATCATCACGCATTGGCTTTTCATTCGAATCATTTGACGCCTTTAACTCCCTTTTTATAGTTTTCTAACTACTTAAATTCATTAATTTATGAACACTACATTTTCTTCATTATCATCCGCAAACATTCGCTTTTTATTCTGATCAATGTGACACTTTGAAAGCCCCTTTTTTCTACTTTTCTTTTAATCAAAATTTCAATTATATAATTTATCTAATACACTTTCTAATTTTCTTAAATGATATCATCAAGCATTGAATTTTCATTCTGAGCATTTTTAAACATTTGCACCCCCTTTTTCCAATTTTCTCGTTCTTTATTTCATCAGTTAATTACGATGATTTCATTAACTACTATCGCCTATCCTACACAAATCAATAAGCAAGCCTGCTTGTTACGATGCCATAACCCCGCCGCGGGCGTTAAGGGTTTGAGATACCCGGCTACTGAACCGAAGTACCCGGGTCCGAACCCGACCGCTGCGTTTCGATAGAGGTGAAACGAAGACAAGTCTGTGTGCTATGTGATGTCAGGGCACGTAAAAACCCCGGGTGGTTGAAATTACTCAGTAGACAGCGCAGTCCAGGTGTCCAGAGAGCAAGTGTGACAGATACTGCGCCTTTCCTTTCATGTGCACCAATTTATTATTATTATTATTATTATTATTATTATTATTATTATTATTATTATTATTATTATTATTATTATTATTATTATTATTGTTGTTGCTGTTGTTGTTGTTGTTGTTGTTGTTGTTGTTGTTGTTGTTGTTGCGCTCTGTATCTTGGCGTCTCCGCTTGGCCAGACGTTCTTCTCTTTGTTCGAGTGTTCCTGCTGCGTCGGCAGTGGAGTTTGTCATGCGCAGCGCAGCTGTTGCTCCTCCCCGGTTTCCGCGCATGCGCGCTAGTGGCCTGTCTTACACACGGCGAATTGCTCGGCTGACTAGCGTAGTACCTCTCGCTACAAAATGCAAGGCGCCCATCTGCTGTGCGGAGTTAGTGCGCGGAAAGAACGCCAGGTGGTGGAAATTTCCGGAGCCCTCCACTATAACGGCGTCTCTCATAGCCTGAGTCGCTTTGAGACATTAAACCCATTACCAACTAATATTCGTATTTTCCAAAAATCATGATTTAGACCATAGCGTCCACACAACCTCATTTTTTGTTATGCACCCTTTCAGAAGCGATAAGATGGTAAAACCAATATGGTAAGCAGCGCTTTGAAAACATCATGCTCCGCATATAATTCCGCGCAGCGTGACTTCTTGGCCCATATTCCGAGCTTGCGTTCTTATCAGAAGTGTCGCTTTCGCTTTCATCCGATAGGTGAAAACATCGGAACATTCTACAAATCTTTGGGCATGTTTAATATCGCATGCTCTTCGCCTTCCGCAGGGCATAACCCTACGAGTTTGCGTGGAGGGATGCCATGCCTGTTTGCCACTTTTTTTTATGTTGTGGGCGACCTTGTGCATATACGGGACGACCGTAGTCTTTCTTCGGGGCAATCGCTCCGTACTGTTGGCGCTGTTCTCTTTTTTCACCTTCTTAAGAAGGCTCTCAGCCACAGCTGAGATGACCTCACAGGGGAAGCCGGTCGAAATCAGCCTGTTTATCTGGTTATCAAACTGGTCTTCATTGCATGCGAGCATGACTTTGTGAGAGAAGATTCTAGGCACGAGCTGGCTATGGCTCTGTTAACTATCTTAGAATGAGCAGAATCGTAAGGAAGGAGCCCTTTCTGCGCTTTTGGAGCGTAGTGCCAGCAGACGTGATAAAAACTAAACTCCAGGCTAAGATCTAAAAACTGCAGCGCACCTTTCGTCGGAAGTTCATGCGTAAACTTTAGACCCTTCCCATAACGTTTAAAAAGAGTTAAAATGCTATTCACTATATCAGTGCGAATCAAGGTTTTTTGTTCAGATAAAACAATTAAAAAATCGTCAACGTATCACACCCTAAGTACCCCCTGGTTTGTAAGCCCCTGATTCAGGGATTGGTCAATAGCGGCTAAAAATATATTGTAAAGGGTCGGTGCAACGCAGGATCCAATGCAAATGCTTTGTCGTTGAATATAAAAGTCATCGTTAAAAGAAATAAAGGTGGCTTGCAAATAAAATTCTAGCAAGGAAATGAAGCTGTCTGCTGACACACCGGTTGAGTTTTGAAATCCAGCTGACTTCGCCATTCACTTCAATGCATCCTCTAACTGCAATAAACAAATCTTCATGAGGCAGTGAATAAAACAAATCCTCAACATCAACAGAGAATGCGTAGCCAATAGGAGCGTTGGAATTCAAGAAACGTATAACATCACTGGAGTTTTTTGTAGCGAATGGGTCCTCTACCTGCAACTGACTCAGATGCTTCTGCAAATACTGGCTTATTAAGAACTGCCAGGAACCATTCTCGCTAGCAATTGTTCTGAACGGCACTGAGTCCTTGTGGGTCTTTGCGGTGAAGAAAACCGAGAGCGCTGTTGTGCCTGGCCAAAGCCGCCCAGAAATTCAGCCGGACGCCAAACTTCTTCGGCGAACGCCTGCTTCACAAACTCTGGATACTTCTCTGCAAAGCACCAGTGCACTGGGGGCGAGCCGTACCAAAGAGAGAGAAGCGACGTGTTTCAACATGAGCTGAACGTCCAGACAGCACGGCGCGCCGTGGCCCTGACGGTGAACCCCTTCTCGCCCCGCGGCATATTTGAAGCGAGAGCGCAGCAAGCTCTCCCATTGGCCCTGCGAAAGTGCTGCCGTCGGATTGGACCATTTTGAGCGTCAACGGTTCTCGGCGACGGAGTCTAAAGTGCTTCCGTTCGAGACTCCGAGTGTGAGTTCGTCACTAGCGTCCATCGGGAGCAGTTCGCCCCTGACAGTGCGGACGCGGCGGAATCTCCCCGGCCATCGCTGCGCGAGAACAGTCGCGTATGGCTATGTTAGCTTTCGGCCACAGAGCCGATCTTGTTGTGTAAATGCATGTAAATAGTGTATAAAGCCTTTTCTTCATCTCACCAACGCCGACTCGGATTCATCGCTACCGCCCAGGGAGCTGACAGCCCTCGTTCACGAAACGGGTGACGAGCGCTGCGTTACCAACTCCTTGGCACAACCCTGTTGACGGTGGGCTACCGTGTGATAACCCCACCGGCACAACATTGGTGGCAGTTGCGGGATCCATTGGCACAACCCTGTTGACGGTGGGCTACTGTGTGATAACCCCACCGGCACAACATTGGATGGCAGCTGCGGGATCGACCGGCGTCAGACACCTCGGCGCGGCGAGTACCTGAAGTTTCCCTCAAACGCCAGACTTCTCTAACACACAGGGTAGCTTAGAGAAAGGCTGAGCGTAGCATTGTGTTAACCTTGCGTGTCTCAAGCCTACAGGAAGTGTTTTGAAAACCAGGGGTGCTGAGAGGGGAATCAGTGTGAGAAAGGCTTGCGCATCTCTTGCTAGGAGCGAGATAGCGAACGTATAGTACACTATTCTAAAAAGGCAAACAACAAGAGGCCGGTAAAAGATGGAGAGTTACAAGGTCAAAGAACTTCTCCAAATTTGTGATGAGTTGGGCATCGATTTGGGCTCAGCGAAAAGAAAAAAGGATATTCTTGAGATCATGCAGGCAGAAGAAGTGACGGTTGAGGAAGCCGCAGAGGCCTGGGATGATATTCAAGAAAGAAAAGGGGAGGAGGAAGCCAAAAGGCTAGAACGCGAAAAGCGGTTTTCCCGCTTAAAGAAGCTTATGCAGCTCGAGCTTTCGGCACACCGACAAAGTGTTGAAAGGCATAAAGCTTCAATTGCCATTCAAGGTAACAGTTCGAAGTCGCGGGAGGGTCTGCAACCGTTCCTCATCGCCGAGGATATGGCAGAGTACTTGGAAGATTTCGAGCGTGTCTGCAAAAGTAAGCGCTTCGAGCGAGATACTTGGGCACAAAAATTGGTAGCTATTCTCTCCGCTGAGGCGTCGGAAGAAATCAAGCGCGTGATAGACGTTGACTTGAAAAGCTACGATTACCTGAAAGAGTCTTTACTGAAAAGACATCGGCTGTCACCAATGGAACTTAGGGACAGGTATCAGCGGGAGAAAAACTGTACCAAAACGTACTTCGATTTGGCGTATCAATTGAAAGCCGATGTGACCGAATGGCTAGACAGTCAGGAAGTCTCGGAACAAATTGTACTTGCACCAGAGAATGAGACACAACTTGGGGAAGCGGCCGAGCAAAGCGACCGCGGCAGCGAGCTGATCGAGTCTCGAACAGAAGTGTATAGGGTTACCTTGGTCGAGCCACTGGCAGCTGAGACGGTTGGAGCCGACTCCATCGGCGAGAAATCCGCAGTGACACCGTCCTGCACGCATTCCCACGTAGCTGTAAGCATTCCACCAATCGAGAGTGGGGAACTGGCTGTAAATCAACCGCCTGACAACTCAGAAGCAGAAGTTGTCAAGCGTGACGGAGATGTAGTCAGGCTAGGAGACGACAAATTGGCAATGTCCGAGATCAGCGTTGTCGTAGAACATCACTCGCTGAAAAACGAAGTGGCGCTCATGGAAACTGCGCAGCCCACGAGTGGTGAACAGCGAAGGCAAACCCATGACGCGGACGCTGTCGAGAACCACACCTGTGAAGTCGACAGCGAGCGACTAGATAGGAGCCATGAATATTCCTGTCCTGACGCGCTCAATTGTGTTGGCGAAAACAATAACCGTAGTGCGAACATGGACCTCACGCGATCCGAAACGCCCCAGCTATCAGATGACCTTGATCGTGCGCCGGTTAGCGCTGAGCGATGCTGCACACCGGCGGATCAGTGTAACTTGAGTGGCGAGCCTGCAGAGGATATACCTAGCTCGGGGGCTGATGTGAGCGAGCCTTGTCCTTGTTCGGACGCGACTGGCAGTGAGTCATGCGGTGCTGGCCGCGATGCAGGCGCGGCGCCGAACTCCGACGATGTCGGCGCCATACTAGCTCCGGTTACCGGCAGCTTGAAAGAGTTGGCACAAAAAGAAAGTAAGCAAAAACTCAAGTGCCGCCGCCGAAAAGAGCGGAAAGGCAGGTGCATGAAAGAATGCTGTCATCGAAAGGTGAGAAAACGCAAACGATCGCGAAAGGAAAAGAAGCGGCGATCTCAGTGGCACAAATGCACCCGTGCTGAGAAAATGCGCGATTGGTGCGCAAAGCGTAAGGAACGAGACAGATCGTTCAACAAAGCGAGTAACTTGTGCTCGTCTGTTCTTTCACACACAAAGTGGAAAGAAAGGTCTCGTAGAGAAATGGACCGACGAGCGTTTCGTCGCCAACGGTAATGCTGTAGGCAGATCGGGACAAAATTAAATGACCTCCTTGCTTCCTCAGTTGTGGTCTACGGTCTAAGTGATTTCAAGGAGACTTTTCTATTATTGAATATTAGTTTTCCCTGCTATTTAATGCATCATTAATGCGCAGAATTGTTGTTTGAACCTTGTGTACTGCATCCTATACACTTGTCTCTTGTTGTAGTGGGAGCAAAAAGGGGACAACAATTTAGCTAATTGAATTTGAAATTTTGCCTTGTCTGGTGTTTGACGGGTGACCGAGGGTACTTGCTTGTGTTGGGTGTTGCCTGTTGTCGGTCGGTTTTGCAAGCCGCAGAAAAGTCTACCGTTACCAGTGGCGAGTGGCAAGGGCATCGGAGCGACCCGAGCGAAGTTGATCGGCGTGCCCCGGCAACAAGGCTGTCGGCAGAGATCCTGACCTGGCGAGTGGAACCCAAGGCACGTGAGGCTACCTGGCGCCCGGACACTGTACGTGAGCTTGGAGGAACCTGGCGAACGAGCGCGCCCGGCATCCGAGCCACATGCGAGCAGCTCGTCTTCCCGGCGCATTGTCTGATGGCGGGGGTGCTGTTGTGCCTGGCCAAAGCCGCCCAGAAATTCAGCCGGACGCCAAACTTCTTCGGCGAACGCCTGCTTCACAAACTCTGGATACTTCTCTGCAAAGCACCAGTGCACTGGAGGCGAGCCGTACCAAAGGGAGAGAAGCGACGTGTTTCAACATGAGCTGAACGTCCAGACAGCACGGCGCGCCGTGGCCCTGACGGTGAACCCCTTCTCGCCCCGCGGCATATTTGAAGCGAGAGCGCAGCAAGCTCTCCCATTGGCCCTGCGAAAGTGCTGCCGTCGGATTGGACCATTTTGAGCGTCAACGGTTCTCGGCGACGGAGTCTCAAGTGCTTCCGTTCGAGACTCCGAGTGTGAGTTCGTCACTAGCGTCCATCGGGAGCAGTTCGCCCCTGACAGTGCGGACGCGGCGGAATCTCCCCGGCCGTCGCTGCGCGAGAACAGTCGCGTATGGCTATGTTAGCTTTCGGCCACAGAGCCGATCTTGTTGTGTAAATGCATGTAAATAGTGTATAAAGCCTTTTCTTCATCTCACCAACGCCGACTCGGATTCATCGCTACCGCCCAGGGAGCTGACAGCCCTCGTTCACGAAACGGGTGACGAGCGCTGCGTTACCAACTCCTTGGCACAACCCTGTTGACGGTGGGCTACTGTGTGATAACCCCACCGGCACAACATTGGTGGCAGTTGCGGGATCCATTGGCACAACCCTGTTGACGGTGGGCTACTGTGTGATAGCCCACCGGCACAACATTGCTGGCAGTTGCGGGATCCACTGGCGCAACCCTGTTGACGGTGGGCTACTGTGTGATAACCCCACCGGCACAACAGCGCTCTCTTTCTGCAATCAGTTATCGATCTTTCAAGCTTGGTCAATTCAAGGTTTCTGCAGAGTGCTGCGGCTCGGCTCTTGATTCTTGTGGCACTGGGTTTCACGCGTATAAAGGTGTTTGAGATCGCTTGGCCTGCCTTTTCGTTGTAACCTTCTTCTCTTAAGACGACGAACCCTCCAGTTTTATCGGCTTGTAGCAACCGCAGATTGTTTTTCCTGAAGAACGTGACTACATTTCTGGTCGGGTCTTTGGTGCGCTTGGTTGACTTAGCGGTCACCGTTCTTGTTAGAGCTTCTACTCCTTCCAGGAGACACCTTTCACGATGCTCTTCGTCAGCCTTGCTTGATACGCGTCGGTTAAGCGCTAGCAGGTCGTGAGCTAGGACCGTGGGCTCGTAACTGAACTTTGGGCCCTTGCTCAGTA
Source organism: Amblyomma maculatum (assembly GCF_055883805.1). Taxonomy (NCBI): domain Eukaryota; kingdom Metazoa; phylum Arthropoda; class Arachnida; order Ixodida; family Ixodidae; genus Amblyomma; species Amblyomma maculatum. Next base: position 80,263,409 of record NC_139344.1, on the reverse strand, counting down.
TACACGAAACATCTTCAGGTATCGCGACATCTCCGAAGAGCATCGTGAAAGGTGTCTCCTGGAAGGAGTAGAAGCTCTAACAAGAACGGTGACCGCTAAAAAACAAGAGAAAAACAAACGATAAGCATGCAGCTACAGAGGTACTATTCAATAACGCGGAGGCTTTACAACACAGATCAAACACGAGAGAGTCACAAAAACAAACACCAAATTGTTCACCGGGCACTGTTGCAGTCCGACGCCTCGAGAGTCACGATGTGGCCGCCATACGAGACGAGCTCTGCTCCCATGGGCTTGCCAGCACCGGGTGAACCCCGGGAGTACAGTTTTGGCACTTACGAACACGCCGCAACCACTGACTGACTGACCGACCGACCGACCGACCGACTGGCTGACTGACTGACTGACTGACTGACCTCACAAGCGGCGCGGCCTCCATAAATAGGGCGCGCCGCGTCTGTCTGGGGGCACGCTAAGGCTAGCGCGCATAAACACTTAGCTTCGCTGGTTAGAGCGCTCCCTTTTCCTCCCGTCGAGCCGCGCGTCGTCATTGGCTAGGTCCCGTAGAATTTTCCTGGAGACCTCTAGCATATTCCTGACTGATGCATCAGTGTCATCGCCGGGGGATGAAAAAGAGGGTGACGGCGACGCGTACAAAGCTACGCGCTCTCTCGGGCGGGTAGGGAGGCTTTTTCTAGAACCTTGTGTAAATTTCGATGCGGCGCCGCACGGGCTTCGCGCCGCGCCGGCTCAATAAAAATGTGCGCCGATTTCGTGACACCAGCTAGCCTAGGAAAACGCCCCATCCGGGGTGGGCATCTCCTAATTCCGGCAATTATACCTCCGCTTCGTGTGGCAGAAACCACAGTTGCAACGGATGCCTGTGCTAATACAGATTCGTCAGTGTATACGTGAATATAATTTTGATATTCTGACCAGATGTGCCCTAAAGTAAGTTGTTTGAGCCCACTAAGTGGCACTGTGAATTTCTTCAGTATTTCGGGAACACGTAGGCGCACCGAATGTTTATCCATCACCCATAGTGGTTGGGCGGTACTATATGGGAGGGCATAGCCTGCTGGTACCTGCGACTGAGGGCAGTGTAAAACTGCAGTCCGGCCGTTCATCCAGTCTTCCTCAGTGAGTGATAACGGTGTCGTGTAAGTGCTCGTAAATACACACGAAACGGTTCGTGTGACAAGTATATCGATATTGGGTGAGCATGTGCCTCTTTGCCTTTGTTGCAAGTGCATCTGGGCAATCCAGCGCCTGCGCTTGCACTCTCAAGCAGGAAATGCTCACATTAGAGGGCACTGGGAGACTGTTTGGTTTGGTTTGGTTTGTGGGGTTTAACGTCCCAAAGCGACTCAGGCTATGAGAGACGCCGTAGTGGAGGACTCCGGAAATTTCGACCACCTGGGGTTCTTTAACGTGCACTGACATCGCACAGCACACGGGCACCTTGCTTTTCGCCTCCATCGAAAAGCGGCCGCCGAGGCCGGGATTCGATCCCGCGTCCTTGGGAACAGTAGTCGAGTGCCGTAACCACTGCGCCACCCCGGCGGGGCGGGAGACTGTACCGGATGTAGCTGTGGCCACACACTGCGCATATTTCCGCGCAGCTTCCGCTTTGTTATCGTCCGTCCCAGCGTAACATGGCCACACGCTGGACTGCCTTATCGATAAAACACAGCGCCACCGCTGCGTCACCCGAGACATGCATCACCGATGGAGGCTACAAAAACAGGCTGCCCGGCTGGAAATAACGGCTTTTTCATTCCGCTTCGGAGACGAGTGTGGTATTAGTATGCTCGTCCGCTACCACTGTTAATCGAATAAGCAGTCGTTACGTTTTTATGTTGGGATTCGTCCTTCGGCAGAAACGTCATCCCACATCTGGTGACCTGGACAACGAACAATACGCATCGCCATGGACGAGCAAGAGCAACAGCTTAACGAACGGCACAGCCAACTCAATGCTTCCGTGCAGCAGCATCCTGCTGGCTCCGCCGAGGACGTTAGAACCCCTGCAGACGGCATCCGCCACGCTCCCCACATGACGTCTGCCGTGTCGTTGTCAAGCTTCCGCCGTTTTCGCCCGACTCGCCCGAGGTGTGGTTCGCCCAAGCCGAGGCCCAGTTCTCCCTTGCACACATTACGCAAGACCGAACCCGCTACGATTATGTCGTCTCCTACATCGATGCCCGCTACTCTAACGTGGTCCGGGATATCCTTGTCAACCCACCAGCGGCCAACCCTTACGAACACCTCAAGACAACCCACCCGCCACCTGTCACTCTCCGATGACCAGAAGGTGCGACAACTACAGTCCGCAGAATTTGCCGAGCGCCAGCCTTCGCAGCTCCATCACATGCGTGCTCTCACGGCAAACATGGCAGTCCAGGATTTCTTACGGCGAGCACTTTGTTTCAACAACTTCCACCGCACGTCCAGGCAATTCTGCAGGCTCAGCTTACGCTACCTTTTGACCAACTTGCCGGGATGTCATCGAGGACTCTGCCGCAGTTGTTGCCCACCGTCCAGGCTGCCGCCGCACCGCTGCACACCACAGAGCTTGCGCGCAGTATCGACGATATCAGTCGACAGCTAAGCTCCATTCAAGGCCACCTGGAGCAACACTTGCCGACGCATCACCCGTAAAGCCGTGACCGTAACACCATCCCGTCGCAGCAGCCTGGTAACGACGACCGGTACTACTACCATCGACGCTTCGGGGACAGAGCACGACAATGTCGACCATCCTGCCCCGCTGGACATAAGGGAAATGCCAACGGCTGCTCGTAGACACAGCTGCGAACTGCCAACCTGGAGGCCATCACATCTTCGTCACCGACCAAATTACAAAGCAGTGGTTCCTTGTCGACGGCGGTTCCGACATCTGCTGCTACCCACGAGCCCACCTTCAAGGTACCCGTCCTGCTGCGTCGTTCGAGCTGAGCGCGGCAAACCGGTCCACAATCAAGACTTACAGCTCGCTCCGCCTGCACGTCCAGTTCAAAAACCTACACTGTGGCCTTCATTGGAATTTTGTCATCGCTGACGTCATCGAGCCAATCATCGGTTCAGACTTTTGGCGCACTGCAGCCTCCTTCCGTACTGCCACCACGACCGTCTTATCGACGCGACAACGAAACATTCTTCGCCAAGACAGCGAACGACTACCCACCAGCCTAGCATCAATGTACTCGGTGTTGAAAATCATTCACCGTACCACGCCGTCCTCGCCGAATTTCCCGGTTTGACGAGTCCTAGCGGGTTGCCACATGATGTGCAGCATACCACTGTGCACCACATCCGGACCACCCCAGGCGCCCCAGTTTTCTGCCGCGCCCGTCGCCTTGCCCCAGACCGCATGCGCATAGCCAAAGCACCGTTCGAAGCCATGCTCCGTGAGGGAATCGCCAACCGCTCCGACGGTCCATGGGCCTCGCCACTTCACCTTGTCCTGAGAAGACTGAATGCTGGCGGCGCTGTGGGGACTACCGTGCCCTCAAAATCCGCACCACTCCGGACAGGTACCCCGTTCACTACATACAGGACTTCGCCCATCGCATTTATGGCTGCCACGTTTTCTCCATGCTAGACTTGGTGAAGGCCTACACGCAGATACCGGTCAATCCCGACGACGTCCCGAAAACTGAAACCAGTGCCCCTTTCGGCTTGTTCGAGTTTACCTTCATGAGCTTTGGCCTGAGGAACGCTAGACAAACCTTTCAACGTTTCATCGACGAAGTCTTCCGCGTACTCGACTTCTGCTTCGTCTACCTTGACGACATATTGGTCTTTTTCCTCAATACCGACAAACACCACACGCACCTTCGTCTGCTTTTCCAACGCATCGATGACCACGGCCTACTCGCCAACGTCCCAAAGAGCACACTCGGCGCTTCAGTCGTCAAATTTCTCGGCCATGAAGTTTCATCTGAGGGAACTCGACCTTTGCCTCAACGCATCTCGGACCTGCAAAATTACCCTCCACCGCTAAAGATGTTTGCCGTTTCCTCAGCATGTTGAACTTTTACAGACGTTTCTTGAAACACTCAGCCGACGACCAGGCTCTCCTCTATGATGCCTTGTCTGGTCTGCAAGGAAACCAAACCGTCACGTGGACATCGGCTTTAACGTAACTTTTCGAAGAATGCAAAGCTGCTCTCTGCGCCCCCACAGTTCTCTCCCATCCTGTGCCAGACGCTCGCTTAGGGCTCTTCACGGACGCTTCTAATTTCGCCGTGGGCGCCGCTCTTATGCAACGCACAGACAACACCAGGCATTCCTTGGCGTTCTTCTCGAAGAAATTCTAAGCTCGGAAAACGACCCCTTCTGCGGCCAGTCCTACGAACGAAACCACGACCCCCGCCCTGTCGAGTCCGCCAGCTTACTACAGAGACCTTCTGGCGATATACAAAACAGTTAAATACTTTCGCCACATTCTTGAAGCACATCACAGCACTGCACTATCTACCTCAACCATAAACCTATGCCTTCTCTCAACGCCGCGACAAACTCCTGCCGGTCCAGCAGAACCTCCTGCCGGCAGCAGAACCTGCTGCCGGTCCAGCAGAACCTAGAACCGTTCATTGCCTAGTTTACCACCGACATCCAGCATGTCAGCGGGAAAGACAACGTGGTCGCCGACGCATTCTGTGAACGTTCTCGCCGAGGATCAAACTACGGACATCGAACTGCAAGAACTTCTTAACGGCGGGTCCTCACTACAGCTGCAACAAGTCCCCATGCCTGGATCGACAACGACTATCTACAGCGACATGTCATCAGTACGTAGCATGCCTTACGTGCCCCTTTCCCATCGCCGTGGCCTCTTCAACCAGCTGCATAATCTCAGCCATCCCGTCATACGCGCCTCTACACGCCTCGTGGCCGACCGCTATGTGTAGCCCTCCATTCAGCGGAATTGCCGCACCTGGGGGCTCTCCTGCTTTCAGTGCCAGCGCGCTAAAGTAACCAGGCATGTCACTTCAACACTCGGAGCGTTCCCCCATCACAGCTCCGGTCAGCTGCTGCACTGTACAGAGCGGTATGGTGCGTTTTCCCGTGATGCCGACAATCTCTCGCTGAAACTCCGTACCACCGGGGGGCAGGGCGAGCAGAGGCCGTAGGGGGGGGGGGGGGGGGCTGCACTCGTGAGCTGCTCGTACTCGAGCAGCGCCGCTCCTATGCGCGAGTGGCGATGTCGCAACGGCTGTAACAGCGGACCGCCGTCCGCTGCGCGTTGGAGGCGATCGATGTGTCGGAACGCCCACCGCGTGGCCTGAAGTTAATGGCCACGCGCCAGCATCGGCCAAAGTAGCTGCGCATTGAAAGTTCTGAGGAAGGTCGAGGCAAATGCGGAGCACCTTGCGATGCTCAACGTCCAGCTTCTTCCAGCATTGTTTGCGCAGCATTGTACAGCCGCAGTGCGGCTTGCTGGTAGATGCCCTGGCCTCGAGCAGTGAGCCTGTGCGTGAAGGCAGTGGTTCTCTTCACCTGCAGACAGGCCTTAGTCGCCGCGGATCGGAAGAAAAGGCGCTGGTCTATCTCCAGCCCCAGAGAGAGAGGCCACGTACCGAACACCGCCACTGCAGGAGGGTCTCGTCCAATGTGAGCGGCGGTGGTCGCTTGTGCGAACACGGAACACAGGTCATTGCGATGGACTTGTCCGCGCTGAGCGAGAGGCCTAGGCCACACAAACAGTCGCTCATCGCCGTCAGAGCTCTCTGCAGGCACGCGCCACGCGCGCGGTCTCACCGGGCGGTCCCAGGCACCAGAGAGCAATGTCATCTGCTTATATGGAGATGTACAGCTGATGCCGGATGCCTGCGGGCAGCCGGCCCGGCAGCTTATTAGCAAACCATATCCCGTAGGAGCACTCGAGCAGACGACGCTCTGGCGCGTGGTTCCTTTGAGCAGCGTCACCTGGCGACAAATAGTGGATATATTGTCTAACCGAATAAGAACCCATTTAACGGCCACCATTTTGCGCTGTTTTGGTAGCGCAATGGATTAACACCACCCATCTCTGCACTGATGCCACTTAAACATCCGTTCGACTCCTGTGTTGAAAATTTTTTTCTGAATATTTTGTTTTTAATTGCCTTCACCGTAATTATATCCTGCCTTCAGTGAGTGTATGTTACCTTTAGGTTGCGTTCACAGACACCTTTAAGTAACAATCGGGATGAAAACAGTTACACTAAGATATTACCTTCCTCATAATCATTTCCTGCGTCAGTGAGTGTATGTCACCTTTAGTTTGCGTTCAGAGACATCTTTCAGCAACAATCACAGTTTACAGTGAGTGTATGTTACCTTTAGGTTGCGTTCAGAGAAAACTTTCAGCAACAATCGCCGTTTAACGCGCTGAAAGCGTCGTCCGCTCTAGTGCGCCTACGGGATATGGTTTGGCAATACGCGGCCCGGCACCACCAATATCGCCACATTGAACAGAAAAGGTGACAGGACAGAGCCCTGCGGCACGCTTAGCTCTACCAGGCGAGGCGCCGAGAGAGCACCCCCCCACGCGAACGGGCATGGACGCGCCTGCAAAAAGCTCCGAACGTGTTGCAGAAAGCGCCCGCCCACGCCAGCCTTCGCAAACATTGCGAGAATGGAAGTGCGGCAAACGTTATCAAACGCACCCGACACGTCCAGCAGTAGAAGCAGCGCAACCTGCCTCACTGAATTCGCGTGCTCGAGCGTGCTGACAACATCGGAGATGGAATGCGAAGTGCACCGCATTCCATGGAAGCTCGTCTGCCACTCATCAAACAAATCACAGGCCGAAGCCCGTCCGTTAAGGCGCTGTAAAGCCATGTGTTCCATGAGCTTACCGACCGCAGATGCGGCGCCACTGGACGGTAACCCGCGAGTTGGGTTGGTAGGCGTCCTGGCTTGAGGATGGGGCAGACGGCCGCCATGCACCAGTCCTCCAGGAGGGTCCTGCATTCTGACACCAGGTTGATCTGCTGCAGGATAACCAGGTGTTGATCCGCGTCCAGATTTCGCAGCATCTGGTAGGTCACCCCACTCAGCCCTGGCGTCGAGCGATGGTGGCCGCGCTGAAGTGCGTTGCTGAGCTCGGTCGCTGTGTAGGGGACGCCGTCTACGGGGGGCTGTCTCCGGGGGGCTGTCTCCGGGGCTCGCAGGTGCAGCTTGGCTGCCTGCGTTCGCAGGGCTTTGTGGCGCAAAGCAGTCCGCAAACTGCTCAGCTAGCTCCTCGTAGCTAAGGCCGCTCGAGTTAGCTAGAGCAGCCAGCGGCTGCGGGTTCACTTGTGGCGTGGTGATGCGTTGCACGGTGGTAAAGAGCCACCGTGAACTGCAATCCTCCTCCATCTTTCTGCAGAGCGATGCCCACTGCCGGCGCTATAGTTTGTCGGAGTGCCGCCTCACTGTCGCGTCCAGCCGGTTGTTACCGTCTAGTCAAATGGTCGGTCGTCCGCCGCGCTTTGTCGTTCAGATTGTCGCGTTTTTCTCTCAAGTCAAGCAGCATGTTGTCGAGCGTCAGTTGCCCTGCCCGAACTTCTACGCGGCGAGTGGCTGCGAGTGCGCTACGGACGAGCCTTGAAAAATATCCGCGCCGTGGCGTAGCTGCGGACTTTACTTCACTACGGAAGCGGCTCCAGTTGGTGAGGGAGTAGGTGCGCGTGGCGCGCGCTTCCTTGGCAATGGGCTCGATGAGGATGGAGAACTGGTCGTAACCCCAGAGCGATGGTGACCGATGCCAAGTTAAAGTAACCTCGATGCAGAAGCCGGGGGCGCCGGGGGTGCCGTGTCTTCGGAAGGTGGGCCCACCAGGGAGGAAAGTTAATTCCAGCTGCGTTGCCATGGCGTGTAGCTCATCTCGCGCGATGTTCCTGCTACTGCCCCACGCACAATGGTGAGCACTGAAATCACCAAATATGATTCGGCGAGGGGCGCCACACAAGAAGGCAGCCACAAAGCGCTGGGCGTTCCACTGCACAGCTGGGCTCACATAAATACAGGCCACCGACGTGTAAACATCACCAACACAGATTGTAACCACCACACACTTCAGCACGTCACTCGTTGCCGCCTCCTTGCGAAGAGATCGTGTTCATCGTCGCGCCGCACGAACACGCACACCGCGATCTACCTGGCTTGTACTGTGGCGCACAAATGGCACTTCTGCGCAGGACACCTCACTGGATGTTGGACAGGGGTATCGAACATAACCAGGTAGCTGAATTTGGGGCTCCCTCCTTCTTGCTAGAAATTGCGTCTCCTGCAACGCGACAACCTCAGGTGAATCGGTTGAGACTCGGGTGCGAAGCTCCGAGTATCGTGCCGCAAGAGAGCGTACATTCCACTGCAGGATTAAAGGAATTGGGGGTGGGCCCGGTGACTAACCATGGTGTTGGACCACTACAGTAGAGGCTCCTGCTGCTTCTAAGCAGAGTTGCCTGGCAGGAGATTCCTCGGGGATAAGGTGCGGGACTGCTCGAATGGCGTTGAGCAACTTCAAGATCAGCTGGTCCCGATGGGGGTGTCGGCGTGATCCGCTGTGACGCGAGCACCACTCCGGGAGGGCGCATGTTGCCGCCGCTGCTTCGCGCGTGGACCCTGCTGGCTGGGGTGCTGGTCCTGCTGCCGCGGTTTCCGCTACTTCTGCCGGGGCTCGAGCTGCTGCCACTGCTCCTTAGGCTGCCGCTGTTTGTCGCCAAAGGACGCTACCTAAGCATAACTGTGGAAGGGTGGATGTCCGCCAGTTAGCTCGGTCTCCTCGCGAACCTCAGCTTGCGCCACCCGCCGGGAGAGGGTTTCCGCTGAGGTGGCTAGAATGGTGGCAGTATAGCGTTCCCTCTGCCACTCTGGAGAGGCAGGGTCCGTGGCTGTGTGACGGCCGCCGCAGTTTGAGCACTGGGGCTTTGCGCTCTCGCAGACAGCACTCGGATGTGGCCCTCCGCAACGCGCGCAGCTCCCGGGCGCACCGCACGTCTCCGTGGCATGCGCCAGGCTGCAACACCGGGCGCACTGCAGCGGACGCGGGCGGCACGGATGGATCACCAGCCCCTGGCCATGCAGCCTGGTGGGTGACGGCGCGACAGGTGCAGCAACACGCAGCCTTACAGTGCTGCCAGTCAAGATAACCGCCCGCCTTCACCTCTACCGCGGAGCCGACAGCAGCGAGGCGCTGCTCGGCCATGCGGCGGGTGTCCATGCCAAAGACGAGCCCACCGCTCTCATTGAGCTGGGCCGTCTCCTTCACCCGCATGGCCCAGGCACGGATTCTAGTTCTAGCCAAAAGGGCGTTTATCGTGCCCTGGTTGCCCACGTCCTCAGTGACTACGTTGCGGCGCGTGTTCGCGCGCACCGCTAGGACCCCAGGACGCGGGCTCAGCTCCTCCGCCAGCTCCCATCCCTGTTCCCTGGTTAGGCCAGAACCGTGGTCGGACGGAGGGAACAAGATGGTCTTGTGTGGGGTTGCGGTGGGGGAGAAGGCCCAATCGCCTCTCAATCGCCTCTCAGAGTTGCTGAGTCAACTCTGCGAGAGAGGGGTTGCTCCGGGCTCGGCGATCGCCACTTTTTCCGAAGCACGGAGGTATCCATGTCAGCGGCGGCTTCCTCGGCGCCACCTGCCGCCATGTTGGCTCCCTCCGTAGGCTCCACGATGGATGGAGGTGCCTGTGGGTCTGCGGAACCGCCGCGCGAGGCCGCGTTGGTAGTGTCGCACAGATCCACTTGTAACTGTCTTTTGGCTGGCTCCATCAGAACCGGCGGCACAGCCATGGAACGCAGTGCCCCTAGCACCATCTGCTGAGTTTCTCGCCAGCATCCGCCGCTGTGCCTCGAATACCAAGCGTTGCTCGGACGCCGGGAGGCATGCGCTGAGTGCTTGCCTAGTCGCCGCTTTCGTCGTCCTGGCCCTGTCACGTGCCGCTAGCGGGGGGTCCATGGCTGAAAATTCTCGCGGGCTCGCTGCTCCTTGGCCTACGTCCGGGCGTCGGAAAAACATCCCGGCGTTCGAACGCGTGCTTCTTCACCGATGGAGAAGGAAAACGTGGTCCCCTCTTTACTGCAATCAGAGGAGAACTCCGCATGCTCTATAAGTGTGTTTTTTCAGTCAAGTATGAGCAGCGTTTGTACAAAGAAATCAGTTGTCAGTTTGCGCTCGTCTCGTACCCTGTCTTGTGGGTGTCTTTTTCGAACAACTATCTATCTGAAATATTGCACCAACTTGCTCGACAACACCTACTAAACCAGAAGCTCAGATGCAGATGTCGTCAGCATAAGCCCTAATGTGGATCCTAGTTGGCAGTTCACTCACCAGGCAAATTAGCGCAATATTATATAAAGTTGGGCTGAGGACTCCATCAAGAATAGCATCATGGAAGACATAGTCGTAAACAACCTTTATATCTAAAAAGACAGCAGCTACTAGTCGACGGTGATGCTTTTTATTTTCTACTGTCACGACAAGGTCGAAAATGCTGTCGATGGAAGAGCGTCTCCGGGGAAATTCAGTCCTCATATTCGGATAAAAATTATTAGTTTCTAGAAACCACTCAAGCACCAGCACCATTCTTTCCATAACTTTTTCATCCCAGCTTGCTAGGGCAACTGGCTGGTATAAGGAAAGCTCAAAAGGAGGCTTACCAGGCTTCAAAAGAGCAACCAGGCAGATAACCTCCTAGTGTTCAGGAACAGTACTAGAAGCCCATATGTCATTGAAGTAATTAAGTAGCGCAGTTCGACCATCCTTGCCTAGGTTTGGTAAAGCTGAATAAAAAATCCTGTCAGGACCAGATGCAAATAAATGCCAACAAGAGGCAAGAGCGGCGTCTATGGGCAAGTCGTATTGGTCATTCGGCGAAGGTGGCGCCAAAACCTCTGAAATTGGTGACTGTGCCTGGGATGTGCTCACAACCATTTCATACAAATCTTCTGCTGTGTCAACTTCATTGTATCATTGACAAACGGCCGGGGCACAGAAAGGATGTCTTTTTTTGCGGAGGTGAGCACAAGCTTCTCGCAACATGTCAGATACGCGCCAGTGGCTTACGGAGATCCAGTGTGATGAGCAGAACTGTCTCCAACATTGTCGTCCTAACCTCTCAAGGTGGTTCAAAACTTCTCGTTGAGCTCGACGAGAAAGGGTGAGATCGTACGCGGATTTCGTTGTTATGTACTTCCTTTCATCTCGCCGACGTACTACATGTAGCCTCTCAAATTCCACGTCGATGCTAGATTCTGACGTAGGCGCACAAACATAGCAAGTGTTCTTACTGAGAGAGGACGTAATTAGGCCCTTTATTTAAGATGGTTACATGGAGATCCACGCAGGAATTCTCCACACATGCCCTAAAGGCGGGCCAATCTGTGTATCGCACACGAGACGAATTGATAGGTGCGAGCCACTTGCTGCATAATAAGTATGATAGTATTTGATCATTCCCATGTGCTTCCACATCACTGCACCAATAAACAGAGGGATGGAGGCTTCTGGAAATAAACGCCACATCCAAGCAGCCGCTGGAGGTAGTTCAAGGTAGAAATGTCGGTGAGCCGGCTATTATATTGACGAGATCTTGCGTATGTATAAAGTCTTCCAGGTCTCTTCCTCGATTCCTCATTATGACACTACCCACTGAGGAAGGTGAGCAGTCACCTACAATAATATGAGGAGCTGCACAACACTAGATCGTTGAAAATAGATTTGACTGGTCTAAGCCATCTCTCGGTGGAATATAAGTGCAATTACAGAAAACACTCGTCTTTGTAGGGTTAATGTCAGACAAATGTAGTGATTCGTGTTCTGGGGCTGTTCAGCATGACGGACGTGCGCAATGTCTCGGCGTACACACACCAACACTTTGCTTGTTTCGTCTGCTTCTCGAGACCATAGCAGAACGTATCCAGAAAGGCGGAAGGCAGACGGCATGTTCGGCTCTCAGATCACAAAGAAAGTGATACTTGTGTACCCGCTGTCGGAAGTCACTCAGACGACCACGCAAACCTCGGGCGTTCCACTGCATCACTACACTGCGGCGCATGTGCATCGACTCAGAGGTGGTGTTAGTTTGTTTGGTCATTGTGAATTATCGCAGTGCTGTCAAGAGCGGCTCAAATGCATTCAAAAACTGAACAGCAATCCTTGCTGTTTGCTTGTTGATGTTAGAAAACAGCACCCGCATTGAATGTACAACCTTTTTTAGCATTTTGTTTCACCTACTGGCTGTCGGGGTTGTCGGTACTTCCAACACGTGCACCAAGCAAACTGGGACGAGGCATGACCATGGCCTTTGAGGGTACAAGACCACTCAACATCAGAGGAGGCACCTAAAACAAGTTTCTGACTGATCATTTCCCTTAGCATGTGACATATTGCAGCCAGCGTCTTATTATCGAAATAAGGCTCAAGCTTTTGTGGCTCCTGAGCTGACGGTAACTGTAAGGTTGACATATCTAGAGTAGGCTTGCTTTCTTATTCTTTGAGGCTGCGTCGGGAACGGCGCTTGCAGCGACGAATAAAGACGCATCCGCTTCTTGATGACTCAAAATGTCTCTCGCCATCTTCTTTAGTATAATTCTTTCTTTCCGCATTTTCGGGCAGTCCCTAGCCGTCACTTCGTGGACACATGAGCAGTTAGCACACTTGACAGTCTCCGTCTGGCATGTGTCAAGCTGGTGTGCACCGCCGCATCGACGGCAGGATACCTCGTTCCGACAAAAGCTATTCACATGTACGATGTTATTGCATTTGTGGCACTGACCAGGCCTTGAAATGTGCATCCTAACTTGATGTCCGCTTTGGTAACCCAGCATAAGACGACCAATAAAACGGCGCAAGAACACGATCACAGGAAAATAAGAGGGATAAAAAGGCGCTCTTTCTATCCCTCTTCTTTTCTTGTGATTGTATCCTTGCGCCATTCCTTAGGTCAGTGTGAACCAACTAGCCCTACAGCAAGTACTTCTACAAGCTTAAGATGGTCAACACGTGTAGCATCCTAGCTGTATGTTTCCATTGCAAGGCAGATGCTATTTGAGTTACTAAATAGCACACATGGATGAGTTGCAAATGGCTATGATACTCCCTGACAAAGGATCAGCACATAGGTGTGTGCAGAGTTCTGGATTACGCGAAGCGACGTTTCACCGCAGCGCCCCCCCATTCCTCTCACCAAACTACATACGGCCAAAATGCAGCGTAAATGTGAGGTTTTGTTATCAAACATTTATTCTGACCAGATGTAATTGGAGATTAAACAAACAACAGTGAGTGCCTAAAATTAAAACAAGTTTCACCATATGCACAGAATTGCAAAGTACGCGTCGACTTGCTCTCACAATGGTTCCTTAAGTCATCGGCTTTAAGAGGGTAAATGTGGCAAGCACGGTGGCAAGTGCACAGTTCAATATGTAACGCGAAGTCACGGGTCATCAGCCGCCAGTGTTGCAAAAAAGAAAAAAAAAACCTGCACGGCCATAAACTGACGTTTACAACTGACAACGCAGGCCGGCAGAGTAAAGGTATGGGGCCGACTTAACGCTCCCCTGAGAAGATTGGGGAGAGGTGAGCAGCACCCCCTGCCCCCCTCTGCGCATGCCTATGCTCCACCTGTTGGCCAAAACACCAAATGTGTTCTTTACGATACACCTTCATCTTGGCGATATTAGAGTGTTTTAGGAGCCGTACGGCAACTACGGTAGCGCATTGCCGTAGCTACCGTCGCCGTACTTGCCGTATGCCTTGCCGTAACGGCAGAATACGCTTCAGCATGCGTTTTAGCTTCACGTATTGCCGTATCCGTATGTGAGTTTTGATGATGATAGTGGGCATTAAGAAAACGCGAATGTGTAAGTGGTTGCCTTGTTTAAGTGTTCTTTTAAAACTGTCCTATAAATAAAAAAATATCAAACCATATTTTGCAATTTTTCTTGACATTATTTGTTTTGTTTTTTTTTGCGCTGGCTGTGAAGCTATGTCAAGCTAGGCCAATCCACCTCCTTTGCCTGTTAAGCCATAGCCATAGAGAATGGATTGTTAAGCCTGTTTTGTTCTATTTCTTAACGTGTGAGGTTCGTTCGCTCGCGGGTGGCAATTTTTTTTCTTTTTTTTTTTTTTTTTACGTGTGTGAGTCTACGATTGCTCACAGCACCTGCCACTTGGCTGCTGCCATGGCCGCATACAGTGTGCTTGGTGACGAGCTTTTACTCGGCGTGTACCAAAGTCGCAACCTGCTCCCACCTCGCAGAGCCAAAGAAAGGCTGGGCGCTCATCACAGCATTTAGTAAGCGTAAGTCGTCGCTCGGCGAATACTTGATCCGGATGTTGAAGCTAAAGTCCCTTGATAATTTGAAAGTAGCGACACTCTCCTCCGCGCCGCGCTTTCCTCCTCGATTCTCCTCGCGCGGCGGCGGCGAGCGCTGCGCACGACACGCTTTTTCCCCTTGACGCCCGCCGGCCGGCCGCAGCAGTGAGTGAAGCGCGAGCTTTTGGGCCAGGTCTGCGCTCCAGGAGTGCACAAAATTTTTGAAAAATTGCGAGAAAAGCATTGAGAATGCCGAAAGTAAAGTTCATGAATTGATTGGTTTCTTCTTAGAACTGTTTGAATGGGGAATACTGATAAACAAAGCTTTCAGGCGAGTTCTGTGCTACAGACACTTTTTAAGTCTCATGATAAGGTTTTACTTTGTGCACTTAATCTAGTACTGCCTCTGACTTTGTGTTTGTTTTTTTTTAGAGCGTGAAATCTGTCACCGCGGTAAAACTTCAGACAACGATCCAGGCTGGTGCTTTGAACTTCAAGATTAGAGAAGGTTAAAGCCGAACTTAGTCTATTTCGCTACTGTCAAGCTATCTCTCTAAGCATAGTATATGTCACGTGATCAACCATGAGATTGGATTATTGGCTAATTGTACATGTATTTCGATCAATTACTGGGCGAAATTAATTGATATTTAGTAAATTGCAATTAAAATCTAAATTTTAGCTGTAACATCGAACCGTATACCGTTGGAAAGCTTAGGCCAAGTGTAATGGCACTGTGCTAGTTAGCGATCCGCGATAATCTGCGTTCATTAGGTAATTTTGTATAAAACCAAATTTTGAGCTGTTCCTTGCTGCTTCGAGGCAAGCAACAGGTTTGCCACGGCAGTCTTGATATGATGCTGATGGAGGAATTAAATAATTTTATGAGTACGCGGCCCCTCACTGACTTCGCGTGTGGTTAAAAGACAGCAGGGTACACAGGGAGAAGTGGTGGGCCCTATTGCCGATACACTGAAGTTCTGGGGCAAGCATGCTGTGGTCTCATGCGCTGTGTAAAAGAGCTTGATTTCATTGAACGCAACAATCAAATAAAAAAATTACAAGGTGCACATAGGTCTTCAACGTGCGGAAATGAGAAAGCATGTAACTGCCAACTCATTAACTATCGCTATCCTATCTATCACTATATCTACTAATGCCAGAGACCTATCGTAACTGTCACTATCCGCAACGAACACTATCACCTCACTATCCGGGCCTATTACCGTAATTTACTATTATTATCCGTAACAGTCACCATCATTACCTATCACTATTCATAACCATCACTATTTAATCTGATGCCGTCCCACGACCCATTGATATACTTCAATTTTCATTGACTTACGTTGTCAGTCATATCTCTATTATCTCATATCTGACGAGACAACTATACATTGACTTTTAATTCTTATACTTTCTTGTTTTCTCATAAATGGAGGTGGGAAAAGAGCAAGCCACAGAAATAACTGACTACTATCAGCGCGAGGTTCATGTCTCTGTCGAGGAGGCTTCCTTTACTTCAGGACAGGTCGGTGAGAGAAAATTGATGGAACTGCGTTTGGCCTGTTTTTTTTTTTCGAGTTCGTGTAATATTGGCGGCTCAAACTGGTCTTCAGTGAAATGTAGCTAGAACATAGAGCGATGAGATAATTACTCAGGCTAGGTGAAAAAAAAAATCTTCTTGCATACAATTGAAATGAGTAACATGTTACAGTGTTAAGAATTGTTGCTCGCAAAATGTTCCCCTATTTTTACATAATAACTATAATCATTATTAATTGTTTAAGTTTCGTAAATACAGAAAATTGATGCAATTATTCGGGCTGATTTGACATCGATGGGATAACTTTTCTCGCAATAAATGAATACGCGGAATCGCGCTTTTAGAGCTCCAGCTTTCAAAGCGAAGGTAACCTGCCAACGCCTAGTAGTCATGGTCAAAGTGAAGCGTGTGTGATCCAATGAACACCTCCTGCACATTGGCCGTATCCCTGATAAAACGAACGCATATTTTTTAACCCACGCGTGCGTCGAAGCATGGCAAGACACATTCAAGAATTAAAAAAAAATGCCGTACGACCTAACTAGTGCAAATTACCCGCAATACCTCGGGTTTACTTGCCAAAGAGTTTTTCAGGGCCAGCATTCATTGCTGCCGAGTAACCGACGCACACTAGAAGTACAAGCTGGAAAGGCTAGCTCCTCTACAAGCCCGAATTTTGATTTTTAGTGAAGGAGGCCAGGGATGGATCCTAGCATAATCGCGACAAATGCAATCGAGAGACTGTAATTTTCCAGTTATTTCTGACAGCAAAACGCAGATTATAGCGCCCTGTTTCTGAATGTACAGAAGTCGAAGCGTGTTAAATGATGGAGCCTTGGAGCCTCGCAGAATATTCAGCATGCTGCAGAGGACAACCTTATTTTTATACAATGAACATGCTGCCGCCGCAAAAATATTGAGGAGCAAGCAGGAATAAAAAACGCGGTGTCAGGTGACGCGTTATTACGGGGAGTGAGAAAGGCACCCGACGTCGCAAACAACTCTGTTGTTTCTAGGAATAAACGTCTTTCGACTAATCTTGTGAATCCATTGACTCGTGCTCAAGCCGTCACGCTTGCCTTGAGATATCATGAATACCGCATAACCATCTTCAGGCCGCTTGCGGAAGTTGTACGCGCAACAGCACGGCATAGAGCTTGCACGCTGCAATAAAAGCACAGCGCGCAATATTCGCTCGCCGAGACTATAGAGAAAAATGGCGCGAAGGAAAAAGAAAACACAAGGAAAACGCCGGACGCGCGTCGGTTTCCAATGGCAACGGCAGGGAGACCAATCGTCGCTGAGGAAATCGGGCGGAGAGCCGGCCTTCAGCGAAGGGGCGCGCAAGGGGCGAGGAGGAGGCGAGGAGGTAGCGCGGCGGCGGCAAAGTTCAATCGTTGGCGTAACTTTCAAAGTATCAAGGGGTTTTAGTTGAAGCACGGGCATGACTAGCACGGGACTTCGACGCCATTTTAGCTGACAACAACACGACCAAGGTATTCGCCGCGAGATCAACCTAGAGGTGGCGCCACTGTCACTCCGGTAGTGTGGATCGGCAGCCGGCGGCGCTCGCAGAAACGCACGCTGCGTAGGTCTGCTTCCGAGTTTACGGCGGGTTTGTTGGCGATGAAAACGTGTCTTCTGCAGTATTTCTGCAATATTGCAGAAAAATATCCAAGGATTTCGCCAATGCAGCAGAAGAGCGGATTTTAGGAAAACAAAGCACGCAACCACCAGTCTTCTAGATTTTTTTTTTGTACGCAAACTTGCCATAAGGCATATTATATAAACTCATGTAAATGGTTTTCCGTGAGGAACCGGAGCAGGCTCCCGCTCTTAGCGTTGTCGGTGAGCCATTTAGAAAAGTCCTCTTCCCTTGTTGTGGTTAGTCCCACTTCGCGCAGAATCTGTGTCCTTGATGCCCTTGTCCCTGCACAAGTCCATAGCAGGTGGCGAACATGTGTCCTTGATGCCCTTGTCCCTGCACAAGTCCATAGCAGGTGGCGAACATCCACTTCTGCAGCTGGTGTGGAACACTTTGGGCATGTGGTTGGTCCGATGTCAGCTTGCGATTCCCATCGGCATTTTACCGACGGGGTAAGGGCCGCCCCAGCTCTTATCCTTCTAAGGGAAACCTCCTCCAATCTCGTTAAGTTACGAGGGAGTGGGAATGTACACGGGGGAATGAGGGCACGGGTACTTTTCCTTAAAGAGGATGCTAAAATGGAAACAGCGGAGCGGGCATCGAAAGGGAGCCCGGTGGGGGGCGCATTAGTGTGTGGAACTTCGTGTGTGAGGTGGTCAACTTTTCTCTGCTCAGCGTTCTCAGCATTGTCTTGTGTCCAATGTATCTGGATGCTTATCTTTGTTGTTTTTTTTTTATTGAGTGCGTGGATTTCCTGGGTAACACATAGCGTCTTCGTCACTTTCTTCAGTTGTTTTATGGCGGCTAAGGAGTCTGTATAGATGTGGGCTTCTGTTATCGAATCAATTTTATTTATGGCCTCCATAGCATCGCGGATTGCATAGAGTTCCATCACAAGCGGGTCCGGGTGTTCTAAAAGATATTCTTTATGTACCTTTAGTTCGCTGTGTGTTGGACTAGTAGCTGCTGTTCTACCGCCATTTTCTATAACTGATGCGTCCGTATATGCAATTAAGGTACCTGGAAGTGCATCAACCAGAGGTCGAGATGCCAGCTTTTCTTTGCGACGAAGCCGAGTGGTCTTGTTTGTCGTGATAGTAGTGAATTCCCACGGAGGGGGGTCAGCCATTGGTGGTGTTCGAACTGCCACTTCGTTGTACAAGGATGCTATGGGCATAACGTACTTTCGCTTCATATCCCTTGTTGCCTCTCGTTGTTCAATTAATTCTGTCAACGTATTTATCTGTGCAAACTCTTGGAGAATAGGGATAGGGGTAAGTTTTGGTAAGGCCGTGATAGTGCGCATTGCGTTTCTATTTATTGTTTCCAATTTCGCCCATTGCCGCCTCGTGAGTCTTTGGAATTGGGCCTGGTATAGTATCCTCGGCTGTAACACTGATTGTACAAGACGTCTTGCCATGTCCGCTCGAGCTCCTCCTCCCCTAGACGAAATGCGTTTTATCAAGTTTAAGGAAGTGGCAGCTACTTTTTTCACCTTATGAAGCCATTGTGTTCCTTTGCCGGATTTGTGAATTTCTAGGCCAAGAACTCTCAACTCGTCCACCTCTTCCAATGCCTGATTTCCAATCTTTAGGGAGACTCTTTGCGTTGCCAATTGTTTTCTTCCATTGTTGTTGGCAACATGAATGTAACTGGACTTTTGAGGTGATAATTCCAGGCCTGCCCTTTGCACGTACTCATCTATGGTATTTAAAGCCTCTTGCAGATACCGATTCTGTCTCTCAATTTGTTTATGAACAGACCAAATCGTGACATCATCTGCGTATATCATGAACCCCACTTCTGGTATTTTAGCTAATTTCCACGCCAATGGGATCAGTGCGATATTAAATAATAAAGGTGCTAACACTGACCCTTGTGGCACGCCTCTGTTGCCAATTTGTTTTCCGTTTATCCGGATAGCAAACGTCCTGTCCTTAAGCAGATTATGTACTGCTTTTATGACCTGCAAGGGAATGCCCATACATTCCATGTTGCTAAGAATCTTGGCATGTAACACGTTGTCATATGCCTTCGCCATGTCGGTAGCCACTACAGTGCGCACTAGGTGGCTATAAGGCGACACGTGTATGACCTCTTCAGCGAGCACAGCCAGTCCATTTTCTGTCCCAAGGTTTGTTCGGAACCCAATTTGTCGAGCATGGTATTTTTTATTACTTTCCAACCACCATGACAGGCGGGTGGCTATCATCTTTTCATAGATTTTGCAAATTGTGGGTGTTAGCGAGATAGGCCGCAAAGATTCTAGACTTGTGGGAGGTTTCCCAGCCTTTGGTATTGTTACCACCACCGAGTGTTTCCAGCCGAGTGGAATAGCTCCTCCTTGCCATACCTCATTTACCACATCCAACAAGCCGTCAACTGCGGCTCCTTCTAAATTCTTGAATACTTCATAAGGAATATCGTCATGTCCAGGCGCAGTTTTACCATTCGCTTCTTCTATAGCAGCCAATAACTCAAATTTGGTAAATGGTAATGTTATTCCTGTTTTATCAACCGCATCCGCTGTCGGTGAAGGCGCCGGATAATGTGCGCGGTTCGGGAAGAAAAGGGCAGCAGCCTGATCTGCAAACTCCTCTAGTGTAAGCTGTAATGCCAGTCTAATACTTTCTACATGATCTTTAACCTGCCGCCTCTTTTCCATGCCATGGAAAGTCCTCCAGAGGGCCTTGTTAGTCGTTCCTGAGCCCAAACGACTGCACCACTCATCCCATCTCCTATGAGCCAGCTGTTTTTCATATCGGCGTGCCTAAGCCGTCACTCTGTTTACCTCAATTTTTCTTTGCACGTCTTCAGGATGGCGACCAGCCTGTATCTCGGCCCGCTTTCGGCGTGCCCAAAGTTTCAGTAGGTGCAGGTCGGGAGTTGGCTGATCTTCGTTCACTGTAGTTGTAATGGTGTGATCCTTGAGTACCGTTTGAAGGGTGGTAACGAGAGTATTCGGGCTAACTGAATGCGTTCGAGTATCCTGCCGTACACCATCCCAATGTGTAACAGACGCTTTCTTTCGAATTTTCTTCATATGTCCCAAATTAAGACCAATACTAATGGGGACATGGTCACTACCCCACGCATCTAATTCCGCCTGCCATTGTGGTGCACCAGGGCCCTTCCACCACGTCAAGTCTGGTGAGCGTGTTTGTGTTGCAGGTAGTGTTGCGATTCCTGGATGATTTAGCAGTGTAAATTCCATTTCTGTGAAGGCAGTATGAACTTGATCACCCCTTTTAGAATCATAATCATATCCCCATACGGTGTGCGGAGCGTTAAAATCTCCACCGATTAGTATCGCAATTCCAGGGTATGAATGGCGAATATGCTTAACCCATCCAAGATTAAGTACTGTGTTTCTTGGCCGAGCGTACACGGACACTAATATAAGGGGCGTTTTGTTCGGACGCGTGGGTACAGCAACTACTTCCTGCTGAGTGTTGCACCACTTGCTCAAGTCAAGTGGCGTTTGGGGAATGTTGGCCCTAATATATACGGCAGCTTTTCCTGGTGTTTTGGCCTCTGCTCTTGCTCGTTTATCAGGGATAGAAGGACACTGGTACCCTGTATATCCTGTTATTGAATATAACCTATTGTGCTCCTGTATCAAGAACGCCCATGAATGTAGCTTGTCGTACAACAATTTTGTATTTATTTCCCCAACTTTATTACAGAGCCCTCTGCAGTTCCGTTGTGTAATCTGTTGCCACTTGTTTCGGCTACTTCTATCCATGATGTAAGCTGCTCTGAATGAGGTGTGTCAGTTGCGTAAGCGTGTCCAGTACCGCCTTCCAAATAGGTATGTTATCGGCAGGTTTACAATTCGGAGCATCCACTAACCTTGCTGTCGTACTGCCTGCAAGCGTTTCTTTCTGTTTTTCTGAGCTCTCCTTTCTTCGTTGGGCTATATGTGCTTTCTTTTGTCGCAGCTGTGCATTTTGTGCTGAAAGCATCGCAATTTCTTTTTCTATTGCATCCTGCTGGCTTGTGCAGTCTTTAAGGTGCGGAAAATCATCAGCAGTGAATGCCACTGTGCTCCCGTTTTGTGCGTCGTCCATGTTTTAGCGTAGAAGCAAAAGATGCACTGTTCTGTGCAACCACCTCAACAGGCTCTTCTTCTTCTAGCGGGTCATCAAACAGCTCTTCGGCCAGAGTTGCAAATCTGTTTTTAACCATTAACGGTGCATATTGTTTATGTCGTCCAGCCCGTTTCTTGCGCTGTATCGCGCTCACGCGCCTAATGCTTGGGCCTGCCTAATGACAGCTTTTGTTTTTCTTATCGACTTTTAAACAGTTTGCACGTGTCTCATGCGAGTGAGACCGGCGAATTTAGTGTCAAGCCCACGCAAATACAAGGTTCGTGCTCTGACCTGCAGTAATTTAGATTGAATCGAGGCAGCCTGGTTCACTATATCGTACTTGACTTGAGGATTAAGCAGGTTAAATGTATCATTGGCAGCGCACTGCATGACGAGTTGATTTAGACTGAGTGCACATCAACTCTGACCCAGACAACCACGCACAAGTATTCTCCAAAAATGAGATCACGCCGACACTATACAGGAAACCTCGCCGCACAGGAAAGCTGATTGTTCACGTGTACAGCGCTGAGTGGATTGTATTTGCCGAAATGCTTTTTGCGGCCGCTGTCATAGAATGTGATAGTGTGTTAATGCATGCGCCACTAACTGTAAATGATTTCCTGAAACCCAGGAAAGTATAAGGGATTTCTGATGTGTGTGATGTTAATATATAACGGTAAATTAGTAGTGTAATTATTTTGTTTTGCAATGCGGATAAATTTCACCCTGTGAAAGAACTTTTACACACTTGACAGAATTTACAATAATCAGCGATTAATTTTCAGTAACGTTAAAGTGCAAGCTACGAATTACTCGCTGCGAAGACATCGTTATAAACTGCGCATGGGCACTGTCATGTTCTGGGAAGCAATTTTACAGGCTGAAAATTTCTTTATCACTAATTATTTAGCAGTGACTAAATCTTATGCGAAGTAAAATATTAGGGTTGCTTCCAAAACAGATGCCGGATATAAAACTATTCCGAAAGAAATGGAGGTCATCTTATCATGCGACTATAAAAATGTATTTATTTTCGAACTAAACACTGATATTTAAGCCCACATGAAGCTATTTTACTCCCCTTCTCAGAAATGACGAGTTTTGTCGGAGGTCAGCACTTCGACGAAAAGGGATTATAATGATTATAATAGGCTGCCAGTAAAGTACATTGATCTAGGTGTATTTGTAATAGTTAGGGCAACAATTAGGTGCAGGGAATATGTTTCCCAAACATTCGAGCATTTCTCTAAAGCAAAACGTGCTCACTAAAACTTTTACGGATGCACAGAAGCCTTCAACAACAAAAGAAAAGAGATGCATATTGGCCCGGGTTTAACGCATGAAAGCGGCATCGGCTATGACGGATGATTGCAGAGGCTGGTTTTGGTATCGTTTTTTTTTTTATTATTATTAACACCACATTTACCACGTGGGATAGTTTATTGTGCAGTCAAATCCTACAGCAGAAAAACGCCTTTCGAAACGGTTGTAATTGAATCCCCCGTTCTCGAAATCAGCAGTCCAGCGCTCTTACCATCATTGAGACACCTCGACAGAGGTTTAAAAGAAGAAAAAAACGTACTCACACAACTATATCGTGAATACAGACGGCATAGCAGGCATAGAGTTGTCTGTTCAAACTGCATTCTGCTATATGAAGCAGTCTGCGGTGGCATATGTTAAAGTAGCTGCGGTATTCCAAACAGAAATGGGAATATGCGATTTCTGAGCGTTTGCATTAACTTTTATTGACGGCAACGACCTGTTTTGCTTTGACACGGCGGTACCGACAGTACCACTTCGTTTGAGACATTGCATGTCAAAGGATCTCAAGCACCGAAGACCGCGATGGATGATGTCCTTATCCAAGCATGACATGCTCGATACGGACAAGTATATATATTTTTTTAATGAAGCGAGGGTTATAGACTGTTCATATTTATTTTGCAAGAGGCATATAGGTAAGCAAAAGCACACAGGAACTGCGAAACAAACAAAAACGCTCCTGTACACGCCACATACGCGTGCGTAAATCACTGCGGGCTGGCACGCGACGCGAAAACGCATCCACACTGAGTAGGTTTCGCCGCTGAGCCGCAAGGTGGCGGCTCTGCTCGGTCTAGAGTGCCCAGGTGCTTATCGCCGGAGATTCTAACATGAAGAGGTGCAAGCGAGATATCTTGCAACGTGTAAAGGGTGATAAGAGAGTGTTGGTAGGAGCCTTCCCAGGGAGAACAATGAGGGCAGTGCTGAAAGAGAGTAAAAATAGGCTGTTGAAGAATTCCGCGGAGCGCAGTATGGTAATAGTAGCCGCGGGGCTAAACGATGTCCTAAATGGTGACGCTGCAGGAGTGGTGGAAAGTTTAACTAAGGGAGTTGACGAGATCAGGGAGATAGCACAGCAAACGCAGATAGTTGTATGCACAGTACCAGAGGTGCTAGGATTGAACGGAAAGCTGGAAAAGGACGTGGTGACAGTTAATCAGGACATAAGAAAGTTAAGCCTGGAGAAGCGTTTCGAAGTGGTTGAGGTAAACAGGGAGGTACACAAAGCAGGTTTTGGTAGGGCTTTTCAGCGAGATGGCATTCATTTTAACAGAAGGGTGGGAGCAGAGATCGGCTGGCGCCTGGCAGGCAGGGCTGTAGCTTTTTAGGGGGTCCGCGAGGACTCCGTGCACAGAGGTAGTTAGAAGTGAAGCAGAAGAAAGTGTAATAATGGAGGCTGAGCCCCCCAAAATGGCAAAGAGTAGGTCGAGAAAGAAAAGTACAAAAAAGAAATTTAGCACTAGGATCAGCTACATAAACATGCAAGGAGGTAGAAAAAGAGCGAAATGGCTAGAGATAGAACAGCAGTTGAAGGATGGCAAAATAGGTGTGTACGCTCTTTGCTTCATAGGTGCAAAATAGGTGTGTACGCGCTTTCAGGGATCTAGAAGATCCGCCGTTTATAGACGGCTACGTATGGGAAGGGTGCAACAGAACGAGAAAGGAAAAAAAGGGTGGAGGGGTAGGTATGTTGATACACCAGGGAACAAATTGGCAAAGAATTAAATCATCTTGTAAAGAACATATCTGGGTTTCAGGAACAATTGTCGGCATAAGGACATGGCTAGGGGTAGTTTATTTAGGAACAGGACATCAATGCAGGTAAGAAAACAAGAATCTTGTTGAATGTCTCAGTGACGATATAAGCCAGTTTGGAAACGGGGCCAATATTATTCTACTGGGGGACATGAACGGCCACATCGACGATCTGGATGGATACACGGATTGTAATGGGAAGCTAATGCTAGATTTCTGTGAGCGACACGATCTAGTTAGAGTAAATAGAGAAACAAAATGCGAAGGCCAAATCACGTGGGAATTCCGCAAAAGGCAGACGACCATTGACTATTGTCTAATGCCGCAGGAAATTTATAGCAAGGTCACAAATATGTAAATAGACGAAGAAGGGGAGTGTAGTCTGAGAAGTGATCATAAACGTATTAGTCTGCAGATGGGGCCCTTGATGAAAAGAGAAATGGAACTTAGACAAAACGTAAACGCAAAATTAAATGACGATCAAATAGCGCAGATAGCAGCAGACATAGAGGAAGCAATAGAGAAAAGCCCCATGGAAGCCTGGGATTATGAACAGGTAGAACTATACTCATAAGGAGCAAAGTTAAGGAGGTTAAAGTTGCAAACCGCTGGAATGAAAAGAGGAAGCCACGGAGCTGGTTGAATAAGGAAATCATGGAAGCTATTGAACAACGACGGGCAGCTTCAAGGGAACACCGAGTGGCAAAGAAAG
Organism: Amblyomma maculatum; assembly: GCF_055883805.1. Classification (NCBI taxonomy): domain Eukaryota; kingdom Metazoa; phylum Arthropoda; class Arachnida; order Ixodida; family Ixodidae; genus Amblyomma; species Amblyomma maculatum. Next base: position 80,238,040 of record NC_139344.1, on the reverse strand, counting down.
CACAGGTATCTCAGGAGGAAATCGACCAAAAATGGGAATCATATCGACAAAAGAAACTTGAGGTACAAGCCCTCGTCCAAAGTAAAATAAAGCAGTCCACCGATCGCTGAATGGCTGACATACACGATGCCTCTAGAGGCGGAGCAAGAAAATTCTGGAACCATATAAGCTGGCTAGGGAAGAAGAATCAAAGAAAGCAGGATCGGATTCAAGATAACGAGGGAAATTGTTTAAAGGGAGACAACGCAGTGAACTACATTACATCAGTTATAGCCGAGTCATTTAAGAGCGACGATAGGGCAATCTCCGCAAATCAGGAAGCAACACAAGGTAGCAGAATACAAAGCAGCTTAGAACTGACCAATCTAAACTGGAAAAAGGCAGAAAAAAATATTCCTAAAAACACATCTACAGGAATAGATAGAATTCCGATCAAGCTGATTAATGAGCTCGGTCCAAAAAGTAAGGAAACGTTGTGAAAACCTCTGGAAACAGTCATAAGGAATAAGCAAATTCCGGACAGCTGGCGGCAGAGTAAAATGAATATGATTTATAAAGGGAAAGGAGACTGGATGCACATAAAATCCTACAGGCCGATTACCATAACATCTGTTATGTACAGGTTAGCTATGCAGGCGGTGAAATTAAAGGTGCAAGCATGGGTAGAAAGTAACAGGATACTCGGAGAACTTCAGAACGGCTTTAGAAATGGTAGGCGCTTAGATGATAGCCTGTTCGAGCTTACCCAATACATCAAAATATCTAGAGTGGAAAATAGACCTTTGTATTTGGCCTTCCTGGACATAAACTGGGCGTACGACAACGTAAGCAAGGAACTCCTGTGGAACATATTAAAAGAAGAAAGTATCGGTTATGAGCTAATAAAGTTCCTACCAAACCAGCATTGCTGAAAGCGGCGTCGCCGCTAGTGGAGAGGAGGAGAGGGCGGACACGAGTGTCGCGCCCTGCGTAGTTAAAGAGAGAAAGGAGGCGGACAGAGTTGCCGCGCTGTGCTGCGAGAGAGAGAAGGCGCAGCAGCTGGTGGCGGCGACTACTCGCCTGCCAAGAAGCGAGGCAGAGAGAAATCTGTCTTGGGGAGTAGCGGCCAGTAGGGAAGAGCTAATTGAGGCCCAGAAAGCAGACGGTCTATGCCAGCGGGTGCTGACAGAGCTTGCGAGTAGTGCAGCTTGCACCGGGAACGCTGAGGGCAAGTACGACGCGTATCTGCTGGGCGATGATGGCTTACTGCTCCGCTACATCCCCCAACTTGACGAGGAAGAGGCGATTGCATTCCCCTTCCGAGTCGTGGTCCCGAGGAAGTTGCGGAAACGATTCCTCCAGTACTTCCATGACTCAGCGCTGGCAGGCCGTGGCAGCGGCAGTAAGACTTACCACAAGTTATGCCGTGTCGCGACCTGGCCAGGTATGAGAAAGGATGTGCTGGGTTACGCCCGTACATGTCCTGTTTGCCAGGTAGCCAAGCCTCGGGCGGGGAAACCCGCTGGCATGATGAAGCCGGTAGTTAGCGACTATCCGTTGCAAGTGGTCGCGTGCGATATCATGGGACCCCTCCCTCGCTCCGCGCGCGGACACCAATATATCCTGGTAATAACGGACCACTATTCCAAATGGGTTGAGGTTTTCCCCCTTAGGAAGCTTGTGTCAGAACGGATTTGGGAGAAACTGTTGGAGACATTCACTCGTTTCGGTTTCCCTTCCGACCTCATTACAGACAATGCTTCGTATTTCACAAGCAAAGTCTTTGTTGATTCCTGTCGGGCGCTTCAAATCCGCCACAGGAAAACGAGTCCCTACCACGCTCAGAGCAACATAACCGAGAGAGTGAATCGGAATGTTAAGAGTATGCTGGTTGCGACGACCGAGCAGCACAGAGATTGGGACGCACGGTTGTCCGAACTGGCTTTCGCCACTAGAACAACCGTGAACAGGTCGGTGGGTATGACACCTGCTTACTTGAATTTTGGGAAAGAGATCGCTTTTCCGCTAGAGAACGCCCTACTTGACGCGGCGGGGCCCGCGCCCCCTCCGCTTACACAGTACGCGGCAAAGCTCCGCGAGCGCCTTGAGGCAGCGCAGCGCGCGGCTCATGAAAACCTCGATGTCGCGCGCATGGAGCAAGCGGATCAGTACAACAAAGGTCGTCGTCACGTCGTTTTCAACACGGGCGACTTGGTACTGAAAAGAACGCACCCGCTTAGTAACGCAGCGCGTGGTTTCGCCGCGTCGCTAGCGCACAAGTGGGTTGGACCGTTCGAAGTTACGGCACGGACTACGCCACTCACCTACCAGCTGCGGTTGTTGGCGAGCGGTGAAACCGCTGGTCCGGTGCACGTCGCAGACTTGAAAGCTTACCACCTTCGCAAGGACGATAACTGCGAAGCGGGGGAAGCTCAAAGCGATGCAGCGATCTCCCCAAAAGTAAGGCGTACAGGTAGCAACCCGGTTCGCAACCGACGCTATAATCTGAGGCCAAGGTAGTGCACTACTTTGTCTAACGTCTTTGCTTCTTTCAGAATGCATACTGATAAGATTTTGCAGCAGCCAGATGAACCACCGTCGCTGGGGCGGGAAACCGCCCCCAGCGCTTGGTTCAAGGAGGGGCCACTTAAACAGGGGGTACCCCCCTAGTTTGTAGTGGTTTGTGGCCCATTATTGTGACCAGCGCGGCCATGCTGGCCGTCTTCAACGCGTCTGGAGTGGAGCCCGCTGCCCAGGCCTGGAGTACGGGCCTCAGGAAGCCAGGTGTGCCCGGGGCGAAAACACCTGCTGCAATGTACATCCAGCACGGCGCCACGTGGAAAGGGGTCAACGATGTAGAGCAGCAGCTCAGGGCCGCTGCCAGGCGTATCCGGGGCCAAGCCCAGCTGCGCTGTGACCCCGAGGATGTGGCCGCTGCCGGAGAGGGACCAGCCGGAACAGTCCCGCCATGCCTGCTGCTTCTCCCGTCCCACGGACCAGCTGAGATGGCATCCCGCCAGAGCCAGGCGACAAGCCTTCATATTTTACGCTGACCCGGGCTCGGACATGGACATGGCCCGGCTGTTGGCGGAGCCCGGGTCGGACGCTGAGGGGGGGGGGGGAAGATGTAGGGCTCGTGGCGCGCCGCGCATTCGAAGGCCGCGCCACTTCCCAATGCTCCCTGCGCGCGTGCCTGTTTCCCTCTCCCCGCTCGCGCGGGGATAACCGGTCCCGCGCGAGGGGGCTATAAAAGAAGGCACGCGCCGCCGTCTCGCTCTCTCTTGGTCTACCGACCAACCCTGCCTCCTCGTTCCCTCTTGGTCTCTGGCTCCTTGGTCCCTGGCTCTTCGTTCCGGCGCGCTCAACGACCCGCAGCTACCCGGACGACGACACCGACTTCGACGATCCCCGATCCCTGTGAGATTAAAGATGTTTATCATACGGCCCACTGTGTGTTTGTCGTGCGCATCTCTCGGGCAGAGGAATCGCCCACATCCTATAGCACCTTGCGCAATCCTTTCCCCACGCGAAGGATACACGTGAGTCCTTCGAGGTTGGTCACGCCACGCTGAGGCGAGCTATATCGCACATGTGCATCGCTGAGCATGCGAACGGCCCTAAGACTTTTCTTCAAGTTGTGTCATTTCGCTGCCTGGTGATGTGCACGGTGACTTTATCGAATGGGTAGAACTTGCTCTATAAGCTCGCAACAACGCCACGGTTGCTGCGTTGGGCACACGCCGATGCGCGACAGAGCTGCAAGCAAAGATGGCGGAGCTAGACTTTACACAAAGCGCACCGCAATTCGAGCCCCGCTGCGTGGCCCGAGGAGTACGCACTCCCCCACAAACAGGCAGCTGCAGCGAGAGGCAAGGCTTGGGATTTCGAGCATCGCGCCTGCGCCCACGGCAGACGTAACTCTGACCAACGCGCAGGGAGTAATTAGAGAGTTTTAGAATAGGGGGCCCCAAGCTTTGGGGCCCCCAAGGAGCTTGGGGCGTCGAAATGCGCATGCGCAGAACGTAAGGTGCGCTTGGGGTCTTGGGTTAACGCTAGGGGCGGCCCCTATTTTTCGGAAATAGCGTTCGCCCCAAGCCGCCGTTGGGTCGCTTGGGTTACGGCAACATGGCGGCGACCGGCCAAGCGGCGGCCGCTCGCCTCGGCACACATTCGTCGTCACCGCTCCATGGTGTCACGCGTTCATGGCAAACGAAAGGCCAACGAAGCTTATGCTATGTCTCATGATGCCCGCACCACCAAATTTTAGCAATAAAACGCCCTAAATTTTCTGATTGCTTCCGGATTTACCGAGCTGCTAGGCCTAGCGAGTTCGCCTCGTTCGGTTGCCATGGGGACCAGACGGCGGAAAGCGCGGAAGGTTCAAATGAGTTTTCCCGGCCTCGGCCTGGACTGACAATTGGCCGATTTCGTCTTGTATGACAAAAACAGTTTATATAACTGGTAGTTTTAATATAGTTTTGTGCAATAGTAGCACTCTTTGATGAACAAAATAGCGTTGTTGGCTTTTATATATTGAAATGCGTTTTCTTGGTTTACCGTCGTGGCGCTGCAATCGACGAACGCAAACCCGGCTCCGCTGCGTCGGGAAAACCCCTATTCTAAAACTCGCCGCTCGGCTAGCACATTGCGCCGCCGCACGCTATTTCCTTGGGGGCCCCAAGCCTTGGGTCCCCCTATTCTAAAACTCCCTATTTCTTGTGCTGAATACAGATAGGACGCTCTGTCGGTATTCAGCGCATTTTACTTCCAGAGCAAGCACGCGCTTTCTCTTGGAAAAGATGGAGCGGGGGTAGATTTGAAAAAGAAAAAAAAAGTAACTAGCGAAAAGACAGCATTGCAGCCAGCAAGGAGGGGAGCCGGCGGAGGCCACGATGACCGTTGCAGCAGCGAAGGGTAAGCTGTCCAAGGAGTGGCCGCGTTCCTGCACCCAGGGCATGCTGTCACCGTCAACCAGGCAAAGACAAACGGTTTCCGGTCGGCTACGGAGCGAGCCAGCCGGAGTTCGTGAAACAGGATCCTGCATCCAGCACGACGAAAGCTGCAGCAAAGAGCCCGCCTTGGCGCCGTTCGGTGCTCGCGGCCGTGGCTTCACCAGCGGGAGCAGCTTGGCGCCCCGCTGCCCTCGCCATCGGCGGCGTCAACGACGAAGGGAAAAGAGGCCGGCCGGGAGCGAGCGGACGACCCGCTGAGGGGGGCCTGCAGCATGCTACGCAACGCGAAGACGCAGTTCCTAACCGTTCCCCGGCAGGCTGCCCTGGCTGACCGACGATGAATGCAGTAGCGGGCCTGCAGCCATCGACACTTCCAAGCCTGGCCGAGTGACGGTGAAGAAGCGGGACCTGCGGCCGCCGCACGTGTGTCCCCAGCTCCAAGGTCGTCTCCTGTGGTCGTCGGCCTTGCCTCCCCCTCCGACACCCGTGGCTGTGAGCTGTCTGCAACTTTTTATGTATTGGCACTTTTCTTTGGGTTTAAACGGTTTTCTTTGGGTTTAAAAGTTAAACGGCGTTTAGCCGGCCCCCTCGGTATATTCCTCGGTGAACGTGACTACTTTTAGCCGTACGGCGGTTTTAAGGAGGCGGGGATGTGGGGATTCACAATCCCCTTCCTCCATTGTAACGCCCGCGCGTAATTAACACGCGTGATTACGCGCGCTGGCAGAGAGGTTGGCAGAGGAGAGGGCATGCTGGCCACCCCCCGCCGCCTCCCGGGCCCTGCGGCGACGCTGCCGCGGGCTTCCCTCTTTCCTGCCGGTGTAACCGAGAGACCTCCTCTCTCGTTCCGTGTCGAGGAGTGCGACTGTAGCAACTCGCTCGGGGTTCTTCGGCGGTTGGGCGCGCACGCGCGCGGTTCATGATTTCCGCTGAGGAGACCACCGCCGTCACCGAGAATCGCCCATTGACCGTAGGCACTTACCGCAACGGGATGTGAGCGAGAAGCCGTGTCAGGTGAGAAGACTCTTCCTCTCACCTCCTTGGCGCGCTTCCCTATTAGGTGGTTTTTATTTCACCCCCGTACGCGGCGTTCGCTCGCTACACGGTGGTTGTTCTTGACTGCTACTCCTTTGCCGTGTACTCGAGCACAATAAACACTGTTCGAGTACGTAACTCGGTGTTTGTCCCCTCTGGTCCGAACCCGCCGCAGTGGCGATTTCTCGCACCGCGGGTTGGGGGTCACAGCTCTGTCTGCTAGGGCTGGCACGTCGGGGCTAGAAGGCGACTGTAGCGTCTAGCCCCCCCCCCCCCCCCCCCCCCGTGGCGCATTCTCTTACGAGAATGAACCCCCATAGGTTATACGAATCTTGGTTGGCAGACTAATGTCTCTGCTCTTTACCAGGCGCTCAAGGCTAACCCTGGCTCTCTTTTCCAGAAGCAGGCGTCTCCTAATTTCATGGCTGCAGTCTCCTTCCGGGGTAATCTTGGAGCCCAGAAGAGAAAATCTGCCACAGCTTCCACTTCTTGTCCCTTGATGCTTCAGGACTTGATAGGGCAAGACGCCATGATATTTGTCTTTTTAATGTTCAGTTTAAGCCCAAACTTCTCACTCTCTTCTTGTATGCGCATCAGAAGTCTCTTGAGTTGCACTTCACTTTCTGCCATTAAAGTGGTATCATCCGCATATCTAAGGTTGTTGATACGTTTTCCAGCAATCTTCACTCCAGCTAAAGACTCGTCCAGACCGGCCTTCCTCATGGTGCACTCTGCATGTAGGTTAAATAGGCAGGGTGACAGTATGCAGCCTTGCCTCACTCCTTTCTCAATCGGAAACCCATCAGTAAGACCATGCCGAGTTCTGACTGATGCCTCTTGCCCCTCATGCTGAGGAGACAGATGAGGTGAATTGAAACTCCCATCTTTTGGAGAGCTTGCCACAATCTGCTGTGATCTACGCAGTCAAACGCTTTCGCATAATCAATAAAGCAGAAGTAGATGAGTTTCTAGAACTCTCTTGCTTTTTCCACGATCCAGCGAAGGTTGGCAATTTTGTCTCTAGTTCCTCTGCCCTTGCGAAACGCAGCTTGCACGTCCGGAAGCTGCCGATCCACATACTGCTGCAGCCTACCTTGGAGGATTTTCAACATCACTTTGATAGCATGCAAAATAAGCGCGATCGTGCGGTAGTTGGAACAATCTTTGGCACTGCCTTTCTTTGGAATGGGGATGTAAACTGACCTCCTCCAATCCTGTGGTCACTGCAGGGTTGTCCAAATCTCCTGACATAATTTATGCAGAATGTTAACAGCGTCATGGTTGAGGTTTTGAAGCAACTCAGCTGGAATGCCATCAATTCCGCTAGCTTAGTTCTTAGCAAGGCTGGCTAAGGCCCATTCAACTTCACTCTTCAGGATGCCCGGCTCGAGATCAGTAATCACAACCGTCTTATGTTGGGTTTGCACATCCGAGTCCTTCTTGTACAGTTCTGTGTATGCCTGCCACCTCTTCTTTATCTGAGGCTTTAGTGAGGTCCTTGCGTCGTTTGTCCTTTATCACACCCAGCTTAGCACAGAAGCTTCCTTTGATATATTTGATTGTCTTATACAGAGCTCTTGTGTTCCTTAATTGGCTGTTGTCCTCAACTGCTTGGCACTGTATGTTTAGAAAGGCATTCTTATCTCTCCTTGCTATTTTCTGAAAATCCGCATTGAGAACCTTGTATCTTTCTCTTTCCTCCATAACTTTTGCCATCCTCCTTTCCTCGGCTATTTGCAAAGCCTCTTCAGATAACCAGTTTGCTTTCTTGCATTTCTTTTGCTTTGGAACTACCTTAGTAGCAACTTCTTGTACTATATCACGAACATCAGTCCACATCTCTTCAGGCTCTCTGTCTTCTGGATTTCATTCTTGAAATCGATTCCTCACTTCCACAACATATTCTGATGGAATTTGATCCAGATCATACCTGAAAGGCCTTCTAGTTTTCTGCGTTTTCCTCAATCGAAGTTTAATTTCGGCAACAAGAAGCTGATGATCGGTGCCATAATCGGCCCCAGGTCTTGTTTTTACTGCTTGTATAGCGCTTCTCCATCTCAGCCGGCAAAGAATATAATCGATCTGATTCCTGTACAGACCATCCGGTGAAGTCTATGTGTGCAGGCGCCTCTTGTGCTGTTGAAAATGAGTATTTGCTATGGTCAGGTTGTTTTCTTGACAAAACTCTACTAGCCTCTGCCCAGCTTCATTTGGCTCGCCAAGACCGAACTTGCCTATAATTCCAGATATTTCTTCACTCCCGACCTTAGCATTCCAGTCTCCTATGAGAAAAACGGCGTCTGATGATGGAGTGCGGTCTAAAAGGCATTGCAGGTCCGCATAAAATCTCTCAACATCAGTAGTGGTTGGTGCATAGACTTGGATAACTGTTATGTTCAAAGGGTGACCTTGGATCCGGAGTGAAATCATTCGGTCGTTTTTGGGGTTGTACCCCAGCACTGCTTTGCCCACTCTTCTGTTTACTATGAGAGCGACCCCATTCCTTCTCTTGGATTCGTGCCCACAATAAAAGACATAATGATCGCCGGAGTTACCCATTCCGGTCCACTTGAGCTCGCTGATACCCAAGATATCAATGTTCAATCTGTCCATTTCTCGCTTGACGACATCCAGTTTACCTTGCGTCATAGATCTTACATTCCATGTTGCTACGTGATATATCTCCTTGCAACATCGGACTTTCCGGTCGCTTCCCAACACATCCACAACTGAGAGTCCTTTTGGCTTTAGCCCAGCCGCTTCATTCGTCCTGGAGCTACTGAGAATCGCCCTTTGTTCATCCCAGTAACATGTGGGACGCCTTCCAACCTGGGGGGCTCATCTTCCGGCGCCATATCATTAATGCTATTGTGACTGGCCATAGGGTTTTCTTGGCAGGAAATACTGGAGTGAGTTGTCATTACCTTCTCCAGTGAATCACATTTTGTCAGAACTCTCTGCCTTGACCTGTTTATCTTGGGTGGCCCTACACAGCTAACAGAGCTCACGACTTCATCGAGTTTCGCAAGCCCCTCCGCCACGACAAGGCAGTGATCCATGAAGGGGGCCAGGCGGCATCACCAACTGGTCTAGGTTTTGTTTGGCCAGGAATAGCGCTTAGTAATCGCTTTTGTTTCATTGTTGACAAAGGAACGAAGCTGCTCCGTTAACAGTTATGCGCATCTGAAGAGGTTCGATATGTCACTGCATAAAATATATATTCGGCCATAAGAATACTTTGCAAAACTTTACTGGTCGCCAGAGCGTTCTTATTGAAGATATGCAGAAATACGCGATGTAATCGGCACGTGGGAGAGCAGTGCCACCTAGTTTATTTGGTGGGTCTGCTCCCCCACGTCCTTAATGAATGAAAAATCACGGCAGGTGCACGGCGTCGTCATGTTTGGGCAGCTGCACGAGATTCAAAAGTGCCGCTTGTTTTATTGTTGGGGAAGCAACCCTACGACAAAGAGCCTTCAAATGACCCCCCCCCCCTCCCCGGCACGTGGGAGAGCAGTGCCACCTAGTTTATTTGACAGCAGGGGCACGGCGTCATTATGTTAGGGCAGCTGCACGAGATTCAAGTGCCACTTGCTTTATTGTTGAGGAAGCAACACTACAACAAAGAGCCTTCAAATGACCCCCCACCCCCCTCCAGCCAATGGCATCACTCCAAATGTGTGACGTAGCGGCATACACGGGAAAAGAAACAAACTCGCGGTCGGACCTTCGGACTTTTACCAAAATGGTCGCCTGCAGTTGTTGCGTTCGTCACCGTCAGGTCGGTGTCGCCAGATAGATGCGCACGTATGCCAACGCTAGTGCTGTATACTGATATCCCGAGAGAGGATTCAGCGAAAAGCGTTATTTGTGGGCTATGTAGAGGTATTTGTATGCGGGTTGACAACGATCTCTGTAGCATTTCGTTAACACTCGACGTGCCAAAGGGAGACCGCTGCTGTTTACTGTGATATTTTCGTCGTTGATAGGTAATTCAGAACGTTGTGTGCCATACAGCGGTGGTAATCGCCCTCCGAGGATGTACTTTTCTTGTGCGTGAACTTCTAAATGTGAGCGTGCATGTCGATCGGGCTCCCGTTTCATCCCTCCGATGTCAGTGAAAATATGTTGCTGCTCATGTTCCAAGCAACCACCGGCATCCATCGGACGGCCAATGGCCATCCGTTTCGGATGTTCCGGATGGCCGATGGACATCCGTCGGCCGTCCGATGGGCGTCCAAATGGTCATGTTTGTCTGGCCAATGGACGTCCATTTCGGACGTCCGTTCCCGGATCTTTATCACATATTCGCATATATGCTGCATGCATGGTTTTTTCGCTCCTGCGAGGCAATAAAATAGAAAAGCAGCTTAAAGTACAACAGGCATATTTTATTGTAAAATGTCTAATTCCTCAATATGACGTAAAACTTGAAGCGCACATCCATCTTCCGTGATGAAGTGGAAGCAACCAGCTTTCTGAAAAAAAAAAAACAGGTTAGTAAATAGCCTGTAGCTCATGCACAGCATAATCCTTGACTCGAGGTGAGGCCAATAACAAGAAAATTGAGTATTTTTCATATTGTACCTGCCCTACGACACTTGTTACAAGCAGTCTCAAATATAAGCGAGCTTCTGCCCTCCTTTCCCTTATACTCCGTTTCATACATCAAGTGCAACACTGCCAAAGCTACAGCTCTTGTTTGCGCTCTCCGCATTCGTGATGAAAAATAGTGCCTGCTCTTGACGAGAGGAAATAGTAGTTATTTTGTCTGCGAGCTTAATAGATCTTACATTTGCCATCAACTTCATAAAGAGCACCTTTTTTTAGGCAGAAAGGATCGGATTCGGTGAATTTGTATGTTTTTCATGTCGTTTTCGTTCGTGTAGCATTTTCGCTGCCCTGCAACCTTGCCAGTTGTGCCCTCCGCGCTGCGCATCTCTTTTTGAGAAAATGGTTCTCTGGTGCGCATTTTTTCTATAAGATCTGCACCGCGAAGATGTCTAGGCATACGAAGCATGTTATTGCAAATGTGTATGCTCGGAATACAGCCCGTTTCCGCAGGAACCACTCGGCCACAAAACGAGCGCGTAGTGATACGCCTCCTTTTTTTTTCTTACGGACTACTTGCGTAGCTTTCGCTGCGTTGCACCTGATGTATGAAACGGATTATAGTTCACGCCAGTTATATCGCACCCGCTATCTTTCGAATATCACATGGATTCATCTGCAATGCTTCAAGGATAAAGCTAAATAAGCTAAACAGTTCAGAAGGCAGTATCATACAGGCCATACCTAAATAAAAATTAGCTGATAACGCGCTTCAATAATTTCAAGCACAGAAAAGGCCACTCGCTATCTGAAATGATTTTTTTTTTGTAGTGGTGCACAACTTTCAAGCTCGCGAGCTTGGGCGATTATCGCTTATCGCATTGTACAGGAGCAGTTATGCATTTTATCACTGTAATGCACTGCAGCGCATACTGTGTCCTCGCAACTTGCATGAAAAATGCAGAGCATGCCACTTGCGAAGGCAAGCATATTAAAAAAAATAATAAAAAAACATTTGAAGACCGACTGTTAACCCAGCGCTTTGGTTGACGAAAACAAAGAGGTTGGTTATAAGCTTCGCAAGATTGCAAGAGTGGAACGCGATAGCACCTCCAGCAATTTCCTAGTTTGCATAGAGGAGAGGGAGAGCCAACTCAATCGACATACACGGACGCCACCGCGCCGATTACTCCTGGGTTTCGGTGTAACTAGCTCCTTAAAGGTCCACGGAAACGGCCCCCAAGAAACCACTGATAAACGTGTTCAGTGTGTAGAACACATCCTTTTGAGCATTAACGCAAAGTATAACTCCTTGGAACAAAGCCAGCGATTTATTATTAATTTTTAAAAACAGCGTTTTTTGAAATTCGCGGGCAGTGGAAATGTCGCTTGGCGGTGTCGCATGGAACTATTTCCTAATCCCGTGACGTCACGGGTCGGTTGACTGGCAAGGCTTGCTAGAAGCTGCCATTCGCTGCGGTCACTGCAACCATGACGTCACGAACACACTTCCGGTAGCTGCGAAAGTCGTCTGCTCGTACGCTGCTCGAACTCTGTGCGGGCTGTTACAGCTCGCCGCCCTTATCGATTAGGTGGCCATTGCCCATTAAGTGCAACAACCGAAGCGACGCAGGGATCGGCAGAACGAAGCTGCATTTACAAATATCTTATTTATATAACGTGGTTTCAGGAGTATCGGAGTGTCGTCCGACGAGGCGTCAATAGAGAGATTTAGCACACCGTGATCCGCTACCGTGAACCGTCACCGCGCGTTCCATTGCGCATGCCCAGATCACTTTCATGCCGATAGATGGCGCCACATACTTGATGTCGGCACATTGACCTGGCGCATCGGAACCAATCAGCTTGAACGCCCCGCCCACGAGCGGTAGAGTGCCACGGTGGCGGATCGCGGATCACGGTATGCTAAATCTCGCCACATACTTGATGTCGGCACATTGACCTGGCGCATCGGAACCAATCAGCTTGTACGCCCCGCCCACGAGCGGTAGAGTGCCACGGTGGCGGATCGCGGATCACGGTATGCTAAATCGTGATCCGCGATCCGCCACCGTGGCACTCTACCGCTCGTGGGCGGGGCGTACAAGCTGATTGGTTCCGATGCGCCGTGATCCGCGATCCGCCACCGTGGCACTCTACCGCTCGTGGGCGGGGCGTACAAGCTGATTGGTTCCGATGCGCCAGGTCAATGTGCCGACATCAAGTATGTGGCGCCATCTATCGGCATGAAAGTGATCTGGGCATGCGCAATGGAACGCGCGGTGACGGTTCACGGTGTGCTAAATCTCTCTATTAGCACGGTCAAGCACCGCACGATGGCAGCACCTCCTCGACCGCCGTAAACACCGCCGCTGTGGCCCCTCCTCCCGCATGCCGTTCGCGAACGACACGGCGGATCGTTAGCACCGATGTCTGAAATAAAGCGCGCTAAACTTTGTTGGCGTCCGGAATACTGAGCCGAATATCAAGTATGAAGCCCTCGTGAGGATCGCTGACCAGCAGCAAATTGCTGGTAAGAGCGACAGCCGTGATACAAGCTAGTTTCTACTCAAGCCAGCTGCCGCTGGTGCATTTCGGCTGATCCGATCTGCTCGTACTAGCTCTGCGATTAATGCGTCGGCAGAGTTAATCCTATAATTATTTTACTATGGCAGGATAGGAATCACTATAAGGCAGTTTCATAAGTAGGCGATTTACGACAGCGTTGATCATGTTCCAAAGCGTCGACCGCCGCGGCTTCGAAGCGAAACAATAGGCCTAGCGACGACTAGGGACGGTCACGCACGGCGCCGGCGTTCGCCGCGCTCGCACGTTTCACCCCCGCGGTAATTGTCTAACGTACCTCAGCCTGCTCGCGGCATCCCGTGCTGCAAGCGTTGCAAACTCGTGTACTTTCATAGCTAAGGCCGCGTATTTTTTGGCGTTCTGCTCAGCAACAAGCCGTTCAAACGATACTGTAGGCACAAGGCTTCAGTACGCAGTCGCTGCGCTGTCGGCCGTAATCGAAGACGTCGGGTGGCACCATAATCTATACATCGATCTTTAAACGTGATACAGTGGGCAAATGAATAACTTTGTGAAGCAGACCCGCTCGTACGTTTCGCGCACTCGGGCGCCGACGAGTAGCTTCCGTCAACAGACGCCGTCATAACCTCGGTTAACGACGCAAACCGAGGTCGTCAAGCTCGGTTTGCGGTAACCGCGGTTAGTGGTGCAACCATGGTTTGGTCCGCCGTGTAACATAGGATAACCACGGGTTCGCGGTTACACTAACCGTCGCTGCGCGAACTGGCGAACTCCTCAGGCGTGTGCAAGCGAGGACGGGTTGGCGGAGTACGCCAGCGAGCGAGCGCGCGGCAACCGGAAGTTCGTCGAAGTGACGTATGTCTGGGCGGAGCTTTGAACTTGCTTGTATTCTTTGTTTTTTTATGGCTCCCTTCGGCGTACGAGTTGAGAGGGAAAATTGGAAGGGTCATTTTTAATCGCCGATATCTCTGGTGTTGCAGAAGCTAGATCGAAAATTTTTGCGGGAGAATGATGGGTGGTTCAATAACTATCAGTGTTATGGCGTTGTTTACCCTTCTTGGTGACCCCTTTCTGGGGACTTTTAATGCTATCGCGTTGAAATGTGTCAGTAGGTTCACTGCGCTGTTACATATTTATACAATTTTCGCTGCGCAGATTTTCACGAAGCTCGATCGCAGTACTCACTTTCAAACGCGGTCGCTTTCGCCGGAGTCGTCCGTCCTGATGTGTTGTCGTGAACCACTGTTGCTCCAAGGGGGTAATCCTTTCACACTACGAACTGGCACAACTGCGCACTCGTTGTCCTTGCAGCGCACACAGATGGGTGCAGGCATTCGAGCATAGTTGCGTGCACCCGCACAGAACGCAAAACAAAACAGCTGCCGCGAGCCGCGGAGGCAGGACGACAGCCGGCAATGGACCAGACCTTCTTTATTGGAATGCTCCGTCGCTTCTGCACATGCGCCAGCTGAAAGAAGTGAGGAGGAATAACTTGCCGGATGTGGCGTAAAACTTGTTTTATGTTTTGTTTCTAAAATGTCTGCCGCTTCTCGTCGCTGTTTCTAGCGATAGGCCGATAGCTGGTCGCCAGTGTCGCCGGCTCCGTGATCGCTCGCAAGCCGGACTTCGCTGTGGCGCTGGTGGCGGACGGGTTTCTTCGTATCGTAGTTTGAATATCGTAGCCGAGTGGCCGTGTGTGGCCGTGTTCCTTTCCACTTGTTATAATACTCCCTGAGCTTCGGCCTCGCGTACTGCTGTTCGTCAAGCGGCATGCTGTGATATTCCCATGCGTTCTCTTAGTTACAGATAGCACCGTCTCCGACCTGTGGACTCTGCGACGCTAGTTCACGGCCGGTCTCGAGGGAAACGCGCTCTCCCTCGAGATAGTTCTGCAATGCGTGTCAGCCCGCCCTTGTCGATGGAACATGCCTGCAGTATGTTGCAAGTAACTGGTGTGGTCAGCATTCCATGTACTTACTTGCATTTCCCGAAATTTATACGAGTCACTGCCTTTGGATCATCCGGAAGTAAGGTGTACAGCGCAAGTAGCGCAACACATGGGATGCGAAAAACTCGTCTCCGATCGAGTACTTGAATGGAACCTCGCTGTCATTTTTATCGTTGTCCTCGACTTCGACACCACTATTCAGCAGCAGTGGTAAACTTTAATCACCTCGAAAGTTTTGTTGAAGTTTTGTTAAACCACCTCGAAATACCAGTATAAAAAGGCCGGTGGGAGCCTGTAATTTGTACGAAATTGCCTCTTTATCCTGTATTTCAAGAGGTCGGTTAGTGTATCCGCAGGGCAATTGTTTTGCCATTTTCGTTGCCTTTATCGGATGTACAACCAGGAATTCGGTGTCCAATTGATGCAGGCAGCTTGGCACAGCTAATCTATTATGAAGCTCCGGTGCGATAGCCAGCCCGCGACTAACCGGGAAATAGAACCTCAACCGGGAAGGCCAGCTATTCATCACAGCTCTCAAGCGACTCACTGCCCGCCTACTGAGCTAGTCATGCAACCGTGGAACCCAGGTATATTTTCAAGTAAACTTCTGTACTTAGGAGTGCCGGGAGGTAGACCGCCCGCGCAAAGAAAAAATGCTCTCCACATCTCCCGACGCAGTCCTGCCTCTAGTTTTGCTCCTAAAGTTGAAGGCTCGAAGCGCAAGCTGTGAAAGTCCTGGTATTTTTGCACAGTGTTTATCTTCCAGCTGCTCTAGCTCTAGACAGTTCTTGTATCGAATTCCTGTATTTTTTTTTATTTATTTTTTTTTGTCTCAGAAAACATCCCACGACGTCCTATTCGATCGATGTTATTTCTACCTGCCCTGTTGTGCTTATCATTGTAGACAAGCATGTAGACTAGTGTCAAAACAATAAATAAACAGTGCGGCGTTCGTGATTTCATCTTTGTCCAGTCATTGCCCTTGCGACTAGTTGCAGCATGCACCAAAAACAAAGTTTGCCAAGTAATTATTTCCTCTGCCTTAGGAAACTGCAAAGATATGGTCTGATATCCCTTCATTTCGTTTCACACAATCATGCTAATGATGTGTTGCATTTTCAAAGACCTGCTTGCCAGCGCAAGACGGAACGTTTATTGCGAACTGCATATTGGTTGTGTAGTGTCAAAATACACACATGCATCTCGATTTCAGGACATTCAATACCCTCAGGTGGTTGCAAAATACTCCAATTGTCATGATAGCCAACTGCAGCTATGGGATAAAAAAGGTATAGGGACATAAATAATTGCAAGAGTAACAAAACTGCGTAAATTTGCACTGTTAAAAATATTAAACACTGTACAGCGAAAATAGTTTTGCTAGAACCATTGCTGTGACTGGCAAACAGTGCTTGTTGCCTTTAGTGATGTGTTGAGCACAAGGCCTGCATGGAGATTTTAATTCTTTCAGGTAGGCAGAGTTATGTCCTGTTTTTGTTGTGTTATCATACATGCAGGCCAAGGTAATGCCATATGCTCCTTGGTTCCAACACTGCAATTCTGAAAAAGTGACTGCCAACACAGGTCCGATGTACACCGTCCCACTGCTGACCGTGTATATTCCTAAGTGATGTCCAAGTCTTGCGCAGACACTAATCGACGCAGCTCACAAAGCAACAATCCTGCCAAGGTGTTTGCCTACCATAAAATCCACATGCCATAGCTGCCATTCATGGCAGCCCAGAAGTAATGAAGTGCTGACGAAACACATTTGAGATGTTCAGCGAGTTTACACAAGAAGGAGTTGTTAATATGGTTATTTAGTCATCCAGTGAAATTTACACTGTATTTATTTTGTTAAACAAAGCTCCTTTTGTTAAGTAAAACAAGCTCCTAGTAGCCACAGGCAAAAAGTAGGCAAATGGCAATACATATTTAAATATGTATTGTGAATTGTGTTTATTGTCGGATTCCTTTGAAGGGACACTAAGGAGGATGGAAAGCAGTTTTCCTGTATCGCTAAGATACAGTGTTCTAATCTTAAAGAGACCACACGAGTCGCTTTGGGACGTTAAACCCCACAAACCATTAAAGAGACCACTTAAAATGAAAGCAGAGGTTTTAAAAGGATGGAAAGACCAAAAAACAGAACAAAGATGCTGCCACTGCCGGCCAATTTTGCAAGTAAAATGCATGCTTCCACACAGAAGTTTTGGTTCAGATTACTGCAAGATATGTTGTGTCATGATCCACTCTAATGTGGCAGTGACACGTCCTTTTCAGCAAGGTCATCATGAATCGACTCACGGGAAGGCTTCTAATTTAAATTTTCTCACCAATAAATACTATATGCCACGACTGCTGCCAGACAACACAGCCATAATGAGAGAAATAATCAAATATTTACTGAGACCAATGACTCAATGGAGTTGTACTCAGTGTCCCTTTAAAAGGGTGCACTGAAGCATTCAAGCAAAGTATGCACTGATGCATGCAAGAAAATATTCTGTGGTAACACAATCTTTGCTCCAACAGAAGACTGACAAATTCACCACAAAGAGGGAAAACAGCTGCCCAGGTACACTGGTACAGCAATCGCAATAATTAGCAGACATGCATTTCATTTCACAGAATGTCACGAAATGTGTTCGCTATTTTAAATGTAATGGAATTAAATGTGCAAGCATATTTTGCAGATTGCAGAGATTTATTTGTGGCTTCAATTATTTATTTCATATATACGGCCACACCTTCGGTCAACAAAAAAAAGGGCGTGTAGGGGTCAGATTAGATGTGCTAGGTTTCTCTCCTGGAGGAGCAAGGAGAGAATCATTCTCCTTTAACCAGTTGACGGTGGATTCATCCAAATGTGAAGGTCCGATGTTCGACGACCCAAAAGTTACCTAAACGGGCATCTCTGCCAGCCGTCGACCAGAGCATATGCAAGAGAGGTGGTCATGTGTAGCCTAAGCACAGACATCTGCACGAGAGAAGGCAAAAAAAAAGAGCTCACATTTTGGGTATCACATCAAAAATATGTGTAAGCCCACTCAGCAACCAAAAATGACGGACATTGTGCATGCATAAAACACATGAATATGTCAGCGCAACTTAACAGTGTTGGCCGTTCATGTCATATCGTAATTATGGTGCAGTGAGGCTTGCTGATGAATTAAACAGGCTCTGCTCATCACAAACCTCTCAGCAGCACCTTCCCACAATCAGTGTCCTGACCATTCAATAAGACAGCTTTCTCCTCCTAGCATTGCTAGAATGTATCAGAACGTTCTTGCTCACAGCATATAAATACGATCAATATGACAAATACCGGTATGAGGATACCGGTATGCTGTCTAAAGAGACGAAAGATTTGATTAAGAAACACAAGAGTATGAAAGCTTCCAATCGAACAGACCAGATCAAATTGGCTGAGATATCAAAGCTAATCAATAAGCGCAAGGTGGCTGATATAAGGAAGTATAACATGGAGAAAATTGAACATGCTGTAAAGAACGGGGGAAGCCTTAAAGCGGTAAAGAAGAAATTGGGCATAGGCAAAAACCAGATGTATGCGATAAGGGACAAGGCGGGCAACGTCATCACGAATATTATTTAAAGTCCCAAAGCGACTCGTGTGGTCTCTTTAAGATTAGAACACTGTATCTTAGCAATGCAGGAAACCTGCTTTCCATCCTCCTTAGTGTCCCTTCAAAGGAATCCGACAATAAAACACAATTCACAATAAGTATTTCAATATGTATAGCCATTTGCCTACTTTTTGCCTGTGGCTACTAGG
The DNA here is from genome assembly GCF_055883805.1 of Amblyomma maculatum. Classification (NCBI taxonomy): domain Eukaryota; kingdom Metazoa; phylum Arthropoda; class Arachnida; order Ixodida; family Ixodidae; genus Amblyomma; species Amblyomma maculatum. The sequence goes on along the minus strand of NC_139344.1, from coordinate 80,219,232 downwards.
AGCTTGTTTCACTTCACAAAAGGAGCTTTGTTTAACAAAATAAATACAGTGTAAATTTCACTGGATGACTAATTAACCATATTAACAACTCCCTCTTGTGTAAACTCACTGAACATCTCAAATGTGTTTCGTCAGCACTTCATTACTTCTGGGCTGCCATGAATGGCAGCTATGGCATGTGGGTTTTATGGTAGGCAGGAATGTTGGCAGGAATGTTGCTTGGCAGGAATGTTGCTTTGTGAGCTGCATCGATTAGTGTCTGCCCATGACTTGGACATCACTTAGGAATATACACGGTCAGCAGTGGGACGGTGTACATCGGACCTGTGTTGGCAGTCACTTTTTCAGAATTGCAGTGTTGGAAACAAGGACCATATGGCATTACCTTGGCCTGCATGTATGATAACACAACAAAAACAGGACATAACTCTGCCTAACTGACAGGATTAAAACCTCCATGCAGGCCTTGTGCTCAACACATCACTAAAGGCAACAAGCACTGTTTGCCATGTCAGTCACAGCAATGGTTCTAGCAAAACTACTTTCACTGTGTAGTGTTTAATATTTTTAACAGTGCAAATTTACGCAGTTTTATTACTCTTGCAATGATTTATGTCCCTATACCTTTTTTATCCCATAGCTGCAATTGGCTATCATGACAATTGGAGTATTTTGCAACCACCCGAGGGTATTGAATGTCCTGAAATCGAGATGCATGTGTGTATTTTGACACTACACAACCAATATGCAGTCCGCAATAAATGCTCCGCCTTGTGCATGCAAGCAGACTGCTTAAATCTTTGAAAATGCAACACATCATTAGCATGATTGTGTGAAACAATATGAAGGGATATCAGTCCATATATCTTTGCAGCTTGCACAGCTAGCCTGTTTTCCCTAAGACAGAGGAAATAATTACTGGCAAACTTTGTTTTGGTGCATGCTGCAACTAGTCGCAAGGGCAATGACTGGACAAAGATGGAATCAAGAATGCAGCACTGTTTATTTATTGTTTTGACACTAATCTACATGCTTGTCTACAATGATAAGCGCAACAGGGGAAGTAGAAATAACATCGATTGAATAGGATGCCGTGGAATGTTTTCTGAAAAAAAAAAGAAAGAACAGGAATTCGACACAAGAACTGTCTAGAGCTAGAGCAGCTGGAAGATAAATATTGTGCAAAAATAGCAGGAATTTCACAGCTTGCGCTTCGAACGTTTAACTTTAGGAGCAAAACTAGAGGCAGGACTGCGTCGGGAGATGTGGAGAGCATTTTTTTCTTTGCGCGGGCGTTCTACCTCCCGGCACTCCTAAGTACAGAAGTTTACTTGAGAATATACACGGTTGCATGACTAGTCCAGTCGGCCGGCAGCGAGTCGCTTCAGAGCTGTGATGAATAGCTGGCCTTCCCGGTTGAGGTTCTATTTCCCGGTTAGTCGCGGGCTGGCTACCGCACCGGAGCTTCATAATAGATTAGCTGTGCCAAGCTGCCTGCATCAATTGGACACCGAATTCCGTGTTTGTACATCCGATAAAGGCAACAAAAATGGCAAAACAATTGCGCTCCGGATACAATAACCGACCTCTTGAAATCCAGGATAGAGAGGCAATTTCGTACAAATTACAGGCTCCAACCGGCCTTTTTATACAGGTATTTCCAGGTGATTAAAATTTACCACTGCTACTAAATAGTGGTGTCGAAGTCGAGAACAACGATAAAAATGACAGCGAGATTCCATTCAACTACGCACTCGATCGGAGACGAGTTTTTCTCATCCCTTGTGTTGCGCTACTTGCGCTGCACACCTCAGTATGATCCAAAGGCAGTGACTCGTATAATTTCGGGAAATGCAAATAAGTACATGGAATACTGACCATACCAGTTACTTGCAACATACTGAGGCATGTTCCATTGACAAGGGCGGGCTGAACTAGCGTCGCAGAGTCCACAGGTCGAAGACTGGGAATATCACAGCATGCCGCTTGACGAACAGCAGTACGCGAGGCCGAAGCTTAAGGAGTATTATAACAAGTGGAAAGGAACACGGCCACACAAGGCCACTCGGCTACGATATTCAAAATACGATGCCAAGAAACCCGTCCGCCACCATCGCCACAGCCAAGTCCGGCTTGCGACTCGCGAGCGATCACGGAGCCGGCGACACTGGCGACCAGCTATCGGCCTATCGCTAAAAACGGCGACAAGAAGAAAGGAAACAACTTAACGGCGACGAGAAGCGGCAGCCAAACCATAAAACAAGTTTTACGTCACGTCCGGCAAATTATTCCTCCTCGCTCCTTTATGCTGGCGCATGCGCAGAAGCGACGGAGCATTCCAATAAAGAAGGTCTCGGGCCGTATTACAGACGGCTCACACTCACAATCACACTCACAATCTTCCTATTGGCCAGCGGCAAAACGGTGGGAGTGGCCGTCCTTTACATCATCGACGTCTGCTGTTTACGTCATGAACACACTTGAAGGGGTGACGTCGACTACGGGCCAATTGTGAGCGGGGGATGTGAGCGACGCGAGCCGCTCACAACTCGTTTGTGGGCGCGCTCACAAAGGAAAAATGGCGGCGGTCTATGCGGCGGCCGGCGTTCTCGTGAGGCGGTAGCGGCGGCGCCCCGACGCGATCATCGGCAAAGGACGGTGTACGAAGACTGTTTGACGTGCCGGGCGAGATGTTTCGACGCATGTTGCTACTCGAGAAGGATATAGGACAGTGACTGTGCGACGCGACGAACTGAGATAGGTGTGTGCGGCCGAGTGCGCTGTCTGTGTGGCGGCAGATAATGTGTGCACTGCGCTTTTTCCGAGCTCCTAGTGGCTTCCAAACCGCTACTGGCAACGAGGCGAACATCGGCCTCGCGCAGCCGACACTTCGAAAGCGTTTGCGGCATGCAGCAAGGCGGCGGCGAAGAAAGGCTTCCTTCGTCACGGCAGCATACCGGGCGTCGTCGGGTTTGTCGACGGCCCATCGGGCGTCTACGAGTAGTCTTGTGATGTCCCTGTTTTCAGATATGAGATGCCGACATGATTTGGGCCATGAACCTCCCTACGTGGTATCTTGGCATGATGCTTTCTTCTGGCGGCCTCCTCGGCTGCACACAGGCATGACACAGGCCGAGGAAGGCCTTCTGCGAGGCGTCGAATTCACGACAGTGAGCCGTGCTGCTCTTTGCAAGATAAGTTACGGTAGGCTCCACATGCCTCACATGTATTGCCGTTCTTGGGCTTTTATAAAAGCTGAAACGTAAGACACGTCGTACATTTTTGAAATGCCTACGTAAGAAACGAATATGGGAATGCGTGTGTTTGACGCCTGTATTGAGTAGGAATGGGGCACCATTTATACCGATATGAAGTGCAAGGCTGTCCTTACAGCAGTGTTGCTGAAACTTTCAATCATTCATTGTCTGCACTCCCGTGAATGTCATCGTCAGCAAGACCTGGCAATGAGCTACTTGATGCGACTCTTCCATTGTGTCAGCAAGGCTGTTAAAGTTTATGAGGCTGTTGAGGTCGACAACGACGAAGAATGTGCTTAACAGCGTGCCATTTTCGGTTATGCTGGTGAAAGGGGCACCTGTTGGAGACATGGCTGCCAGTGTCATGGCATCCCGGTCCGGACTCTCCATAACGGCTATAGAACAAGGCATACACCTCCACAAGGTTAATGGTGGATAACTGCGTAGGCGTGCTGAAGAGCCGCTTCCAGTGCTTGCAAAAATACTAGACGCTCCTCTACCAGCCAGAGCGTGTAACATGTGCCGTGTTGCATAACTTCTTTGGATGTCTTCCTGCCTGCAGACGAGGAGGGTGCTGCTGGCTTGGACAAGAAAGGGTCACATCTGTGTACCGGCTACTTGGAAGTGGGATCACTATTGCCATGCATACCTCTAGGAAAAATCCATACAGAATCATGTTAGCCTGTTCCACAGAACCTGCCACCAGAGCTGGCTGGCACAGCTGCCCATGGTGCGGCAACAGCTGCGGCGTCAATGCCAGCACAACAATCGGCTATGATATACCACACGTAGCTGACCAACTCATCGCAGGCAGCCAAGTGCAGCGCCTTCTCGTTTCATGTCTGTGCCAGAAACCTTTGTGATAATGATGAATCTTCTCGAACCTCATCTGTCAAGTCAAATTTGTCTTCGTACCCCCCCCCCCCATTCACTGTTGCTTGCAACCGTGCATGTTGGTGTTTGTGTGTGTGCCTGTGTTTGAGTACATAATTAAAGTGTTTCACAACGAGGCAGCAATTGTGGTGCCTATCGGAATGGGAAAGTCTCACAGAAGTTTTTTAGAAGCACGTGTATCAACCGTGCCCCTTTATTTTCCTGCAGCGTTTCACACGCTTGAATATGCAGCAGCGAAACCAACTGCCTGCAATAGCACAGGCAGTTATTTGCACGTGCTGCACGATTGTTCTACACAGAGAAGACATACACGAATAATTTTTTAGCGCCTGTAAGCTGGCACTGTACTGTACTCATCGCAGGTCTGACACACTTCAGAAACAAGAAATGAAAGTATTGTGCATAAAACTGCGACTCAGAGGCATGACACAAAATAATAGTTCCTTAATGATTACAGGCTTGCATAGTAGTTGTCATAGGTTTGGCACATTTCAGAAGCAGGAAACAAAGTATGGCTCTTAACAGTGCAGAAACATGACACAAGTAGTGCTATGTACAATGTTTGCATAAGGTAGTCTCCATTAGTGAACCTTCCATGACTACAGGCCTGCATATACTGTTAGGACGCATAGAAAGCATTTGCTTAATGCTAAACAGTGTAAAGCTGACAAATTGAATGCATAATATTGCGAGTTTTAGTGCTCACAGTGATTGTAGCGTACGCAGAAAAACATCACATATGCATCAAGCAAATGGTGTGTGGGCAGAAGGTATCGCTCAAAAACAAAGCAACTCACTCATGAGAACAAAGAAAAAAAATACAGAGCACACTACAACGAAAGCTACATCGAAAGTCCTGTCACGGTGGCACTGCAGTGAATGAAGGCTTCGGGTTCAGTCACGGCAGGGGTGGAAGCATTCCCATGATCATGTTCTTTCTTAAACTATCCAGCTACATACAAACAGATGACAATGCAAGGACAGAGCTTCATTTTGGCCTACACGACATGCTTCACAGTCGTCTTGCATTTCCTAAAGAGAAACAAATAGAACCACGGAGCCTGCATGTTGCACTTTAAGCACTTTTCTCAACGATACTAGTAGGCGCCGACCGAAAACACCTTCGCAAGTTGTCTTTGTCCATTTCCGTGTCAAGCGCTCCATGAAATTTTATCGCTGCAGGCCCTGGACTTCGACTGCATTCTATTAGATTTTCAGCATGCTCACGGCACTTGCACTATAGTGCCTAGAATATACTGGCTAGTGTGACGAGCGCCCGAGCTTCCCTATGGGCGAGGATGGCGCTATTTGCAATGAAAGCCAATCGTTAGCGGCAGAGGGCGCTGCTTGTCGGGAGGAGCAAGCAAATACCCGTTTCTGGCCAGGCAGAACATGCTGGCATGAGCACCGAAAGCCTGTGCGCGCGCGGGCAGATGACAACGGGTGCCCTCGGAGAGGGGTGCACCCCCCGGCCCTCGGAAAGGTGACCTCACCACCGCAGTTGTGCGCTCAGGGACTGGTGCCCTGGGTCCAGCCCACAAATCGGGACGGACCAGCATATCTGACACCACCTGCACCCCAGCTACCTTTTCCGCCAATGCCAGTGTGGCCCGATCCTCGGCTTTATGGACCTGGGCCGACACAGAATGTGCTGCAGAACCAGTATTATCCGACGCTCGCCCATCAGTCCGGGTCCCAAGCCCACCAAATGGACGCCGGAATAGGCCGCGACCTCTACCACATAGTGGCCGAGATGGTCAGTCGCCACATGGCGCTACAGGTGCCCCGAAACGCCCTATAGGCCAGTACGAAGGAATGCACCCTCGGCGCCACCGCCGCCGCCAACATGGTCGGAAGAAAACTGAGGTGAATGTAGGGTTCCTGAATATGCACGGCGCGAGACAGCTGCGCAAGTGGGAGGAGCTATACAGGAACCTAGATGCAGAGAATGTATCATTGTTCGCGGTTGCTGAGACGCACCTACGCGATCTAGAGACACCACCAATCCATCCTCACTGGCACTGGATAGGGCGCAACCGCAGCGGAGAAGGCCGCAAAGGTGGCGGAATCGGCTTCCTATGTCGGCAAGGCACATCATGGCAAGAAATACCCTGTGAGTGTAGTGAGCATCTATGGATCAGCGGAGTCCTCATGGGTGTGCCACTTGTTGTGGGCGTCGTCTATCTGACAGTGACAGGCAGCTACCACGAAGGCAATGCCAGTGTCATGCAATGTGTCGCGACTGAGGTGAGACGCTGGGCGGGCTCCAAGGAAGTGCTGGTGATAGGGGACTTCAATGGACACATCCAGCCGCTAGACGGCTACCAAGATTTCAATGACGAGCTCCTGCTGCAAACAGCCAATGCACTCTCCCTTGAGTTATTAAACCTCCGCCCGGACAGTGAAGGGGAGTTCACATGGTGTGCAAGGAGCAGCCGCAGTTGCATTGACTATGCACTCGCGTCCGGCGACCTCTCCCGACGCGTGCACCGAATCCATATTGACGAGGAGGGCACCTTCAGTGCAGGCAGCGACCACAACCGCCTGAAGATCACGCTCACATACTCCGTCTGGCGAGGTGCACGTAGAGAGAATCGGGAACCGGCCCGGCGATACCTGCCTGTGAGAGCTTACGAGCTTGTCGCGGCGGAATTCGAGCACAGTCTGCAGTGCAATCAGACGACTAGGTACGAGGAGTTCGTCGGGGAGCTGCGTCGTGTGATGCAGAAGCACGAAGTGCGGACAAATTCTCGGCGAGGCGTGCGACGCAAAGGCTGGTGGGACTGTGAGGTGCAGGCGGCGCTGAAGACGCGTCGCGAGGCTAACCGACTTCACCGTCATGCTGTGAAAAGCGGATTGGATGAAGAGTGCCAACGAGCATGGAGTGTGTACCTGCAGTGCAAGCATGCCATGCAGGAGATGGTCCAGCGCAAGATAGCCCAATATGACCACGAGCAGATCAGAGCCATCACAAGCGCAGGTCGCAGTGGTACCAGAAAGTTCTGGTCTTACGTGACATCACTCGACAAAAGAGACACTGCCCCGACAATCAGGGACGAAAGTACTGGCCAACCTGTCAACGATATGTCACAACACCTCACACGACACATGTCGCAGACATACGAATCCCCCCTGCCTCTGGACCCTATGACACGCCACGAACGCTCAGCCCAGCCGGCCCCCAACGAGCCCAAAGGAGGATCCGAGCCTGGCTGGAAGGTCACGCGAGCGGCCTTAGACCGCGCTATATTACGCATTGGAGCGCACACCGCGCAGGGACTCGACGGCATCCCGGCAGGTGTGGTTAAGTGTTTCGGCGATGCTGCGCGGGATATCCTGGCATCCATATTCACCGGAATAATAGATGGCGACCCGATCCCGTCGGGCTGGCAGTGTGGCAGAGTTAGCCTCGTACCAAAGAAAGGAGGCGATGCGGGGCTCTTGCGAGACTACCGACCGCTCACCGTAACGAGCGTACTCTACCGGCTGTTCGCCCACATTTTGAAAGGGTGGATGAGTGGATGGGCAGAGAATGCGAGTGTGCTTACTGAACTTCAGAATGGATTCCGCCCAGGACGACGCCTAGAGGACAACCTCTTTGTGCTTAGCCAGACGATGGAAATTGCTCGAAAAGAAGCTCGGGGCCTGGTGGGCTGCTTCCTGGACGTCGCCAAGGCATACGATAGCGTCCCCCATGAGCCATTGTTCCATCGTCTGGGAGAGCTGGAAATGCCACCGGTGTGGATAAATCTACTGCGCCGGCTGTACTCCGAGAACACGGTTGTGGCCTGCTTTGGTGGCGCCCGCTCGGAGCCCGTGCCCGTTACGAGGGGCCTCAAACAGGGCTGCCCACTCTCACCGCTCCTATATGCGCTTTATGTTGCAAGCCTTGAGCAAACCCTGCTTGAGTCAGGGCTGGGCTTCCCGTTTCCCCATATGTACGAGGGAATGCCGGAAGTGTGGGTTCTGCCAGGCCTTGCATACGCCGACGACCTGGTGCTGCTGGCAGAGAATGTGGACACCCTCCAGCAACTGGTCACCCTGGCCGCCACCTGTGTGCACCGACTGGGCCTGCAATTCAACGCCAGGAAGTCCGCAGTGCTGCAATTCTCGAGCCCGCCCAGTGGGGCTGAGGTGACCCTGCCCAACGGTGACACCATACCCCGGGCTACCGAGTACCGGTACCTAGGTGTACTCATCGGATCGGCGCCTGTGCCTTTGGAGGCTCACGAAGACCACGTTCGGCAGTCCAGCCGCAGGGCGGGCAACATGTTACGCCGACGCTGCCTGTGGGGCTGCAATAGGTATATGCTGGTCCGCGAACTATGGAAAGCTGTTCATGTGCCTGCATTAACTTTTGCAAATGCTGTTCTCTGCTTATCGGCCAAAACCCGATCATGGTTGGAACGTGGCCAGCGTGAAGTGGGCAGAGTGGCACTGGGCTGCCATGGCCGGGTTGCAGTCGAGGCCATACAGGGCGAACTCGGCTGGTCTTCGTTTGAGGCACGCGAGGCGCGCAGTAAGCTTGCCTATGAGGGCCGCCTGAGGACTATGCCCGACTGCAGGGGGGCACGCCGAATATTCCGCTACCTGTATCTCAAAGGTATCCGCACAACTTGGACTGCGCGCCTACACACGCTGAGCCGCAAGTTTGGCCTCCTGAGGCAACCGGTGCAGGAGGCAAGCGAGCGGAAGTGGTCCAGGGAGGTACAGGAGCGCGTCCGAAAAGAGGAGACGGAGCAGTGGCGCGCAGCAATGTGCGCGAAGTCAACACTGCTTCTCTACCGCACACACAAGACCGCCCCGGCCCCGGAGAAGCTGTACGACAACGGCAGTGGGCCCTTTTCCTCGAGGCGCGTACTGGGGCGCTGCGCACTCTGTTGTACCGGCAGAGGTTCGACAAGTCTCCGGATGGATGGATGGATGGATAAGGCTGAACCCTTTGAATCGGGCGGCGGCGCCACAGGCCGCCTAGCCGTGAATAGTAATATATAGTGTGGACCTATTCTTGCCTTCCTTTCAGCCACCAATCAGCTAACCTTCGTTTGGTTATTTCTACCCTTTTAAAGTCTATTTTCCCTTCATTATCCTTAAACCCCAATGCTTTGGCTAAATCTGGCCCATTGCCTTGAACTATAGGGCGGAGCCCTTTACAGGAAATTATTAAGTGTTCAGGCGTTTCCTCATCCTCCCCACACACCCTGCACAGCGTGTCTATCTCTTGGTACTTGACTCGGTACGTCTTAGTCCGCAATACTCCTGTCCTAGCCTCGAACAACAATGGGCTGCCCCTAGAATTATCGTAAATGTTTTCTTTGGCTATTTCCTGCTTGAACGTTCGGTACATTTCTAATGCTGATTTAGTCTCCATCCCTGTTTTCCACAGACCCCTCTCTGTTTCCTTAACCTTTTTCTTAATTGATAATTCCTGGCTGGTCCCCCTACTGCTGTCCAAATATTTGCTTGCCAATTTTCTTGTCCGCCTTCTCCATCTTGTGTCAACATTCCTTATGTAGAGGTAGCTGAAGACTTTCCTAGCCCACCGCTTTTCTCCCATTTTTCTCAATCGTTGCTCAAACGCTATCTTGCTGCCAGCTTCCCTGCTCTCAAAAGAAGACCATCCCAGGTCACCCTGCACACCTTGGTTTGGCGTATTCCCATGAGCTCCCAAAGCAAGCCTACCCACCCCGCGCTGTTTAATTTCCAACCGTGCTCGGACCTCTGATCTCATACACAGGACTGCGTTGGCAAAAGTCAGACTAGGAACCATCACCCCTTTCCAAATCCCTCGCACCACTTCATACCTATTGTAATTCCAAAGCGCCCTGTTTTTCATGACGGCTGCGTTTCTACTTCCCTTAGCTGCCACATATTTTTCATGCTCTGTTAGGTATTCAGCTCCAGTATTTATCCACACCCCAAGATACTTGTACTTATCCACTACTTCCAGCATGTCCTCCTGTATCCTATGTTCGCCGGTCTCATTATCATTAAAAATCATGACTGCCGATTTTTCCTTGCTAAACTGCAGACCTAACTTATCTCCCTCTGTACCGCAGATATCCATCAACTCCTGCAAATCTACCCTGTTGTCAGCCATCAGTACTATATCATCTGCATACATTAGTCCTGGTAATGACTGTGGGATAAATTCTCCTTGCTTGAATAAAGAAAGGTTGAAGCCGAGTCCACTCCCCTCTAGTTTAGCCTCTAATCCTTGCAGGTACAGCATGAACAACAAAGGTGACAGGGGACATCCTTGTCTAAGCCCCTTCTTTACCTCTACAGGCTTCGACACCTTTTTTTCCCATTTTATTAGCACTTGGTTATCCTTATAAATATCTTTTAAAAGATTAGTTACTCCGCTTTCCACACCTAACACATCCAGAATACTCCATAAGGCTTCTTGAAGTACACTGTCATAGGCTCCTTTGATATCTAGAAAAGCTAGCCATAGGGGTCTGTGTTCCTTTTCTGCTACCTCGATACACTGTGTCAATGAGAACAGATTGTCCTCTAACCTCCTTTGTTTCCGGAAGCCATTCTGCAGCTCTCCCAGCACCCCCTTGCTCTCTACCCATGCCTGCAGTCTGTCCTTTATAATCTGCATCACCACCCTGTAGACCACTGATGTTACTGTTATGGGACGGTAGTTGCCTATGTCAGCTTTGTCCCCCTTTCCCTTATATATCATGCTCATTCTACTTAGTCTCCATTCATCAGGAACTTTGCTATCCATTAACATTTTGCTCACCACCTCTCTTAACGTTTCCTTAGACTTTGGGCCCAACATCTTTAATAACCTAACAGGAATACTATCTGGGCCTGCTGATGTGCTACTTGGTACTCTCTTCTCAGCCCTTTCCCACTCTCTTTGTCCAATTGGAACAATTGCACTAACCGGTCTATCGTCCTCTACTAAGGCACCTACTACATTTCTTTGTTCTTTAAACTTTTCTGACATCGTTAGTCGTATATGCTCTATTGCCTTTTCCCCTTCTAGCCGAATACCTTGATCTGTAACAATAGACCTCTGCTCTAGGCTAGTCTTATTATTCAGGGAATTCAAGTGTTGCCAGAATTTCTTAGCTGCATTTTTATCCCTTTTGTTTACTTCTGACAGCCACTGGGAACCTTGTCTTCTAATTTTCTCATTGATTAAGTAGGATGCCTCCCTTCTACATTTTATGTATTTATCCCATTTTCTCTCAACGTCTGCTTCTGGGTCTCCCCTATGCTTAGAATATCTGTGTTCCCTGGAGGCTTCCTGGCGTTTCTCTATGGCCTTCTTCACCTCCCCATCCCACCAGCTCTTTGGTTTTCGTCTTGTCCTTTTTTTCCTGACTCGCACCTTAGCCAACTCTAGCCCAAACAGTCCCATTAACTTTGTGTATGTCCACTCTGCTTTCTTATCCTTAGAGATTACTGCTTCAATTTGGGTGCTTGCTGTTTCTATTTGCTGCTCCGAGTAAAAGATCCCATCTGGCTGGTCATCATGTTTCATTCCTGAATTAGTTTTTATTCCAAAACTCATCTTGATACGTTTATGATCACTGCCTAGACTCCTGGCACCATGTTCATCTATGTTCATGACCCTTAGCCTATCGTACATCCTGTGTGACATTATCGCATAATCTATTGTCGAATGCCGACTCCCTACCTCCCACGTTATGACCCCGTCACACTTCTCAGTACTGTTACAGACAACTAAGTCGTGTCTTTCACACATATCCAGCAGCATGGTACCTGTCGAGTCTGTGTATCCATCTATATCTTCTATATGAGCATTCATGTCCCCTACTATAATTATTTCGCATCCTTTTCCTAGCTCATTAATGTCACCTGCTATACATTCTACCATTTTTTTTGTTTTCCTCTTTGGCAGTTGCTCCTGTCCACAGGTATACAAAGCCAAGGAGTGTTTGCTCCCCTGCCACTTTTCCTTTTAGCCATAAATGTTCCTTACATTCCTGTTTGACTCTTTGCCAATTTGTACTTTTATGGATGAATACCCCAATTCCCCCTCCCTTTCTGCTGCCCTCTGTTCTGTTGCAGTATTCCCATGCATAATCAGGGTTACAGGGTGGTTGCTCCATGTCCCGAAGATGCGTCTCCACAAATCCATAAACCATTAACTTCTCCTGCCTAAGCTGCTCTTCTATTTCCTCCCATTTCAGCCTATTCCTGCCTCCTTGCATGTTAATATACCCTATGTCTGAATTAATTTGGCTCTTGCGCTTATGCCTGTTGCTTCTCCTATGGCTTCTATGTTTCCCTAGTCTATGTTCGTCCTCTTGGTCGCCTTTGTTTAAACTGGTGGCTTCAGGGCCCTGGGCCCTCCTAAAAAAGCTGTTGCCTGGCGGCCTATCCTGCCTCCTACCCTCCTACCGGTGGCCCGGCTGTAGTGGATGCCTTCTCGTGCAAACGGGTGGAGGCCGGCCTCGTACACATCCCTGTTAACCTCCATTGTGGTGTACCCAAGTCGTCGGCTTAGGCTCCTAATGACCCGGTTGGCTTCGACTACTCTCCCCTCTGTTCTGCTGGACTGCCCTTCTACTTCCGGGATTGTGCATACAGTCACGTGTACTTTCTCAGAGGCCTCCTTTATGTTATTTATACCTACCTCTAACTGCCTCCCGAGATTCCGGCTCGTCCCCTTCAAGACATCATTGAGTCCAGCATGGATGATGACCAGGGTTTCTACATCCCTGTTGTTCCCTACCACCTCCTGGGCTTTGGTCATCGCTTCAACCATACCTTTCCCCGATTGGGCCTCCACCTTCAAACGCCTGTCACCCTTCACTGTTGCTAGGACAGCTTCCTCAAACCTTGCTACATTTGAGTCCCCCACCACCAGAACTCTCCTACGATCCAGCCTTTCATCTCCAGCTTGCGCTAACTGCCGCCCGGTTCGCTCTCGCTGGTTCTCCTGTCGTAGAGGCGTTTCACCTTTCTCGCGCGATTCCGGGCTTGTCGCTAGCCCTCCCGCCAACTGTTTTGCTACTTCGCTGTAGCATCGTGTAGCCGCCTCTTGCGACTCCACCGCCACCGGGTGATCTTCTCTGCCCGCCTCCTTTCCATCTCCGTCATCATGAGGGGTCTTAACACTGGTCTCATCCACCCCCTGACTTTGCTCCGACCCGGGGTCTTTCGCTGTCCGCGCCATAAGCGCCTTCACCTGACCTTCCAGCTCGGCTCGCTTTTGTTGTTCTTCCCTGAGCTGAGACCCTATCTCCTCTAGCTGGTCGGTCTTTGCCCCTTCCATCCTAACCAGCTCTACTGCCTGTGCCTCCAGCGCCATCCTTTTCTCCCTCTCAACCTTCAGGTCCCTCCCGAGCTCCTGAATCTTTACGGCCCATTCACCCTCCAGCCTCAGAATGGTCTCCTTAAACCTAACGCACAACTTGCACGAGAAACTAGTCTCCCCCGCGTCATCTAAGCTTTCAAAACCAGTTTCGTCCATGTAGCACCAGCGCCTGCACTCGTCACATTGCACCAGCCCCTCGCCCCCCATGTCTTCCTTAACTTTACGACCCATAGGCAGCCCGCCCACCTACCTAGGGAAAATCGGTTACCTCCGCTTTCCCTGGTCCTATGATTGAAATTAGTGCTTTAACGCATGCAGGAGAATACGCTTTCAAAGCTAAACAATAAATATAAAAGCGCACTTAGCTTCGGACGACGTCGCTGGCAAATTCCCTCGGAGTCCCCAGAAGTCCCCAAACGTGCGGTGGGGAGCAGGAGAACATAGAGCATCTGGTCCTCCACTGCCCGCAATTGGCACCGCGACACCCAGAGGGCACCACCCTACTGCAGGCGCTGGGTTTCGCCGCCTCTGACGGTGACACTCCGCACGCGGCGGTGGCGGCAACAAAAAGCCGACTTCGACAGTGGTGGGGGTCGACTCAGCAGCGCAAGCCGAAGGCGAACTCGGTGACTCCAGCGAACGCACCCCCCGACTGTGTTTAAGTGGTCTGTGTGTGTGTGTATGTGCTAAGACTTATGTCATGTAAACGGCTAGGGTGCACATCGTGCGCCCCCCCGATGCAAAGGGATTGCCACATTATCATCATCATCATCATCGTGCCACCTGAGCAGACGACGCAGTTTTCTCTCTTCAGAATACGGCAATCTGTTGGTGTTGTGCGTGCGTGTTAAACCTGCTTCTGCGCGTCTTTTGCTTTCACGAAGGTGCAGTAGTTTATTTACGGTGTAGGTGTTTGCTCATGCGAGTCGTTCCGCACTTCTACCTGCTCGGCGACGATTGCATCGTTTTTTTTTTTTTTCTCGTTTTGTGCGCGCGTTTTGTGCGCGCGTTCTGTGCTCGCCTGTATCCCTTCTTTTTTTACTGAGTCGCCAGTGGTGAAGCGCGGTTCCCGATTGCTGTTTCCCCAGTGCCTCTCACTAGACTGCAGAGAAAAATGCCAAAGAGAAAGCGGTGGTGCACAGAGAAGACTTGCTTTTTTGGCAAACGGGGCTACCGCTAGAACAAGGAGCGTACGTATTACTGCGCTATCTGATGCTACGTAAGTACGCATTCTGTACAATGGGAACGAAGCATCGATAGAAATGACGGAAGGTAAACGGCAACTGCTTTTGTTGGCGAGAAACATTTTCAGAGCATGCAGTTATATTCACAAGGATGCAAACCTGGGCGATTCGGTAACGGTGCTCCATGGCAGTGTGTAGCACAAAGAGTGTACACAGGCGCTACAGACAGCACCTGTGTTGTGTACCTTTTCTGTGTCCCTCGATTGTCCTATTGTGCTACACATATGTCATATGGATGCAGTTATATATTAGGCGCATGTTTCACCGTAAGCGCGGCATTACCAACGAGCTTCATCGCGATTAACCGGCCGCGTCTCGTGCATATTGTGTATCTGAGAAAAAAAAATAAAAAACTTCGTCAGCTTCTTTATTCAAAAGATGGTGACTTCGGGAAAACCTTGTGCAATCGCAGGCCGCGATGTACCTTAATTAGCCGCTGTAAGTAAAGGTTCCTCGTTTGTGTTCTGCTGTTTTTTTTATTTATTTTTTTTTTATTCAAATACGCTCCGATTGGAGTATTATGTGAGGGGGGTTACATAACTGGGGTGCGAAACAGAAGCATGTAGAAGATGGTTATTTTAACATCGTTATTTTCAAAACGTTAACATTATACCCTCCACACCTTGTGCCCAAGACGGCACAAAAAAGGAAGGAAAGAAACATATGCGAGCAGCAACCAGCTCGTAAACGCCATAAGCGGGACGCAGGGACTGGACCCGGCGATTCGGGCTCGGAAATCAACGAGGGCTCCTGTTTTCTCGAAGCTGGCTTTCAAGACTGCAACGACTCCTCCGGCTCCAGTGAAGCGGGCATTGTGGGTGAAGAGAGTGGCAGCCAGGCTACACTGCAGACACCTAACCACCACGGAGGCCGTCATCCGTTTGAGGACATTCTCATTCCGGTTACATGGATGCGGATACCTTCCGTGGATGACAGCCTAGCTTATGCTTAAGACCCAATAACTTTGAAAAGATGAAGGTTGACCTTGCATTCCAACTTTTTGGAGATGAGGTTATTAAAGGACTTTTTTTGCACCGGCGGCATGTGGAGACTATATACACTCGGGTGCAACCAACAGAAGACTTCGTCAAGCTAATCAATCGCCTGATACGAGTAATGACCTCCAGGATAACCAAGCGTGCACTTAAGCCGGGTAGCCCAGACATGCGTTTCTTGGATGACTTTTTAGGATATCTGGACAAGCGGGAAGAACATGCCAGCATTGCCTTTCACTCGCATTGTCACCTTTGATTAAACATGCTGCCTTCGTTCTATTAAACCGAATCTGTGTTTCGTGACTTGTATTCTTTGAGTTTGAATTCCTCCAAACGCGAAACTCTCATGTGCGTTTACCGGGTTAGCGTGTGGCTCACGTACCGATTGAGCTTTCAAGTTCGAGCAATCTGCACAAAGCAATTCGATATTAACATTAGCATGTTAAAACGTTATATCAATCCTAAGCTCCTGAAAGAGCTCTAAAACAAAGTATTAAACGTGAGCCAAAGCAACGCGCAGCTCCCTTTCCAACTCTCAGCAGCGCGGCGCAACGTGCGCGAGAAACCGGCTCGCACCCTCTCGCACCACAGCGCCGCTATGCGGCCGCCGGCGGCAGCCATCAAATCTGGTGCCACCGCGCCGCCCGCGCTCAGCACACTAGTCAGTATATTCTAGGCACTATACTTGCACGGTACTTCGATTACCGACGACACTAAAAAAAGCAGCACCTTCTCGGGGAATCAGCTGTTTGCTTGCAGGCCGCCATGTGCACGCCATGACGCCGCCGGCGCACCCTCGCGGCAACAAAAGTTATCTAATAGCAAGTATAACTACACAACTAAGAACGCTTCAACTTGAGCTCAATGTTAATCAATACTAAAAATAGTATTTTGCCAAAATAAACCTTTGTTTGTTTTATTTATTGCGTATTAGTTGCGTCGTGTTAGAAAAAGTTAGGAGACGGTCCCTGCTCAGTTTTGTGCCACACTGTGGCATCAACGTTTGCCGAGGATTCGGGACTACTAGGGCGGAGCCACGCTAAAAGTCGCTGGTAATTGGACGATTTCGCATACTCGTCACGATTGACGTCTCAAGGCTGCGTCACAGCTTCGTAATTTTGACGTCACGCTCACAAACTTGTGAGCGGAGTCCGTAATTCGGCCCCTGGTCCGGCAATGGCAATACATCCTCCTTGGCAATGGCGGCACAGAAACACATGGTACGAAACTACGGCAGAAACATTCATGCGCAGAAATGAATTGGCCGTAATAAGTTAACACTATATTTTTACTGAATATTGCTAATTTCTTTAAATAGGTACCCTTTCTTGTGAGGATATTCAAGCGAAACCTACCATCCCCCCCCTCACCTCCCCCGCACACACACACACACTGCGATGGAATACAAAACTTTCAACCAAACAGCACGGCCGCCGGCCGGCGGGGACTAGCGAGGATTTCAAACAGCAAAAAAAAATCTTTTTGTAAAGACCCACAGTGCAAGGTAATCCGGCGCTTTCGTTCGCCAAGACGTGGCCGTGGACCATCATGGATGGCGAAGCCGCGCAGGTGGTACATGTAGTACATACGTTAAGGCTCAACTAGAGTCACAATTGAAGATCCCGACCGCCGCTACCAACGGATACAACGAATTGCGGCATGAAAGCTGAGAAATTAATGACAATCGCCCCATACTGTGTATGTGCCAGAGTTTTTTAGGCCAACCAGCTAATCATTTGGTAGATAATACAATTCGCTATCTCAGGGGCCGAATGGAAGTTGCAAACCTAATTGGATTTCCTATTGGAATTTTGAGTACCATTTGGAAAATCCGAATGGAATTTTACACGCAATTAAAACTATTTGGAATGCCCAATTGGTATTTGCAGAACCATTTGGTTATTCCAACTGGACTAATCCATTGGAGAGGTGGTGTCCAATATTGGGTCCAGATGTAACCATTTGCAGGTCCCAATTGGCCCCAATGTTTTTTTGTTTGTTTTTTTTTTACTAGGCAGGACACATCTCGAGCATTCAAGACAAGTGTGAATGTTGAAACAGAATTTTGTCAGCGAGGAAATATATGTCCTGGAAACATACTCGTCCGTACGTACATCGGACGTACACCTCATCTCTCATGCGGATATACAAAAACGGACGTAGTCTGTACCTCCGACGGACGTACGAATACGGATGTCCGAAACCGGAGGTTGTACGTATGTCCGACGGACGTACAATTTCGGCAAAGGACGTTCGGCTCTAGCTCGGACGTACAACGGACGTCGGTGGTTGCTTGGGATATATATATTCTTATCGCACCAGCGAGCGCGACAGGTGATGGAAACAGCTGGTTCTTATTTATCGGGGCATTCGCCCGAATGTTTCATATTGGCTAGGTGAGTACCGCACGACGGTAAAGCCGGAAAGAGATATGAGATGAAGCGTCAAGCACTGCATGCCCTTTTGGAGCATATACCGACCTATTTGTCTGAAGGCTGTGGCTAGAGTTCCGTACGGAACGGTAGACACTCCGTACGGAACGGTAGACACTCCGTACGGAACGGTAGACACTCCGGCTAGCAAAATACTCTCTGCCTGTTCACAGGCACAAGTTGAAACCATGGCGAGATAGGAACGGTGTGCAAACATTCGGCAGAGATTTAATTTTAATCGTTCATAAAATGTTTACAGCCATGCATTACATGGCATTACATGCATTACAACAGCACCTAGACCGTAGATATGCAGTGATTATTTTACATTTTCATATAATCAGGAAGCATAATTTAGTTCTTTTAGTTCCTGAATTGCATGCTGTAAGACATTATACTATTTGATGTGCTGGTGCTCTTTTTGCTTCGGTTCTCAGATTTTTTTCTTTGTTTTATTGACGGAAATATTTTTTAAGAAATTAAGCTTCAGTTGAATTGGTACAAAAGGAGGTCGAAAGAAAAGCTTTCAGGGGGACCTCCTATAACAAAAAGCCTAGTATAAATGCACAAACAATTTTCAATTTCATTCGCTATTTTGCTTCAGGAGTCGACCAAGAGACTCTTCCTGTCCGGAACTGGGGAAAGAAAAGAGAGCGTAGTGAATCTTAAATGAGTTTTAAGATTGATAGAATGTAGCCGTGTTATAGTATGGCTTCAGTGTATGCCTTTTGGCTGTCCTCAACAATAAAGCTGTGACTCCACGCAAACCTTTTGATAGCATATGGACTCCTCACGAGCGAAGGTGTTTGGCAGCAAAGGTGAAATGCTCTCCTTTAGCTTAATGCCCCTTTTTCTCATTGTGTTGTTGTGTCTATGTCTGGTACTCTTTTTTTGTGTCTGTGCGAGTTTTAATGCAAACAAAACTTACCAAACAGCTTAATCAGTGAGCTATACATTCCTTTCTTTTTTGTTCTCTGGTTGAAGCTCACTGTTTAAAATATTGCTTTCATTTGTTCTCAGAAAAACTGGTGATGCATATATTAGCATAGATTTTTTTCCTCTCTACATACGTTGAATGAAGCCCTTGGCAAATTCAGACATAAATCTTATCCAGGATAGAGAGTGAGTCTGAATAAAAAAAAAAAGAAAATGTATAAATCAGGAAAATGGTCGTTCTCTTCAGGTGTGTTGGTTGGTGAAGACAACAAGGAAATGTTTTAGCCTCGAGGTCATCAAGGAATTTCTAATGAACATATACTCAGCACTATTTTGTGCTGCTAGTGCATGTCTTGGTTAAACATATTTCTACTGTCTACTCAGTACTCTCAACCATATGTGACATATTTTGAGGTTAAATCTTTATCTTAAAGTGGAATCTGCACTAGTTTTGTAGTCAGTGGTTTGCTTTATTAAACTTCACGAGCAATCACTAAAGCAGTTGAACACCTTGCAGGTTGCAATGACCTACAAGGCTGCCAGCACCTTTCCGTTTCCTGTCTGTGCTGTAAACACAACTGAGTGACCAGGCAGTCGTGGGCTCCTGACTGACAGTGCCAAAAACTTGCGGAGTTACGAACACTGGGACTTTTTCCTTCTGTTTGAGAGCTCATATATCTAAATCATGCTTTTGATTTTAATCCTGGCAGGTGTGACATGCAAAGCTTTCAACAGCAATGGAACTTAGTTTTACCAAAATCACGTAAGAGTGGCTGGTGTTAGCCTTGTGACCAAGACCAAGTCAACACCTAAAGGCACTGCGCAGCCACCATGAACAGTGCCACAATAGCAAGCAGCTCGTATCAGAATGCCTTCTGTGCTCAGCTACAACTCAAGATTGCAGCTGTGTAATTTCTCAAAGGTAGGCCTCCAACCATTGACAGACAGGAGCCTTCCAATCAGTGAACCACAAAAGAATTCCCCCTTTCATGGCAGTAGGTGACAAAAAAGAGGCATGGCATCTGGTGTTCAGTACCGACAAAGAAAAAAGCTGACCAGCCTAGTGAGCTATGGACAAAGGCTGGAGTGGGACCAGTGTTGAGAACAGTCTAATTGGCAGAAAAGCCTCCTTTGAGGGATATTTGCTCCTTCATTCTTAGTTTATAACTGACTGCAGTGGATGTGATAGAACGGTACCCTGGCAGTTTTTTTTTTTTTTTCAGTTTTCTCTCTGTCCTCTAGTGGTTGTACAGAATAACAGATGCACAACCCTTGCCAGCTTCCTCTTTTTACAATGCCTTCATGTTGGAATGTTTGGCAGTAACATTCAACCCTTATTTGTTTTTGTTTTCTATGCCTTCTATCCATGCATAATAACAGGCTATTTAGCATAACACAGTCACACGCAAGACAGAGGACACCACAAGCACTTACTACAACTGTTCAGCGGAAAGCAGCCGATATAACATAGGCTACTCAGATAATGCACATTAGTACAAGGCAACATGGAAACAGCACCAATTTTATCAAAGTAGGTATGAGAAATTTTTGTTAAGCCTCATAAGAAAAAACAATTTGTTACTGACACAGCTGAAACCTGCTTTTTTATATAAAGGGCCTTCAGTTTTATGAGGGCTTGCAACAATTGTACATCGCAGTTCCATGATGTGAAGATTCTGGGTAGAAGCAAACAGACGGCTCATGAAAGTATAAAGACAGCTCATGAAGCCTGTTATATCAAACTAGCAGGTTCGAGCTATGTCAGCGACACTTCAGTTTTTCTTTGAGGCTGAACAGAAATTTCTCTCATACCTACTTTGAAAAGATTGGTACTGTTTCCATGTTGCCTTGTATTCATGCGCTTCATCTGAGTAGGCTATATACATCGGCTGCTTTCCACTGAACAGTTGTAGTCAATGCTCGTGGTGTCCTCTGTCTTGTGTGCTACTGTGTTATGCTAAATAGCCTGTTCTATGTCTTAAAACCAGCTAGCTCAGCAGTTACTTTTTCATACCAGTAGAATGGGAAGAGCAGCACCAAGTGCAACCCTGAACTTTATGCTCTTTTTTTTTTGTAATGCCTTCTGTACTCCTTGCAAGCTGTTTGCCGCACTACAAAAGGTAAGGGCGGCATGTGCCATCATGGCTGATCCATGCTGCCCTTATCATTTGTAGCACGGTAAACAGCTTGCAAGATGAAATATAGCGGTTGGTGTGTACAATAACTGGGATGCAAACTTTTTTGCTCCTTCCTTTTTTTGCTTATGGTGCCTTCTAGTGTTTCTTGTAGAGTGATGTGCGACCCTTACCTGCTTCCTTACAGTGCTTTCTAGTTATGATATTAGAATGTGTAACTGTGGCTACATGCAGCCATTGCATTTTTTTTTCGGTGCATTCTAGTCATGCTAATAGGAACAGCAGCAGTGAAGGATAGTCTTGGCTTCTTTTTTGCAGTGTAGATGCTTTAATGGATTCAATGTCGGGCCTAATATTGAAGTGTCTGGTCCTTTGTGTCAGCAATCTTTTTTTCTATATACTACAGCTTTTCCGTTCGAATTTGTTGCTTTGTTTTATTTTGTATAAACATTATGCACATAGTTTATTTAACCACTCAACCAGTTTAGTACCCTTGTGCATGCCCATCTCTGAAACAATTTCCTGTTTTTGTTTGGAGTATTAATGTTTTCATTGTTTTTGTAAAGGGATAATTTTAAGCTTGGAAAGAACTGCATTATTATCTTGTCATTTTCATGCTGCTGGTGGTGTCTAGTTTTGGTGCCTTTAACTGTGTAGTGCACATTGTTGTATAAATCAAATGTTGTATAATTTATGCATTTTGTTTCCTAGCATCTTGTGCAGTTATTGCCAAATCTAAGAGCACCTGGCTGATGGCTGTCCACCGTGCAGTGTGGCATGCTTTGTGACAAAAAAGAATGTACAGATCTCACCTACTGTTGGCAGTTTCAATGTCTGTGAGAATGAATGACAATATGCATCATTCCTATTCATCTCATGCGTTCACAATTTGGCTGTTTCTGGTGTTTTTTTTCTTAGTACAATATTAGGCTTTGAAGAACCACATTTTGTCATTTGCATACTATTGCTTGTGGCTTTCTTTGCTTTTAACATGTCAGATTTTTAAAGTTCTTTTTTTGCAACGTATAATGCTGAGGGCATTAAAAAGTTTTCTAGTTTACTCATGTTATTTCCTATTATTGGGTGCAGTTACTACCGAACTTTCCAACGAGCACCTAACTGATAGCTTCACCATGAAATGTGGCATGCTTTGTAACAAAAAACAGTTCTCACTAAATAGACAACAGTTGTAGTGTGTGTGAATTAATGATCGACAAGTGTACATCAATTTAGTTTGTATCGTAACTGTATGTGTGAAAGAGCACTGTGGATGTGTGATGGCAATGCAGCTTTAGTTGTAATAGCGTCTGATGAGCCTTTATATTTTTGTCTTGCAGTGGTGTTGAAAACCTCTACAAATACACAAGCATATCAGACAGTTTTGCTGGAAATAACAGTAAATAATTTTGAGCACTGCAGGAGATTCCAGAGCTCATTTTAGACATTCAGAATCTCTCTTGATGATTTCTAGAAGACGTCTTGTAAGACATCTTGTAGCATATAAAAGTGGGTGCATTAGCTGAGCTAGAAGACAGCTACAAGATGTACCCAGACTTGTATAAAGGTGGCCTTCTATATCTTGTCAAAGCATCTTCTAAATGTGTTCTTGGGTGCTACTTTAGACATCTATAAGGCAACTTGTTTATCTTCGGCAAGATGCTTTATAGCTATCTGGTAGACTGACCTAAGTTCAGAACATTATTTGCCTTTTAGATTTCTACAAGACATCTTGTAGTCCAAAAATGTGGGTGCATTAGCTGAGCTACAAGATCGCTACAAGACATATCAAGGCATCTGGCAATGTCTTGCATATCTTGTCAAAAAATATTATATACGTCTAGTAGCCATCTCAGAGGTCAGCTGAGACTTCTATCGGGCATCTTGCTTGTCTTAGCAAAGCTGTTTATAACCGTCTTATAGATGGGTTGTTTACTGGGGCGCGCGCAATGCCTGAAGGACACGCCCGCGGTG
Organism: Amblyomma maculatum; assembly: GCF_055883805.1. NCBI lineage: Eukaryota > Metazoa > Arthropoda > Arachnida > Ixodida > Ixodidae > Amblyomma > Amblyomma maculatum. The sequence continues at coordinate 80,196,061 of NC_139344.1, read as the reverse complement.
TTTAGAGGTGGGGGCGAAGGTGGGAGTCCTTCGAAACACTAGAAGGAGCCTGACGGCGGCAGTTTGTTTCCCTGGAGCACAGTTCAGGTACAACACGTCACCAAGGGCCACCGAGGGAAGTCCCAGGTGTCGCTATCCCAGTCGAAGGGCGGCTCCGTTTACACCGACGGCTCCGTGGCCAGAGATAGTTGCTCGCTAGCAGCGGCGGCTACCATCCCCGCCCTGCAACTGCACAGACAGCTACAACTGTCATTCCTGGGTTGTTCCACCACGGCGGAGCTGTTGGGCCTACGCACAGGCCTGGATCTACTGCTTCAACTGACTCCGCCGCCACCCAGATGTGCCGTGCTATGTGATTCCCGCGCTGCCCTCAGCCGCCTTCGAACCACTGGCCGGGGAACTACGCTGCTGTGTCAGATTCGCGCGCGTCTCGAGCGCTTGACAGAGCGCGGCTGCGCTATACGGGCACAGTGGATCTCCGGGCACAGAGGGCAACGAACGTGACGACGAGCTCGCGACCGCAGCACATGTAACTCCCTCCTAGCGACGAGCAACTCGCTTTGGAGGACGTGCGTGCGGTAACTGACGACCACCTCCGGACGCAGCACCCCGACGCATGCATCGCAAGAGGTGAGCGCATGTGTCAGCGGCCTCTCGCTGACTCGGCTGCACCGCGCAATGATCCTCCGTGCATGCATTGGATGTGTGCGGCCTGGGGAACGACGGACGCGCCATGGACTTGCCGCCAGTGACGTGTGTGACGGCTTTGGTGCTGTAGAAACTCTCGAACATCTTCTACTGCACTGCGCCGCGCTAGCCGAACCACGACGTGAGTTGCTGGCGACTTACAGAGCGCAGGATAATCCCGGACAGCGTAGCTGTACTCCTGTGGCCGCCGGGCAGTGCGCGCGTCCGCGAGCGAACACATATGTGAGCCTGTGTGAGTATATATATCGAACAGGCAAGCTTGATGATCGACCCGCCTATTTCACCTCGCCAGATAGTGCGCGCTGTGACTGAACGCTCCACGTGTGCTATTTCGCACAATAACAGCCTATCGCCACGACAGCCGTCAGTGTTTTGTACAGTGTGCAAGTGCATGCGTTGTGAACAGTTGCCCGGACGCAGAGCTATTGCGGAGGCCCGCCCAATGTGCCGAGTGCTCAGTGACCTAAGACATTTGCGGGTGGGCCTCAAGCGAACTACTCTATACTGTACCATAGTGTATATATTTTTTATTTTTGCCTACCCTTTTCTTTCTCCCTATCGCTCACCTCTGATTTCCTCTACCTTTTCCTCGCTATCCCTTTATTTCCGCCGCCCCAGTTCAGGTGCTTCAGATAGCAGATACCGGGGCTGGCAAACATCTTTTCTTTCCTTTTGTATATACAATAAATAACCACTACCACCACCACCACCACTAGCCACGCATTGACCACCACCGGACGGCATCCACGGACAGCTCCACGACATCGAGAGCATCTACGAGCATACTACGAGGGCCAAGAGGCGAAATGAGTGTTCGCCATCACCGCCGTGCGGAAGCAAGGGTAGCTAGAGTGCCTCGGTTGCGCCGTGTGTACTATGCGAGGGTGCCTTCCCAGACCGGTGCGACTGCGGCGAACTCGAGCTCCTTGTCAGAGGAGGGGGTGCAAGCTCCTTGACCGTGACCGCCTTCATGGCGCGTCGCGGCCATTGTCAGGGCAGGACCTTTGCCCCAAAAGAAAAAAAAACTCTCCCCCCATCTGGGAGGGGGGGGGGGGGGGTGATAAGGGATTATGTGGGATCTTGGGACGCGGAACTTCCGAGTGTCAAGTCCCTTTCTTATCTACAATGGCAAGGGAAATAGATCTTGCCATAGTGCCTCCCGAACAAGTTTCTTTATACTAATTGTTATCTCAAATTTGCTGATTGTGTTCTGTAAAGCTAATGTTAATCATATGCTGTCGCCTGAATCCCACTGATCGCAGTTTGTTTCTTTTAAAACGAACTACACTATGCGAAAATCCGGTTACCGGCGTGTAAACTCGATATCCCCAAAAAACTTCAGGTGTCCACAGGAATAAGCGTCGCGAGTACTGCGTCTTGCAAAAGCCTTGCTAATTGTGAAGATCTCGCGTCGGCCAGATTCCGCGAGTGACAGACACTGCGCCTTTCCTTTCATGTACACCAATTATACAACACCGGTGAGTTTTGATGCGTTCAACGCTGTTTGTATTCGACAAGGGGCGCGCGATGTACCGCAGCAACGCGTAGGCTTTCGCATTTCTCCTCTGCAGATCCTTTTTCAGTGTTCTCGGAACTTTCTTTTTAAGGCGAAAGCCTTTAAGGTATGTCACCACCTTTTTGAAATTTTTTTTAAATTTTGACCTTTAAATTTTTATTTCACACTGACCTTATAAAGCATCGTTTTATATGATATTCAAAAGCAAAAAAAGAGTTTAAAAAATGATGCTAGAATTTGTTATTGACAAAAAATGGTCCAAACATGCATGCTGTTACGAAAACATCATAACTAGCCAATGGAGTGCAGAAATTCTAAACTTTTTGGCACAGAGTTAGCCAACGTTTTTAACGTTGGAGTTAGCCAAATAACCAGGCTATGCAACTAACTAGGATCTTTGCCATCCGATAATTGGGAATCATGTTATACAAAAAATTCCAAAGAAAACAAACAATTGTGTCATTTTTGTTTGCATTCCTTGGCATAAAACATGATTACATCAAAACTTACCATTCGATTTCATTCATCCTAGTTCATTGCACAGGTTAGTAATAGAGAAACGAGCGTGCAAAGTTTCATTGAAAAATGTTCCTTCAGTTCAAAGTTACAACTGTTTGCACAACAAGAAAGTGCAAGAAATCAAATTTTGTGAAAAACACGATTAAAGTTTTTCAATCCTTGTAGAGACGTTAGTAGTAGGGGAGGGTATTTTTGCCGGTCGTGAACGCGCAATCACGTGACACAAAAGTGACGTAGAGCTACTACGTCACTTCTGCGTGTCCTGTCGACGTTTTTTTTTTTTTCTTTTTTTTTTTTATTCTACTGGGGCAGCGAGAAAAGCGCTTGGCCGTCGGAGCGCGGCTTCGAGCTGGCGGAGGGAGAGCATCTAGCCGTCCACACGCTTTCTTTTGTATTTTTTTTCCTATTAGTAGGGAGAGGTTGAAAGGAGGGGCGGGTAAAGCCCCTCAATAAAGGGGCTTTAGGGGCGGGCAGGCTAGACAACGTAGACAGCGTGGTTTCAAACGAGTGACGGCTTGGAGCTGCCCTTGGTAAAGCAGTATGCACGCTTGCTTCCTTTTTTTCTTTTTCGCTAGCTGTGAGGTATGGGCTGGTTTGGCTTGAGAGGCAGCGGAAGGAGTGCTGAAGATTTGCTGTCGTTTACCTGGCTCAATCAGCCGCTTTTGACCCTTAAAAGTTACGCCTCAATTATGTACATACAACAACTATATATATATATATATATATATATATATATATATATATATATATATATATATATATATATATATATATATATATATATATATATATACGGTCACGGTCAAGGAGCTTGCACCCCCTCCTCTGACAAGGAGCTCGAGTTCGCCGCAGTTGCACCGGTCTGGGAAGGCACCCCCGCATAGTACACACGGCGCAACCGAGGCACTACATTGTATATATATATATATAGATATATATAATGTAGTGACGTATCCGTAAGCTAAGTTACATCTTGTATAATTTTACAGTTTAATTCCAAACATCAACGTTTACGCGCCGCAAGATGCTGTAAAGGTATTTGCTTTTTGCCACTAAAAAGCTGCATGTGTGTGGGCGCGCGTGTGTGCAAATAACTGATGCGCAGGTACTCAATATATTTGAGGCCCCGCATAAGGTCAGTACTCTTGCACGTTTTCACTGTAGTGAGGAAGCAATCACAATCCCTGCAGCGCGCTGGGAAGAAGCAGACTCGTGACTCGGAAGTCCCTGCGTCGCTTCGAATACCAGGTCTAGCCCCGCCAGACCACCAGAAGAAAGAGAACGAAAGCAAAAGACTGCGAACGCACAAAATCTGCGCTCACTCATTCCCCCGGGGGAGGAAAATTCTGTTTACTGCTTGAAGCCATGGGGGAGGGGAGAAGACTGTGTTGAAGGAGGAGCCATGGCGTGGACAAAACTAAAGCCCCTCAACAAAACTGCCGCGAACGCTTCCTCTTACAAGGAAAAAAAAAAAAGAAAGAAAGACTCCGCGAGATACGCGTACGTGACGTGTAGGCTACGTCACCCATGTGTCACGTGATTGCACATCGTCGATCTGCAAAAACATTCTCCCTGTTAGTATAGTGTTCTAGAACATAGTTTCTTACTCTTACCTAGAGGGAAAGCTGTGCTTCCGTCTATGGGCGTTTACATGGAGTTTCCAGACGGCCAGTTCAGCCACCATGGGCGCTCAAAGCATCATGGGCCGGTGAGCTACCGAGTGCAGAACTACAACTTTTGGCCAAAACTAATGCAAAGATAAATGTCCTATCATTCAATATTGTGACTATAAATTGTAAAGAGAGAGAGAAACAGCATGTCAGTGTGATATTTATCCAATATAAGCGATGGCTCTTTCTCCTATTGGCTTAGTTTTGAGCAGCACAAATACCAATATTTCGCACTTAATAGGCAAACTTTGAAATAAAAAAACGTTATAAAAATATTTATGGTTGTGCAATCACTTAAGGAAGGTTTTAGTGGCATTTTGGGAAACAAAAACCATATATTGGCGACGTCTGCTTTTGAGCCTTCGCTACTATCGCTTTCGCGGTCTTGTACGCACCTTCAAATGATGATGATGACGAAAAAGAAACATCGCAGTAACGCCACTCCACGTACCCGAGAAAAACCGACTGTCCCGAAACAAGTAGCACACCGGCCCATGATTCTTAGCGCGCCCATTGTGGCTGAAGTGCAGCGCCCTCAGCTTTCCCTCTAGTTAGTGTAAGGAACTCTATGTTCTAGAATTGAAAAGTGTGCCGTCTGCCGCCGGCGAGCTGGTCGTTTCAGCGATGACAGGAGAGAGGGCGCTGTGTGCAGGAGGAGCGAGCGCAGTGAGCGCGGAGCAGACAGCTGGGTGAACCGCCTTCGTCACCGCTAGTTCAATCGGACTCCGAAGGCGCGTAGCAATAAATTGTGTCGCTTTAGCTCCCACACGCTTGTCTAAATGTATTAAAACGGTTATGTTCATGAACAAAACAACTAGTTTCCTATAAAATAAGCGGCCGTCGTCAGGGAACGGCAATACAATTACATACAATGTAAGATACAGATTGCCGACGAACTGACAAGCAACGGCAAGATATATTTCCTGAACGTATTGGGTGCTTTATTTCTCGAACACTAGCGGGAGGTTCAATGACGAATGTCTAACGTATTTCTATGATCATGTAAATTTTTAATATTGGATGCACCGGTTTATGCGGGCTAGACTGAATTCTTCCATCGACGCTCGCACGTACTGAAAACGCAGTGAATGGTGTTTTAGGCTAGGCTAGCGTACTTTTTGCGCCACATGTAAGTAGAGGTATGCGAAGATTGCTTGAAGACAGAAATTACGCCAGCGCTTACTGATGACTTTATTTAAATGTGGGCGAATACATATGAACTGGCAGTCCTACTCAAAACGAAATGAATGAATGAGAGCACATAGCAATGAACGAAACCACATAATGAACGTGAACAAAAAAAAAAATCGCGAGTGCAGGAATATGCTACAAACGTATAAAACTGTACAGAACTATATGAGAATATTAATGAACTGTACTAGGCCGTGAATAAATTAAGCTGTTAAATTAGAAAACACACAAGAGAACGGCAGAATGATTAAAGTCCTCAAACACGATTACTTGCACCTCCTCAGCTTTAGGTGCTTTACCTGCTCTGCTTTAGAGGTCTGCTCTTGGTTTAGCGACTTGGCATAAAAACGCAATCGCATGAGGACGTAGAACTTCACTATGTTAAGTGTCATTTCTTTGTCATGAGTAGGGCAACCAAACTTGGAAACCTCTGCGCTTTGCAAAAACAAAGCAAATTCACGCATGCTATTTGCGTTAATCTTTCTTGAACTAAAAAAAAAAAACCGTGAAAGATTCTTCCAGCGTGTGCACGAGCTTTGCAAGCTCCGAGGACGGATAAAGAAGACCTCCGTGGTCGAAGTTTGAGATAAATTGATTTTCTTCTTTTCGTGCCGCGCACGATTTGCTTGAAATGAGATAAGCGGAGCAAGTACTGCATTTTGACTTCTTCATGAACTTTCTAGCGACATATCCTGCAATATAAGCTATGAGACTGCTAGAACTGTGCCTATGTGACGTATCTGTGGTCATCTGAAGGAAGGGAATTCAAAGTAGCTTCGACGTCCTCGAGCCTTCTCTCGTCAACCAAACGGTCAAGCTCATCAATAGGATTTGAAAGAAGCTGGGTAGGTTTCTCGCTTGTACGGCTAATTCCAAGTAAGGGATTTACAATTTCAGCATTACAATTTCCTGTCTTTGGGGGCTTCGCTAAGTTGTAAAATGCCAGGGCATTAACTGTCACTAAAAATTGAGCCGGCGTGGGATGATCGTTGCAGCCATTAAATTGCCTCACGATGCCGAAAAGGTTTTCTAGTTTGTCTTGGCTTAGTCTCGATGTGATAATGCATGTAAAACCGCATTTTGCAGATAAGTAGTCAACGAGGTCGACTGTGGACTGCAAAGTTACCTGAAGGCCTTCCGCGGTGCTGTTGCTTCGGAAACCATGCTTTGAGTGTATTTCGAGAAGGGAAGGGTTCGAATAGGGAAGGCAGCAGAAAGAGCGCGCAATGAGCAAGAATAAAGAACGAAAGGAAGGAAAAGAGCATTCAGTACAAGAAGGGGGGGGGGGGGGGCGAAAGTCATACGAGACGGACGGAACTGTTACTGTGCTCTCTGCAAACATGTGTTATCCTGCTTGACCAATCATCGCTCTTCGCTCAACAACGCGCCATAGTACAACAGCCAGAGAAGCAACGCGATGCAACAAAATTCACGCAGGAAACGAGCCGCAGAAGCAGACGCCTATAGCGTTTCCTCTGCGGCGCGCGCGCTTGTGATGCGCTCCTACGGCTGACAGCGCCACCTACGCTTTTCATCGCTCCGGCGACCACGTCGCTCCCATTGCCGCGCGCCGAAGACGGCACACTTCCCAATGAACACTATACTGTTAGGGTGCACCCCCCTTGCGGAAATTTAAAGAAATATTTAAAAAAAAACAAAGCCTTACAAATTGCCTTTAAAAATCTTTTACATATGAGATTAAAACATAACAGAAAAGTTTCAATATGCGCCGTAGATTATCGTTGAGTTATCAGTTTCTGTTACCAAACCACATCAGTTTCGGTTTCGGAACTGTTCATCATCTGTTGGAAAGTTAGCTATAACTTTTGAACTAAATAAGATACGAACATGATTCTTGCTGCAAAACATTCTTGAATGTTTGGGGACTCTCTAAATCTAAAAAAGAAAAAATGTCATTTTTACAAAAAAAAAAGTGCCTTTTCAAAGGTAGTGACATACCTTAATGGCTCATGCTGTCGTGGACAAAGTGTGTCCCGCTTTTTTGGCGTTCTGATTGGCCAAGGCGGGATGCGTCCCTGCCATATGCAATGCCACACTTGAATGCGCGCCAATGGAACGCACTCCCTTGATGGGGCTGGGTCACTGCCACTTGCGGCAGGGGCTTGCCTGTCACCGAATTTTTATCTGTTGTAGGCCGACATTGCACCCGCCACCGCTTCGGTGACATCAGCCACAAACCAATTCTCGATAGCATATCGGGAACCGGGTGCGGGGAGAGAATTCGTACAATTACGCCCGGGACTTTCTCAGCATCCGGACAGCAACGATAAGTGTCGGCGGTATCAGGACCAACGAAAGAGAAACTACCGGGAAAGGAACCCCGCAGGGATCTATCATCTCGCCCCTTCTCTTTAATCTGGTCATGATGCTGATAGCGAGAAAATTGGAAAGCATACCTGGAATTCGTCACGCACCACGCCGACGACATTACGGTGTGGACGACGACAGGATATATCAGCGGGAGAAAAGGAAGACAAATTGCAAAGAGCCCTGGATGGCATTGAAGAAATTGCGAGAAGAAACGTGCGCCCCTGAAAAAACCGAGTTCATTAGAATCCACAAGAAAAACTTCAAGGCAGAGCCGATTCAAATCCGACTTCAAAACCAAGAAAGCGGAGAAGTAAAAACCTTGAGGTAGGTATGTGGGGGAAAGAACGCACACAATCAAGCTACTAACCTACTAACATTGGGCAACCAGTCAGGTCTGCGGCATGATTCGAAGAATACCAAACCAAACATGGAACGGAGGGTTAAAGGAGAATTGGACGCGATCAGAATAGTAACGGCGATGATAGTCCCCCGCTGGACCTATATCCTCCCGTACCACAACGTCACCAGAACGGAATCACAGAAAATTGATGCGCAGTTTCGGAAAGCTACTCGGATTACCAAGTCATGCATCCATATGAGGCTGTTATGGCAATGGGCATCTCGGCCACCTATGAAGAACACAAAGAAGCAATCGGTCTGCCAAGAACGCAGACTAGAACAAAGTCGGACCGGTAGACACTTACTGAACATTATGGGACGACCCATCGACGAGAAAACTAACCCCTAAGAGAAACACTCACTTCCGAAAGCAGAGCTGAATACCAGGTCTTTCCAATTCCCAAAAACATGGACAACCTACACAACAGCGAAAGACTAAAAGCGAGAAGTCGCCACATACAAAACAACATCGTCAGAAACAATAGCGACATATACTCTATGTATAGACGCCAGTCCATATCTGGGGAGGAAAGAAAGCGGCGGTAGCCACCACAGTTGATCACACCGGAAGAGAGGTGACCAGCTCATCGATCAAGACCAATAACTACATAGAATTGATGCAGAGGAAGTTGCAATCGCCCTTGCAGGTAAACACGCCAGCAGCCAAGGTAGAAAACACATAATACTGAGCGATTTCCAAAAGGCCTGTCGTGCCTTCCTCCTGGGGCGCGTATGCAATCAGGCACACCGAATAATGGATCAGGAAAAAAATACGGGAAACATGAAGCATACAATCATGTGGATACCGGCACACGAGGGAATCGACGGCAACGAGGCTGCCGACAATAGCCCGAGGGCATACTTTCCGGGCACCTGCGTCAGCTGCCCCAGAGCCTTCAACACAGCTCTTACATACGGGGAACTAATACAATACTTCAAATTAGAAAGAAAACGATACGCTGAACCGCACAAAGACCTAGCTCAGCAGACAGGACGCAATTGTAACATGGAGGAACATATACAGGCTAGGACATTCCCAAACCTAGCAAAGTACCACAAAATCTGGCCCGAAAAATTCAAAAATAACGCATGCACTGCATGTGGTGTAGTCTCGGACATCCTTCACATGATATGGAACTTCAAAGAGCAATTAATTAGAGAAATATAAAGCTCGAGCGCTCAGCCAAGCGTAGGAGTAGCAGTAGGAGGCAGAGCTGGCCCACACGGGTCTCTCTGAGAAGCGCAGCCTGCTCACCAGGGCCCGGGATCCAGCCCAGGCCAATATATGGTATCCTGGACTGAGGAAAAACCACCCACGATATTCCGTTAAACAATTAAAGTTTACTCTCTCTCTCTCAGTGGTGGACGACGGATCTGCATGTTAATTGTTGCAGCGCGCGCGTCTTTCTCTCCCTCTTCCTTTTCTTTCTTCGCTATTTTCTCTTCTGTCTGCACGAGGCAGCAGAGGTGGCTCAGTTACAGAGCCAGTAGCAGGCCCGTGCATTTTCTTTTCCTTCTTCCTACAGCCACAACAACAACAATGCGCGCCAAGGAACGTCACGCAACAGGAGCGATGGTGTACCGTCCAAACTCACACCTGTGGGATAGATACTGCGCCTTTCCTTTCCTGTAAACCAATTATAATAATAATAATTATTATTATTTATTTATACTGTAAGCCTTTTGACAGGCTCATACAGGAGTGGGCAAAAAAAGTCACAATTTCACAGACAGTGTACAATATATCCTAGAAGACAAAAAAAAAACAACAACAACAACAAAGGAATAACAAGGAACATTGGACAACAAGGAACATTTTCGTACCGACAATCTATGCACATGAAATCACTCAAAGCACTCCGTGATTTGCTAGGGCAATCCGCATAAATGCCTCTGCTCACATTGTTGCAGTTTGCTGGGCAAAAAATATTTCCACCTTGGTGATGAATTCATTTGCAGATGTTGAGGAGACAATGTCGAGTGGCAGATTATTCCAGACTTCTATGATGGACGGAAAGAAGGAATGTTTAAACGTGTTTCAGCGGGTGATAAATGGCCTAATCGTCCTGTCATGGTTTGTTCTGGCTGAATGTTAGTATGGTGGTTTTAAGTATTCTTGTTTGTTGATATTAATACAGTCATGATAGAGAAGGTAAAAAAATTTTAAAGAAGCAATGCGTCGCCGGCTGTTCAAAGTTTGGACGTCTGCTCTGTTGCGCAGCGCGGTTGCCGAGACATGCCGCGAGTACTGCGAAAAAACAAACCGAAGGGCTTTGTTTTGCATCGCTTCTAATTAATTGTTTAGGTATGCTTAATGTGGATTCCAAATTATACTGCCGTACTCAAGGATTGGTCGTATGAGGGACTTATAACTTGCTAGCTTTACTTTAGCTGGCGCTCGTGCAAGTTTCCTCCGAAGGAATGCAAGCTGTCTGTATGCCTTAATGCACGTTTCGTTGATGTGTGCATCCCATTTCATTGTGTTTGTGATGGTAATCCCTAAATATTTAACTCTGTCGACTTCTGCTACTTGAACTCTCATTAGATCATAAGTAAACTTTAAGGGCACCCGTTTTCGGGTTATACTCATGGAAGCGGTTTTTTTCATGTTTATTTCCATTCCCCATTCTTGGCACCACCTGGAAATGTTAGTTAAGGAAGAATTAAGGCGTATCTGGTCGTTAATAGTGCGCACTGTAGTGTAGACGACGCAGTCATCTGCAAACATCCTTACCATTATATTAGGTTCGACATGAGAATGAATTCCATTAACAAATATTAAGAAGAGAATGGGACCCAGCACTGACCCCTGTGGAACCCCGGAGTAGACATCTAATTCTTCAGATTCACATTCACCTATTTTAACATACTGTGTGCGGTTTGAAAGATACGCAGCTATCCAGTCTATTACGTAAGTGTCAATACCTGTAGCCTTTAGCCTGTTAATTAGTTTACAATTATATGTAACACTGCAACGAATGCCGACAAGATCGGCTAACGATGGGAGGCAAATCATAGGATAGGAAGGGTAGGCTTTCGCCATTCTCCTCTTAAGAAATAACTAAAAAGACCCTAATTTTTTTAGCTATTAGGGCACAAAATAAAAATAGTGTAGCCCGGGTGGTGAGGGACAGCCAAGAGAGGAGAACGGGTGCACGGCTCCCATTACTGATACAGAGCCGTGCCTTAACGCCAACGCATGACAGCGTTCATCAGGGGATTCAAGAAATTAAAATGTGTAAAACAAGAAAAATCATAGATGTATCGCGCCCTCAATTATTGTATTTAAACGGCCTCTAAAGCGTTACTTTACTGAGACCTCAGCGCTCAACTACTCAAGCAAGTGCGAGCTGTTGTGCTGCGACTACACCAGCCAGCTGCTCCATCGTCGTTTTTACGGGGCGACCAGTACAAGGGATGCAGCAATGTTGAATGTACTGTGGGAACAAAGTGAGGTGTCATGCCCTTCTGGGCCAATTTTTCCACTTCTTTGTTGGCAGCTATAAAGCAACGGATACCGGCCAAATGAGCCGTCATTCGCCGCTCGAGGACTGCGCCTCACAACAATGGGCTCTTTCGTCTGGCGAGGAGGCGCTGGCGTGAGTTGTGGTTGAGGCAGGCTGTAGCGGCTGTAGTGTTGAAGTTGTTAAAAGGGCCGATAAGTGGACGAGGGAGGTATGCTTGTAGTTTTTAACACGATGAAAATTTTCGTTAGAAGACGTTTTTTTATAGCCCTCCAAAGACTTTCATTGTGCTAAAATGCCGGTGAAGATTGGATTGGTGAGCCATGTCAAAGAAACCAGACAAGCATGGTGAGCGTTACTGTTAGCGATATTTGTGTGAAACTAAAAGCAAGATTGCATTTTACTGCGCTGATATTTTCTCGTGGACTTTGCGCTGCTAGTTGTTATATTTTGAAGTTACCAACGCGCGCGAAAGGTGGTCTGTTAGCTTTACGCTGTCTTGTGTGAACTTGGCTTCAGAGGACTTTGTCGATCGGATGCCTGTTACACCTTGTGTTTACATATTCGATCGTCCGGTGCATTTCGTGGGCATCTGTTGTGGCTGCGATTTATTGGTTTTTGTAAACGTTCACGTTTCCTCCCGTTTTCATACATCTTGAGAGTCTCGTAACTCCACCCGTTTTTCACATTCAACTCGAGAGCGTTCGGAGCGGATCTAACCCACGCAAAATTCACGTTCTACAGGAAGGTGAATCACAGCAAGAATGTTTCCGAAGCGGCTGTGGTATTCATCTCGACGCTGCCGACGGGCGCCAGCGTCTGGTTTCAACTGCACGAGTAGCAATTTTAACGGTCTCAGCGATCTCGTCTACATGCATGCCCTCGTTTTTCCGCATCTTGACGCCCGTTAGCTATCGCTGGCGAAAGCGGAAACTCGAGCAAGCTCTTGGCGCGAATTGCTCATATTCGTGACAAGAACTTCCTGACGTTGTCAGCGCCGACCGAAGTCATCTTTTGTCGTTTCATGCATATGCGTACATAGTCCCACATACGCCTGCGAGCTAGCGACCTGATTAACTTAATTACGGTCCCGAGTTGTGTTGCGACCGGTTGTTTCTTGGCGAGTTAATTCGTGAGAGTGAAGGGTTTTGCTGCACGTGGCAGTGCAGTGAATCTGTTTTTATTTTACTAGGCTAGACATCCATGCAGTGCGCGTTATTTTATTTATTTATTTATTTATTTATTTATTTATTTATTTATTTATTTATTTATTTATTTATTTATTTATGTATTTATTTATTTATTTATTTTTTGAAGACGTTTGTCGTTTGCATCGCCCAGAGAGGCATGCGTTATAATGATTCTTTGCTTCGGTTTAGCTCGTGTAATGGAATATTGGTGGAAAGCAGTAACAGGTAATTTGGCAGTGGTGCTTGAGTATATGACCTTGGTAAATACTCTCACGAGCACTTAACATGTTTTATGGGAAAATTAAGGAGGAGAAAGAGAAATGTGGTAGTACACCCCAGAATTTAAGTTTCGTATTGGGTTAGGTTTTATGGCATGCATAAGTGTCTAAGGCTATCAGTCATCAAACACAGGTCTTGACATCTCTGTTTATCTCTCTATTGTGCTAAGGGACTAAAGGTTCACAAAATGTTTGTCTTAAACGTTTCCTCTAAAGATTTTTTAAGACTCGTAGCAAGTCTTCTAAGGAGCAAGCTAGGGCAGAAAGGAATGTGTTTATCATAAAATGTTGGGGACAGCTTATTTCTTAAGTTATGAAGTTTTTTGAATGTGAACAAAATATGTTTTACTCTGACCATAACTTTGCATAGTTCCTAAACAATCCCCTGGGATCTGCTTTCGTCACAAAATTGTCTGAAGCGGATTCTCTGTAGTAGCCATAAATGCTGCTTCGAATGTTCTCCTAAAGGCTAGTTCACTTGCAAGCGATTGAGCGAACTGAGTGGCAAGCGGCAGCCACAAGAGTGAAAAATTTTGAACCAGTTGGAATTACGTCGCTCAAGCCGCCGCGACAGCTCAGAACAGGTTTTTGTGCTGCCGCGGCGGAAATCGCTAGCGTTTTTGCTTCCATGTGAACCAGGCTTAACTCTTAGTGAAATTCATGTTGTTGTATACATTGAAAAAGGTATGCTGTACAAGGATTCTGCAGCATTGGCAAGTTCCTTACATTACTGTTGGGCTAAATTTTCAGGCTTTCATAGTAAAGTTTTGCCTGCTTCTTTTTCTCTTAAAATGTAATCAGCATTTATGACTTAAAAAAGAGTTGGTTAAGTTAAGGCTTTAGGAAAAAATCATTCATATCACATGCAAACTAATAAAAGGAAGAAATGATGTTTTCTTAAGCTGTCCGGTTCATACCCATAGTATAAAGCCATTGCAGTGTAAACAAAGACAGACCTGATAGCAAGAGGAGCAAAGTTGTGCCTATCGATTCTTGTTTGTTCCTCTTGTTTTCATGTTTATCTTTGTTTTCATTGCGATAGCTTGATACCATGGCTAAAAGGATAACTGAAAGGAGAAGTGCCTACGTAGACGAAGACGAGAGAGTGACAGGGACAAGCGGCTAAAGTCATACATTATAGCCACGGGACTGTGCAATATAAACTTCACATTAAGTCGTCTGGCTTTTTGCTACTTGAACTTGAAGCAGAGAGATGTTAAAGTTCTATAAAAGAACCAGTCTTTTGGAGTTTAATTCTGATCTCTGAAGTAGAAGACAAAAAATAAACCTTATTGAACTGCTGATGGTGTGCACAGCACGCATGTCTCAAACTGTCCATGACTGCAGTTTTCAGAGTATACCTTTCTAAACCTCTCTATTGCACAAAATGAGAAAAATGTCTGGTAATTTAGAATGATAGTTTCCTTAGGTGTACTGTTTTTCCTTTCTCGGCATTTATAACTTCCTTTGTCTGACTCTACCTTCAGTAGAACAAAATACCTTGTACTATGTTGTTTGGTCAAAACTTCCCTTGCACCATAAAAACAAAATTATTGTCAGAATTTATACAACTCTTCACCAAGAAAAAGCAAGGCGTCACTGAAGTGAATATAGAACTAATGAACATTACTCTGAAAATCTGATTCAAATCAAACCAGTCATTTGAATATTTGATTTAGCAAATTATCATTTTAACTTTCAATTAATTTTCAGTTGAAGCAAGAATGCTTTAAGTGAAACCAGTTTTAGGTTTTCTTGAGATGGTGAAGCTGAAGTTGTTTTGTGTGCAAGTCATTAGTACTGAAGTATTTCAGGTGGTTGAAATTATCTCAGAGCCTTCAATGCATTGTCCTCTTTGCTTGCTTTCACTTGTTGCTTCGCTTTTTTTTCGCAGCACCATTCAAGTCTCTACTGAGAATGTGACAGTTATTGCACCTTTCCATTCTCCTTAAGACATTTTTCGTGGCATTCAGTATTGGCTTGGTAACAGTTCCTTACAGGTACAATTTTCTGAGTAATAAGGTGCTTTAGACTAGCTGAAATCTTTTCTCTAGCTGTGTAGAGCGTGAGTGTAGGTGATCTGGTTGCACTTTTATCTGGTTGCGTTACCCACTAGCTGATCATATCCCGTAAGTTTGATGATGGCAGAAAACATTCCTGTCAAATTGGGCCACTTCTGTGAGTCATACATAAAATCTTATCATTCAAGGCACATTAATAGCGGCATCCTTATTTGTAAGCTGCATTTTTATGTTTATTACTTGTATATGATATACTGTACATCTTCAACAAGTTCAGTAACATGCTTCCAGATCTTTTAACATGATCTATATATTATCAGTTTTCAAATCTTGAGCAAGCAATCAAAATATGATCAGAAATCACAAAAATAGAACTAGTGAAGCGCTGAAAGGCCAGAAGTTACTTCAAAGGGCTGGGTCATTAGCGCTTTTGAAGTTTGTGTGAAAATCTTGTCATTGCAGCTACTAATGCTAGCTCAGGTTTGATAATGTTGTTCATTAACAATATACTAAAAATCATATTAACGAAGCAAATCAGACAAGTTGGGGCAGATTTCTCACATACAGGAGCATAAAAATAATATGAATGGAAAAAGGTGTATGTTAAGCAAGATTAATGCTTGTCCTATTGCCTTTGTTCTCTTTTATCGAGCTCTTGTTGTATGATGAATAATAATGGTTTACACATTAAGGTAACATCTGAAAGGTTACCTTAAGTCTAGTTTTTTTTTTTTTTTTTGCTCACCCTAATGTCTTGATTGAAAAGTGAAGTATACAGCTTAAAAACTGAAAGCCTGAGTAGTAAGTGACAGTGTTTATTGTCTAATATTTGCAAAGTGCTCTCAAGTATTGGCTGTTAGTAAAGTAGTCATTACGTTTCTGTCCACCTAAGTGCAGCCATACGGCTACAGATGGAAGCTTACAGGATACTCAAAACATTCATAGTTGAAGAAAAGTTTGTCTTTGTCTGGGGCCTAATTACATTTTTTTAAGAGTCAAATGTCTGAAGCCTTGAATTTCGGGCGAGTTTTGTACAGGATTACTCAGTTAAATGGTTTTGTGCTCCTGGGTATTGTCATAGATATGTTGCTTTATTAAAGGGACCCTGAAAAGAGATTTGTGGTCATATTCTAATGCAACAGAACTTGAGAGATGATTTTTGTGAGTATTCTAGTCTAATTTAGAAGCTCTGCGTGGAGCCTATAATTTACAAGTAATCTTTAAAAATTGCTTCTTGTGACCGCCCACAACTGGTTGGGGCAACACACCATGCCACACATTCTTAGCCGGCCCTGCCCACTGGCATAAAGTGGGCCATCTTAGTGCACCCAAGTGACACGAGCAGGGCGGGGCACTGTGGAGCATGGTTGTGATCGGTTTTCTTTATTTTGAGCGGGGATAGAGGAGCATCATTTTTGATCGATATCTTCATCATTAGTAATGCCTCCAGAGCTTGGGACTTCCAGGAGTACTTGAGAAAGCCCACTGTATAGTTTATGAGGACACCTTGCCTCATGAACTATGTGCTTTAATGTGATATCATTAAGGGCCCCGTGTGGCAGGGAAGCCAGTGTTATGGTTGTAACACGAAAATCAGAAGAGTGTAAAAAAACAACAAAAGTTCTGTGGAAACCCGCGGAGTCTAACACAGTTTCTTCACAGTGCTAGGCAAGCACGCAACCACTCCGCCACAAAGCCGCACTGCTTCTCTCTGAATAAAAGTAGACTTAATGTATGTATTGCCTTATAACTGTCAGATAATGTTGTGGAGTGTAATTAGAAAGTAACTAATTATAGAAGGAATAGTCAAGTGAGTAGCAAATAGCATTTTTACTTTACTTACCTGCAATGCGGCGCTCACTGGAAAATTTCTTTTATCGTACGGCGCTGCCGCAACAGATGGCGCGAGCTGCCACCCGGTTCAAAGCCTTATACACCCATCCATTGTCTTCAAAGCGTTGGGAAAACGAACTACAGACTTTAAGCTGGAAGAAATAACCAAACGGAGGTTATGTCAAGGCAGGAGTGAAATTTCACCCTGCGCTAAATACAACAAATACAAAATACGGTACTTGACATAGCTAGGTAGCGTGTGCCGCTGTCATTCATCCATCTGTCGTATGTAAGCAAGCGAAGTAGACAGACATGCTTCTGGAACATTCCGGAACGCATGTGTGAACGCTATCACGTTGAACTAGCTGACACCTAAGCGTTCTCCAATTTGTTTTGGCAAAGGCTGTCCTGTATTTGAACAATATATATATATATATATATATATATATATGAGAAAAACTTAATCTTTATGAATGTTGTGGAACTTAGCGCTTGTACTTTTTCGGTAAGGTTAGCTTGTACCTTTGTTTCGTAGACGTTGCTAGTAACAGGAATATGTATTTTTTTCTTCCTTTAATATGGGAGAAAATATGAAGAAAGGAAGTGAAACTGTGAACAAAACCTTTAGTACATAGATGAATACTTAGTGGAAGGAATTGCTAGCTTTAATTTTCAAAATATGATATGAATGAAAATTATTCTGTGCAGTCAAGGACTGCATGTTGCAAACAAATCATTTTATCTACGATTAGTTTTGAGTGTTTGAGGTTTTGTATGGTATCAAAGCAGTAATAGGAAATGCTGTCTTAGAGGGAAGTGAGAAAAGGCGAGGTGGAAGAAATAGCAGCTGCCAAGGACATGCCCTTAGTAATCAAACTTCTGGCTTATACCTGCTCTCATTTATTTACTGTTTCATTAAAATGGGCTTGGATTATCTCTGCTTTTTTTTTTTTTCGTAGAGCAATGTCCTTGACGTAGCTATGCCTCATGGCTGGTGTGATATCTCTGCTGTTTTTTTTGTGCTGCAAGCAGGCTGCGATAGTGTCAATGAGCACCTAATATAGCACAAGGATTCTTAGAAGCCAAATTTTGGGGTAATGGGCATTGTGCCATTTGCTTTTGTAGGGGCGATTGCAATTCGTGAGAATGCTAGTATTGACAAGAAATGGTATACAGTATTTCCAACTGAGACCATTATGCCTTGCAGTTGGTGTTATGCCATTAAGCCATTTTTAGAATTTTGTTTTATTAAAGCAGAAGCTTTACTAGCCCCATTACGCAAAAATCCTGTTGCCGGCGTGTGGATTCGATGGTACCCTAAAACGACTTCAAGTGTTCATAGAAACAATTGTGAGAGATACTGTGCCTTTCCATTCCTGTGAATCAATTATTAAGGTGAAAGCCTTTCTAGGCTCGTAAAAATCTCGCATTGGCAAGATGTGCCAGCGAGATTTCGTGAGTGACAGATACAGCGCCTCTCCTTTCCTCGAAACCATTTATAGAACGCTGATGAGCTTTGATGCATTCACTGAAATGCTGGTTGTGTTCGAAAAGCGGTGCGCGATGTACCGTGTGTAGCAGCAACGCGCAGGCTTTTGTATTTCTCCACTGCAGATTCTTTAGTGCTCTCTGCACTTTTTTTTTTTTAGTGAAATAGGCTGGCAATTCAACATAGGCAAGCAGTGTTCACTAACACACTATATTTTACGCTCTGTATTTATTAATGCAAAAGCATTACTTCGCTGTGTTCACAAATTTCTGTCCGCAAAATCGTGTCCACAGCAGTTGTGAGTAATTGAGAAGTGGTGGGGGTTAATGAGTGGTGTCAATCGATAGAGAGTGACATAATGTTGTGTCCAAAAAAATAATTAGGCCAATAAGTTAATTAGGCAATTAATTACAATAACTGGTTCACAGGAAAGGAAAGGCGCAGTATCTGCCACACTTGTTCTGTGGACACCTGAACTGCGTCGTAAGAGAAGGGAGGAATGTGGGAGTGAAAGCGGAAAGAGAGAGGGGTGCCATAGTGGATATGACGTCACGAATGTGACGTCATGCAACAGAAGTAGAGCTGAAAAAAGGGCATAGGAAGGGATTGGCGCGCAATTTAAAAATACCAAAGATCAAAATGGGTAAACAAGAGGTGAATTAGTGTGAGGCAGAGGATGTGACGTCACACAACTGGCAGTAGAGCTGGAAAAGAGCATAGGAAGGGATTGGCGCGCATTTTGATAGTACCAAAGGCTAAAATGGGTAAACAAGAAGTGAATTAAGCAACCAGAAGCAACCAACAGCAGCATCCATGTTTTCGCATTACTCCAATGCAGATTCAGCAGTGCTCTTTAATTTTTGTGGATTTCTGTGTGCATCATAGTAAACTGTGGCAGTGTCTCCTTGCGCACCAGCTGACTTGGCGCATACTGTATGCATTTCAGTTTTTGGCTTTTTTTTTTTAAAGCTGGTGGAGATTGTAGTGAGGTATGTTAAGCTGTTGGATTGGGTGTTTGCACAGCATATTGGTTGCGGATGAATGTTTAAAATATTTAAATAATTTGAATCAGCACCTTTCATATGTATTTCTCATTCTATAGTTGGGTACAACCTAAAAAACAGCAATGAGTCAGAGTGGGTTGTCGTTCAGGGCATCTTGTATTACTGCACTCACCAATCTCAGCAGCAAATAAAATCATTGTTTAAATGTTCTATATCCAACAAGTCAAAGGCTTCGAAATACTTGAGTTTATAATTTTAACTTGTAATTTGCTCCTTGTTTAGGTAACCAAACAGTACGTTTTTCTTTTTTTGTCACAGAAGTATTCATTGTGGTAATCGTGCATGTGAGCCGAGCTTCACTACAGACTTCATTTATATCCAACGTCTGTTGTCTTTTGTGCTGTTTTTTTTTCCATATTTTTACTGCAGCTCATTAGCAACACTGCTAGTTGTACACTGCTTTCATTCTTATTTCTCTATGCATGCCTTGAAGCGGCTCAGTATCAAATGCAGTTTTTAAAATTTTATTGTGTACCAGTTACATAGAAGCAGGTATGTCTGTAATAGCATGCTTTAAATTAGCATGATGAGTAATGAGCATTCAATGAAATTTGTGTGTGATTGTGGGAAAGTAGGATGAATCAACTAATATCACGGGCACTTACCTTTTGTGGTTGCTTGAGCGTAATAAAACAGCCAAAATATGTAATAGTGAAAGATATGGGACTTCTTTCTAGTTCTTCCAAATGTTTACACATTTTCCTGGCTCACTGCCATAACAGAAACTACTGTTAGTCAGCTGTTAAAAATAAAATAGTGCAGCAAGGGTCACTTTTGTTAACACTAAACACACTTTATTGAAGTCACACTGGTATGTCACTTATCAATTGAACATGCTCACTATAGACAAAACTTCATACTATGAAACAAGAAAATCCTTTCAGTGCAACTATATTGTGGGGGATGACAATAAACCATTTTTTTATTTTCATGCAGAAAACTCAAGAAACTAAAAAAAAAGGCAGTTCATGATGTTGTACGACAAATGCATTCTTTTCCATGCACACTTCCTCGAATGAGAGAATACAGTAGTAGACTTACTGCAGGTTAGATTAGGCAGGTTTGCTGACTGGCATTTGCATGCAGAGGTGGGCCGTGCCAAAGGGAGCCGGCTTGCACGCCGAGCACGCTCCTTCAAGGAAGACATCTTGGGGAAAATTCATCAAATGCGGACGCCCAGTCGGGCCGCCTCCCCACAGCAGGCACATAAAGCCAGGCCCCGGGCACGGGATGCAGAGCAGCTGGATACGCCAGCCACTGGCCCAGGAAGCCCCGCTGGCAGCCCAAGCAAGGCAAGTGTTTCAAGAAGGCCTTGTTTGCTTTCACCAGAATGGCAGTGTTGAATTATAGTGGAACATAGCATTAGCCAAACGGTCTGAATGCATGCAAGCTGTTAAAGGTTAACCTGAGGGACAGTGTGAAGTCATGGCAATGTCACTTGTTCAGTCTTGGTAGGAAAATGGCGCTGGCCTGCCTTAGGACTGTGGTGCCACCTCAGTATGTAACAAGAATATTGCTAAAGCCTTCCTGTCACGCTTTTCAGGTTGATTTCTTTGGCCATTTTGTTAGTCATTTGTTTCAATGTTGGAAAGTAGTTTAGTCATGAAGTTATCTATGTAGATTGAGCATTGCCTGGGGGTTGGGGAGGGGTGTAGCTGGTGAAGTTGGTCACTGCACACTTATTTTGTTACTTCGGCTCAGCTATCTTCATGCTACCAACCCCTACCATTCCTGCTACCATATTTGCATTGTTCCATCACAAATTAATTTGCAGCCATTACAAAGATGTGGCTTTTAACCACAGGTGAGCACAGGGTCTTCCATAAAGTAGAAGTTATTTTGTAGCTGGTAGCAGCAGTTCAGCATGCTTAGGTCTGCCATATTACTAGGCAGCTAGTTTAAGCTCGAACCAGAATAAGGAAGATCCTTTAAACAGTAGTCCTTGATTTGAAGTTAAACGCATTCTTCACGTTTAAGTTGAAAGTCAGTACTACTGTTGCTTTCCAATTGTTGCACTTTGGCCCATTATGTTTCCTTTAACTGCAAATGCTTTAAATTTTTGGGAATTTAGCTTAGAAGCACTCCATTTACTATATAATGGTTTATAAAATGCAAAAATGCATTGGTAATAAGTCTCCAAAGACTGCACTACTCTTTACTTCATTTTAGTTTGAGACATTCTGCCTAACAGCTGTCAAGTGCAATTCAGTGCTGGTGAAGACCAAATGCGAGTTGGATCACAGATAGATATTAACAACTGTTTTAACATAGGTGCTGGTAAAACTTGAAAAATAAGTTGAGAAATAAATGATTTGCTAATAAGGGTTCTTGGTCATGTTCAAAAGGTTAAGGAAGTGTTGCATAACCTTATCATGCGCATTTGTACTGCTACAGGGTGATTCACAAGTGAACAACGACATGAAGCAAATCTCAAATGCCTTGCGATACTTTCAAGATTCTGTTGAGAAGGACACTTTGGGGCATTTGCCTGGCTCAGCCAGCATTGTGCTTGAATATGTATTACACCTTATATCGCTTCTCAAGAAAGACCTCATCAATGACCAGAGGTGAGCATTATTACATGAAATTTCTCATAACAACAAACCATTTTTGGGGCGCATTTCCGCTTCAGCGAAATTCTTCCTAAGGGAAGCGTGATTTCAAAATTTTTTTTTAACAATAAAACATAAGTATGTCGCCACCAATCTGTGCACTCCCACAAGTCCACACTGCTTTGCTTCGCTAAAAGCTTTCAGTTGAGTCGACATGCGGCCTTAGTGACCCACCCATTCACAGAACCCATAAAGACCATCATTGCTTGGTGACAATGAAAATTGGGCTGGCTGCCCTAGAACAAAGCGCAGGTGTAAGCTTCCATTTTAAATCAGTATTAAGCTTCCTGTAGTGAACGAAGAGCAGTGCTACAACGTGGAGTAATCCGTCCATCTCAAAGCCCTTGGTCTTCACCAATGGTGCTAGTAAAGAAGAAAGATGGTTCGTTTCGCTTTTGTATCGATTACCGGCGCTTGAACAAAATTACCCACAAAGACAATTACCCCCTTCCGCGTATAAACGACGCTCTTGATTGCCTCCAAGGTGCCAAGTACTTTTCATCTCTATATTTACGTTCCGGTTACTGGCAAGTGCCAATGGCCGCCTGTGACAGAGAGAAAACCGCATTTGTGACGCCGGATGGCCTCTATGAATTTAATGTGATACCCTTCGGTCTGTGCAATGCACCCGCCACATTCGAGAGGATGATGGATAACATCTTGCGGAAGTTCAAGTGGCATATCTGCCTCTGCTACTTGGACGACATTGTTGTCTTTTCCACCGACTTCGATACGCACCTAGAGCGCTTGCGGCAAGTTTTGGACGCTGGCCTACAACTGAATCTTAAGAAGGGTCACTTCAGTGCCCGGCAGTTGACAATTTTGGGTCGCATCGTCTCTAAGGAAGGTGTTCGCCCTGATCCGGCAAAGCTGCGAGCAGTGGCGGAGTTTCCTAAACCGGTCTCACTCGAGCAACTTCGAAGCTTCATAGGTCTGTGCTCGTATTTTCGGTGCTTCGTACGGAATTTCGCTTCTATTATCGCACTCCTGACGAAGCTACTCAGGGGAAACAGTGATTTAACTGCCTGGTCAACTGAGTGCGACAAAGTTTTACCGCATTGCGCCATCTTTTGACATCACCAATCCTTCGCCACTACAACCCGACAGCACCTACCGAGGTCCATACTGATGGGAGTGGCGTTGGCCTCGAAGCTGTTTTGGCACAACGAAAACGGGTTTCACAAATCCGCCGTCGCGTACGCGAGTCGTGTCCTCTCTAAAGCTGAATGCAACTACTCAGTTACGGAAAAGGAGTGTTTGGCAATCCGCCTTTTGCGCGAGGATGTGGCGCCATCATGCGGGAGCGGGCGGGAAACACATTGAGCGGCAGTGTAGCAGACGACGCGAAAGCGCACCATACGAAATGGCCACGCCAACGCTGGTAGAAAGCGAAAGCTTCCCCCCTTTTTTGGCCTCTGAGCGGAAAGTAGTGACAGTTATTGCAGCATATCATGTTCACGCAGTATGGGGGAAGGTAGAGCGTTTTCACAATCCACTCATAACGCACGTACGCATATACTATCTTCGTATTGTAAGAGCGTGTAGCGCGGGCCGTGTTCGACGTGACAGAATGAGACGCTCTCAGCGTGCAGGTTTTCGGCAGGCAGGAGAGCGTGGGGGCAGAAAGAGAGAGAGAGAGGGATCTCAAAGGGCAAAGCAGCCAGGGGTTTGTTGATGCTGCAGAGCTATGTGGAATCGTCTCCTGTGACTTTGAGCGGAGTAATGCGCGGGGTGTCTTGAGTTACCGAGCACAATGCGGTCACCGCGGCGCCGGCATGGTGCAATGGGCGTCGCTTCCTCCTCGCGTCATCTACGACCATGCAGCTATAGGATTTCATCCACGAAGATCGGCAGAGAGTCACATATACACACCCCGTGAAAAGGGCATTGTCCCGGCCGGAATGCACACCTGCAGGAAACGCGCAGCATTTTTCTGGCAATGGATGATTCAGAGCTGTAGCCGGTTTCTGGCCTCGGGAGTCAGAACGGATGTGGTCGCAGTGGTGAAAAGGTTCTCTGTGCGCAGAGAATGGTCATTGTGTTGTGAAAGGATCTGCAACGTTCATTTCTGCCTCCGCCGCGATTTCTGCGGAATCAACAACTTGGTGACACATGTGAATCTCCTACATATCGGATGCGCATCTCGGTCAGGAACCAACCCTGTTCTACGTCCAGAGCGATCCACTCTGCAAGTGAACGAGCATGAACCCTCCAGGAGACTCATTTATTGTGCCGGGCGGTTTCCTTGCCTTTGCAAACGGTTGGACGAAGACGACGATTATCAAGCTCCCTAACGAAGTGCATCTGATTGCGTACATTAAAGGAACAAAGTCCGGATGCTTTGGCGTGCATGAAGGCGAGCCTTTAATTAAAAAAAATAATACTGTGCGTCGTGCAAGTGTCAAGTGCGTCATATGCTCCGAGCGGCAAAAACACAGATACTACAGGTATGTATGCATCTAAGCGAAATAGGCATGATGAAAAGTACCTACTGGAGTTTTCACCCAGGCTGTAGCGCACCAGTGATAGCTGCAATGAGGATTTCTTCGGTGCATGATTGCTTCAGTTGCACCGGGGCCTGAAGGCGATGTATTTTGTCCCTTCTTATCTTTATGTGCGAAAGGGCTACGTAGCTTAGATATCACAGGCGGCTGTGTGCGCTAGGCCGTAATATTTAGCATGTTTTATCGTGACTGCCACCTCACTAACAAGAAAAAAAAAAATACGGCGTTTTAATGCACTGCCATTCGCGAGCCTCATGACCAGCTCAACCACTCGGCTCGCTAACGGCGGTGCATCACAACAAACACCCTTTTTTTCTTCTTTTTAGTCAGGCGGCAGTCGCGATAAAACATGCTAAATATTACCGTCTAGCGCACACAGCCACCTGTGATATCTGCGCTACCCGGCCCCTTCGCACATAAATAAAACAAACGACAAAATACATCGCCATCAGACGCCCCGAACAAATGCTCATTGCGGCTATCACTGGTGGGTTACAGGCTTGGTGCAAACTCTGGTAGATACTTTTCATCATGCACATTTCCTTTAGATGCATACATACCTGTAACGAAGTGTTTTTCGCACAGTCGAGAGCACGCAGTCGGCTGCCAAGGTCGCCCATTCACGTACGTCTTGACGCTTGGTTGCCCTAATCCAAGCTTCACGCCGTTGCAGGTCGCGGCTCGCCGAAGGAAACCTAACAAAACGCGTTTTGCATCCCGGCACGCCTCGAGAGTGGCAGCCGTAAGTGGCACAGGTGGTTGGCATCATTTTACCGAGGCTGTGAACGTGACCGCGCCTCCAGCCTCCGTGCGTTGGCTATGAGTGTGGCGACGAGAAGTGCCGTCGACGCCGCTCAGTGTGTTTTCATCAGTCGCCGCTGGGGCTTCGCGCATGCGCAGAAAACTCGCGCAAAAGGCGGATTGTGTGGGCACTAACGAAATTCCGACCCTACTTGTACAGTCGCCAGTTTGACGTCGTCACAGAACACCATGCGTTATGTTGGCTGTCCTCTCTTAAAGGCCCGTCCGGCCGCCTAGCACGATGAGTTCTCCGCCTTCAGGAATCTCACATCCGCATTATATATCGCTCTGGCCGTAAACACATGGATACCGACGCTCTGTCTCGTTCTTCCCTCTCCAACAAATCTGCTTGCTTCACGGCGGCTGATCCCGTCCTCTCGTCTCTAACCATCGCTGATATACCTGCGGAGATGCGCAAATACCCGTGGCTCGCATCTCTTATCGACATCGGGTCCACTTCTAACGCTGCTGCGCCTTCTAGGACTTTGCACCGTCAAGCACCACACTTTGCCCTACGAGGCGGTCTTCTTTATCGGCGCAATTATATGCCTGATGGTCGACGGTGGCTTCTAGCCATTCCCCGCCATTTACGACATGAAATTTGCGCCTCTTCCTATGCCGACCCTCAGTGTGCCCATCCTGGTGTAGTCGAGACGTTTCAAAGAATTTCTCAACGCTACTATTGGCGCGGCATGTACGGTTATATTCGCAAATACGTCCGCTCCTGCATCGCCTGTCAGCACCGCAAGTCATCCACACCTCGTGCTTCTGGCCCCTTACAACCCGTTCCATGCCCGGCCCATCCTTTTGATCGCGTTGGCGTTGATCTTTAGGGGCCACTTCTCTGCATGGTCTCTGGGAACCGTTGGATTATCGTTGGCATCGACCACTTCACCCGATATGCGGAAACCGCCGCCCTACCTGCCGCTGCTGCCCGTGAAGTTGTCCTGTTTTTGCTTCATCATTTTGTTCTTCGCCACGGAGGGTGATAGGGTGTAGTGGTCCAATGTATGATTTGACATTCGGCCAGTAGAGCTTCAACGACGTTGGCCGAACCTTCCTTTCCAACGTCGTTGAAGTTCTACTGGCCGAATGTCGAATCATACATCGGACCACCACAGCCTATCACTCTCAAACTAACGGGCTGACTGAGCGCTTCAGTCGTACTCTCGGAAATAGGCTCACGATGTACGTTGCCGCCGATCAGACTAACTGGTACGCTGTTCTTCCTTTCGTGACGTATGCTTACAACACCGCTACGCAGTCAACTACCGCATTTAGCCCTTTCTTCCTCCTTTATGGCCGCGAGGCATCGTCCACGATAGACACTATATTACCATATCGTTCAGACTCCTCCGAGTGGACTCCCCTTTCCGACGCTGCAAAATATGCGGAGGAATGTCGCCAGCTGGCCTGCAGTTTAACATTGGAATCTCAAGGGCGCCAAAAGCATCGTCACGACAGAGATCAGACGCCACATGTTTTCCCTACAGGATCCCTCGTTTGGCTCTGGGTTCCTGGCACCCCACTGGGATTGTCGTCAAATTTCGAACTGAGTACCACGGCCCCTACCGCATCGTTCACCAAACCTCCCCTGTAAATTATGTCGTGGAGCCACTCACTCCCTCTTCGGACATGCGTCATCGCGGCCGTGAAACTGTGCATGTGAGCCGCCTCAAAAAGTACTACGACCCGCTCGTCTTGTCCT
The DNA here is from genome assembly GCF_055883805.1 of Amblyomma maculatum. Classification (NCBI taxonomy): domain Eukaryota; kingdom Metazoa; phylum Arthropoda; class Arachnida; order Ixodida; family Ixodidae; genus Amblyomma; species Amblyomma maculatum. The sequence goes on along the minus strand of NC_139344.1, from coordinate 80,168,763 downwards.
CGCTATAAGTCGCCAGGGTGGCTCCTCTTCGCTCCCGGGGGAAATTGTAGTGAACGAAGAGCGGATTCACGAAGACGAGGAAGAGGACGATGAAGTGCCGCTGCGCTGCGCAAGCTCGCTGGCTTTGTGCTTTGACGGACTGTGTTCTTGTGCTGTTCGCCGTGCAGCTTACAGAGGGCTATATTCCTTGTTGAACCCTCAGTAAAACCCCTTTCATTCCAGTCAACCAGTATCTTGTAGCACTACCATCCGCAAGGGACATGTTTGGTGTGATCTGCAGTTTTATCGGTGGCTGCGATGATTACATTGCGATTTAATTGCTCATTTTGTATGAAAATAGCATCACGGCGCTCATAGCAGGTAACCAACACCTTTGTAAATAAATGATGTTTTTCGATTGTTTAGTCCAATCTGACGGTGTTTTTTGGCTGATTTTGCCACAACGAAATTTTTCATGCTCCCTGTCAGTTTTGTCGTAACGAGGTTCAAATGTATTATATATATGTCATTCGAACCTGTGGAGGAAACTTGAGTTTGCTAGAATACTTGGAGGAGCATTAGTCTTGTAGCCAGTTTTGCTCTCTGTGGCCTAATTTCTTGGCAGTAAGCACTTTCATTTAAAGTTTTCAATTTATTTGAGTTCTTTTTTTTTTTTTTTTTTTTTTTTCACGGGGTCAAATATACTTCAGTAGGCTATGATGTTTTCATTTTTTGCTGAGCAGTGCAGAATACGGCATTAACAAAAAAAAAATTTTTGGTCTTTGCAATGCTTTCGAATATGGCTATGCACGATTTCAAATGGAATCCATACAACCCATTGATTGTGCAGTGTGTATCTTAAGATGTGTCATAATTTATATCGTAAGATTGAGCCACCACGGAGTTTTTTGTAGTATTAGTGTGGCACAGAAGCTTCTTGTTAATGAGGGGTCACATTATTCGTTGTATATTATATCTTCGTTAGCAATTACCATTCTGGGACGTTGAGTTTTTCTTTCATCTTTTTTTTTTTTGCAAGTTTCTTTGTGGTTTTCAACTAGTACCATAATTTCATTTGCTCGGTTTTTCACTTTCTTGCAGATAATTTCATGTAACACTCAAAGTCGCATGTAGGTTCAGCACTTTAGTGTGCTGTTTGATTTTTGTTGGGCTTATGCGATGACTACTTTTCTTCGAATGAATCGACATCAATATCTCACACCTGGCCACTTGATGTGGGCAACTCTTAAGTCTTCTCCCTTAACATACTTAAAGTTGCGCCTTGTGAGTGTAGTCTGCTTTGGAGGAAAGCATTTTCCTTCTTACATATAGGGCCCAGAAGAGTCGCAAAAGTTGCACAACACGAGCGACCACAGGAACTCAAACACAGCCACGGGGCACATTTTATTTTAAGGCCTCTACATCCATATATACGTGTAATGATTCCATTAGAAATAGCTGTAATTTGTGAACCCTTTTGGCCTTATATATCATGTTTACAATATAGTTTAACTTGAAATAATAATGTGAGGTCTGTTCATTTATTGCCACATGATTAGAGAAATACAAGTGCTACTTCCTTTTTGTGCTCTGTCAAAAGGAGGCAGTGGTATATGTTGGTAGTGGTAGTAGAGCCTAAGCAGTTTTATACTCTTGTTGATCGTTAAAGCAAAAAAAAAAAAAGGCGGACAGCAGCAAATGACAGACACACGAGGTTGCTGTTGTCCCTGTTTTTTTTGTGCCTTCATAATCAACATGCCCAACCAACTCACCCAAATGCAGCCATTATTTTATTCCCAAGTAGCACCATTTTTCTGTGAGATGAGAGTTTGCAGATATGGATAGATATTTTTACGGACGAGGAAGAAGAAGAAGCAGGCAGTGGCACTCACGCTAGGCCTGTTGGAATTCATTAAAATCGTTTCATCATCACCGGTCATCTTCTGTCTGTTCTCAGGCTTGCTGCCCCATAACAAAATATAGGCTAAATGCTGAACTCGCTGTAAACTTAGTTTGAGTTCTTTTCCTAAGTCAAATCTGCAGTACTTTAAAGTTGGTGATTCCATTTGGACTCCCTGGCCCGGAAAGAGTTAATTGGGCAAGCTTGAGCCCTTGTGGAGTTTTGATGAAACATCTATGCTGTGTTGTTGAGTTTAAATGAATGCTTGCAGTTCTTTTTTGGGAGTGTAAAATTTTAAGTACATGTCTTAAGTGACAAGTAGCCATCTGTGTGAAAAATCATTTGATCTGTGTTTAAATTTTGTTTATTACATAGCATTTATATTGCAACTAATTTGTCATAATGCATTGCCACTTTGCAGAACTGGGTTACTGGTTTCGATTATTATTTGGCCCTTGCTGAAGCGCAGAAAGCACTCAGTTCTCATTGCTGCTTTTGTCACGCTGTATGCTTTACTTTAGTTCTGTGCTCATCTCTACAACAAATCAAGTCTACCAGAGCCTGTCGCGGTTCATTGAATGGGCAGATGATGTGATGCTGAACAGAGAAAGGGCAACCATGGAAGGTGTTAATCAGGTTGTCCAGTCCCTTCAGGATTCTCTCAAGGTCAGTCGAATGTGCACTGTTCGTTTTCTCTTCTCGCAACTGGTTTGTGTGGTGTTGTGTGTTTGCAGTGCTTTATTATTGTGTCCATTTTAGGCTGAGGTTTTGTTGACTTGTCAAACTCGGAGTTTTGTGAAACTTAAAAAGAAACAAAGGCGTCGAGATGGTCTCTTCAAAAAGTTCACAGCGCAGTCCGACATTTTTTTCTACCTAGTCCTTCAGGTTACGACTCGAAACAATTGTGCTCCTGAACTATACTTATGTATTTATTTGAAATACTGCGGACCATGCATGGTCCTGGCAAGAGGGGCACATTCGAACATTTTACAATACAAGAAGTGACAAGCATGTGCATAGAGAAAAAAAAAAAGGAAGTCAGACAACCAATCAGAATTGAAAATATCTATCTTGCAGAAAGGACTCCTTTTTTACTGCTCTTTCTTCGCACCATACACAACGTCTGACTTACCTGAATGTGATTTCTATACTGAAAGCAAATGGAAGCATCTCTGCAGAAGTTACCGATGTAAAAAATTTTTTTCACTGTTGCTATCCTCGTGTGGTTGATGAAGAAGAATAATTAGGATCGTGTTAATAATTTGTAGATATCCATGTCACTTCATGGTGTGCACAAATGCATTTAAGCAACACTTGCTGTTGGGCTAGTTGGTTCAAATCCATACTTGGGAACACAGCGCAGAACAGGATGCAAAACAAGAGAAGAAGGTAGACAGGACGGAGCGCGGAACTGACAACTGAAAAAATAAAAGTTGTCAGTTCAGCGCTCCGTCCTGTCTACCTTCGTTCTCTTGTTTTGCGTCCTGTTCTGCGCTGTGTTCCCAAGTGGGCACAAATGGCCGGTGCTCATGCTGGAAATTCTACTGGTACCCTTTTTCACAATCAGCTGGCATGTAGACTGGACCTCACAAATTAGACTTTTAGAAAAGTCTCAAAATTTAGTAGTGACAAATGAGTGATTTGCGTAATGTGCAAAATTCTGGGGCAGTAATAACAGTTGATTTTGTAGCATGTGTTTCATTAAACAGGAACCTGAAAATAGACTTGAAAATTGTTATAGTAGTTTACGAGTTCATCTGGGGGGAGGGGGGGGGGGGGTTGTAGTCCTAGCTTTGTTTCACCATGTAAATTAAACACAGCAACTACTTTTGTTCTGTTCCTAAATATTTTGTAACACTTAATTAATCTTTCAAATACCATGCTAATGTTTGTGAAATTATTTCGCATTTTTGTCTGCATTTTGCCCTGCACATCAGAATATTGTCAGACAGCCTTTGCAGAAATGAACGTATCTGGAATTACAAGCAATAGAGAGAGCCCTTTAGTACAACACCGTATTCAAAGTAACAGTGGTGTGCACCTCTGTGTTTTACTTTTCCTTTTGCTGGAGCACTCATTTTGCTCTTAGTAAGCTGAGCTGTGCACACTCATCCAGTGACGTCGCTAGGGTCACCCGCGCGGCACTCCCCCCCCCCCTAGTGATAGACTTGTCATTCCACTGAGCAACAGGCATTCTGTGCCTCTGGGCGTTTTGAAAGTGTGAAGTGGATGTATGACCGGGCCAAGGAGCAAGAAAGGCAAGAGATAAATGAACAAGACAAAAGATGGCCAGAGAGATCCTGTCAGTGGTCCTCCCTTGGGAAAAGAGTGAAGAGTGTTCGGCACTGCTGTATGCCAAAAAGCAACACTAAGGTCCCATTGTCTGACCAGACTGGAAATGGTGTACGGAAGAGAGCTGGGCTAGGGGCCCCTCTACACTGCGTCTGAGTGCAGTTGGGACAGTAGGGCCCAGCGGACATTTTAGGAAGGCGAGGTTGCAGCCTCTCAAGAATCATGTTAGGAGTTCGGAATTACTACTTCCAAATAGGCCAAATGGGCTCTGCTCAACTTCTAGGCCTATATGCATGCAGACAGAAAAGAAAGCCAAAGGTCTGCACAGCATATCAGCAGCACACTTGACATGTGTATTAAGAATTCATATTTTCTGCCCTTGTTTTTCCAGGCCTTGATTGAAGTCAGCCAGAAGCAATCCCAGAGCAAAGATAAGGGCAAGCACGTGGGGACCACCACACCCAATGGCATTTACAGTTCCAAAGCAGACAAGTGAGTTTATAGTCACTTTCCTGCAGTGCTTACCTGTACTGTCTAGAATATTAGGCAGTTATGGCCAAAATAATACAGAGCTTGCTTTGGTGTTCTATTGCCACAGGTTACATAAAGGAGGCAGGAAGGTTACTTCCATTATTTGCACAAGCATAGGAGAGATTTGCCAGCATAAGTGTTAAGTGGCACAAAATTTTTTTGGGGTAAGGCATGAGAGCATTTCATCGCAAAAGCATGCTCCATATTATTGTGGCAAAGACTGGACCTTTGTTGATGGCCACTGATGATTCTATGTTGTAATACTTTCTCTCTAACCCATTTTTTTCATTTCCTTGCAAGGATACTTAGGTGCCCTTACTTGCTGATATGACCCAAGATCATTTCAAGAATTATAATCATGGTTGATTAATCTTCTTGCCGTTTATTAAATGGAATGCCCAATGCATAACAGACGGATATTATGGCTATACTTCTCTATTTGAACATATATTTGAAGAACTCAAACTTTTGCACAGGATCCTTATTTGATCTTCTGTTGGCACCCCTTTTGTTTCTCAAAGATGATTGTGCAAAGCGTTATGTGAAAAAAAAGAAAAAAGAAGAAAAAGAAAAAAGAAAGGAAATGAAGCTTATTCACTGACAGCATATAATGTTTATGTAAACTCTGGGCTGTTGGTGGCTGGTATTCAAACCCACCCTCACGTGTTGTCAAGAAAAGCAAAGCATTGCAGTTGTCACCATTACAGGCCTCACGGATTCCTGTGCACGTGATGGCTGTTGCTGGCCTGGTGACTTTAAATTTATTGCTTAAAATTGTTTCTAATGTCTTTGTTTTCCATGTTCACTGTTTTCATTTCTATGTCTAGCTCTTTGTTTCTGTTTGAATATTTTTAACTTTTTTTATTGCTATTGGCACATCTTATTTGCAAAGCCTTCAAGTAACAAGTAACGGTGTTCACAACAACCTTATGCTTTCCTTGCTGCACTGGTTGTTCTTGTTTTGCACGTATACTAACATTACCGTAATAGCCAACATACTGTGTTCGTTGGGACACACTGTGTCTGTCATGTCTGCATGCATCGTGTCAGAAAACAAAAGTGCAGTTTTCTAGATAGGACGCTATAACTATCAGTATGGAGTGTGCCAAGGCTGTGCATGCTGGTAGCCATTATGACTTGAAGGCCACGACGAACATGCAGTCTAGTGGACAGATAATGTATACATTAGGGGAGTTTTTCATATGCCTTGAATGAAGTTACTTTTTTGCCACAAAAGAAGATCTATGCCCTGTGATTTACCGCTAGGCATATAGCTACAGCTTGCAGCTTATACAGTCATTGGTTTTATCTGGTACTATTTCAAGAAGCATTTGCTACAGGTATAACAGCACAATGTTTGCCACTCATAGCTGTGAAGGCAGGAATTGTGTGGTTATCTGTGAGAAACTGAATTTTGAGAGTGTATGCATTACCAGTAACCAAAGCAAGTATTTAATTTTATAGGCACCGTATATGTGCTGTTTGTGAGCCGAGAAAATGTTTCATCAGTGTTCTAGTGTTTCAGTTTGCAGAAGGGTTAACCATTTAGGTTGTGAAATCCTCCCTGTCAAAATCGAGACAGAGAAGGCTATGTGGCAGTTATGCCCTGCAGTGACATGAATTAGAGGCGATGCCTTGCATGCAAGCTTTTCGAAAGCGTGTGTTTCGGTACATGACAGCCAAAATTTGCTGAGCTGCACAGTGCCAGGGTAATCACATTTTCGAAGTCCCAAAAACTGACTTGGTCATTGCTAACAGCCAGCTACAAATCTCTTAATTGTTACAAGGTGACAAACTGTAATATAGTAGTTAGAAATTATTAGAACTATTTAAACGAGCTTACTAGTTAACATTGTTAACCTTCCTTTTTTTTCTGAGTTGCTCAAACACTGCTATTATGGATGCCATCGCACTACTTGAACAGCCTTTTTAATTCTCGAACTATGGAAGTCCGTGTAGCTTGTGCTGCAGCAGCTCCCATTATTATAGCCACGGCCAGCAGTGCACTGTATGTTGATGGCTGTCACTCTTTCCACACCAGTCGCATGATGCACTGCCACGGGTTCCTCATCGGTTTATGCTGAAGCGATTGCGAGGTTTGCATCAACTGCACTACCTATGCACTAACCAACTTAAGTCTTATGTAAGGTGGTTGTGAAAAGAATGGCGGCTGATCAGATCTCAGTGCAACAGAAATTGCAACAATTTCTGCTCGAAATTGCATTATGTGAAAAAGACTGAAGAAGTGACTCACCGATTGTCCACAATAACTTGTCCTTCTTGTGAAAATGGTGGCAGTTTTTCTACCTTGCATGTCATATTTGTTGTAACAAATTTGAAGCAAATTCCTTTAGTAAGCTTGTGACTGCAAGAGATAGAAATGAAGTCAATAACTTCAAAACTCTGGAATGATCATTTTTGTAAGTATTGCTTCTAGTGCAGTGATTGGCACAAGGAGGAGAACCTGATGCATGGAATGCTATTTTTCTACGGACGTATTTCCTTTTAGGGCTGATATAGTGTTCTGCCTTATGAGTATACTGACAAGTATTAAGGTCTGGAACAAGCATGTCTCTTCCAGCTTTCATTCACAGTGGTCAAATGACCTCTATTCTGTAAACTGTTTATGACTTCTGGATAGCTCCTTTGGCAGAAAGTACTTGGTGCCATTTATTGCTAGATGTTTGTGAATAGTACTGTTTTCAAACTGAATTGAAAATTTTTGTGAATATTCTTTCTTTTATTTATTTACCCGGGGAGCCGTATGTCATTACAGAGGATAATGGGGAGGCAATAAAAAATGATAGGCCAGTTGCAAAACCTGCAAGTAAGCTTCCCTGTACAGCGGAAATTCCTGCACAATGGCGGCATGGACTTAACTTTGGGACAGTAGTTGGGAACAGCGCTGACACATTGCCTGGTGGACAGACATTACGTTCAAATTCTGGAGATGTCTTTCTCGCCCCCACGGTGTCAGTTGTGGTGTTAGCTCACCTTTATCCCCTCGTCAAGAATGCCTGAAAACTTGTTCTCGCACAATGGCCTTTACGAGCAGGAGGGCATGTACAGAGTTGCATGGACACTTCGAAGGTGCCATGTACTGCACCTAATTATTGTCCTCAAGTCAGGTTCTGCCGCCATTGTGCATGAATTTCTGTCTCACAGGTAAGCTGCCTTACAGGTTTTGCAGCGGGTCTGCAATAAACGTGGCTAACAAAAAGTGAAAAGTGTAGATACATAGTAATAGCTGCAAACACGGGAAGATAAAGACTTAAAAATGTAGTGGGGACATATTTAAAATAGTGTTCAAGCAGCAAAAAGCAAAATTTATACATAACAAGCACACACTTAGAGGAAAGCTTTTTTTTTTTCTTCTTTTTTTTTTAATTGAGTATTGTCTTCGAAATCAGTGATGTCATAGGGAAGGTGATTCCAGCTGATGCAAGTTCTGGGCATGAATAAGTCATGACATTTTGTGCAACAAGATTAGATCCAGGGATCAGTGCAGGCTGGTGTGTAAGCTGGCCTTGTTGGCAACTCTTCTTTGAGATGGCGGCTGTAGTAAATATTATGAAAGAGCCATAATGAAGTTACTGACCTGTGATAAGAAAGCAGTGGTAGAGGTAAACTCAATTTCTTGGCCGTTGAACAACTTGTTCAGTGATAGTTAGAAGGTATGAAACTGTAATAAGTGGAGTTCTGGACATTTTCCAAATCGAAAACTAGTGGATCAACGCTGGGGCTCCAGAAATGAAACATGTTGTAATGTTCAATCAGGGCGTAATTAATTACTGATTGACAGCCACCCAAGTGCAGCCACACAGCTTTCGCGGAAACTTCGTAGGGAAAGGAAAATTTGTCCTGGTGTTGGCATATTTTTTTTTAGCATACCAATGTTTAATACAACAATCATTTTAAGGAACTATGTGAATAAGATAAATTTCTGCGAAGATACTCAAGCATACGGTTGATGTTATTTATTACATAACGCGAGTTTTCCAGGTTAGAAGAAACTTAATCACACATGATGAAAAAATTTTAAGAACAACATTGTCAGTGTGATAAATAGAAATTGTATTAGGCAGCTGAGAAATGCATACAAGCTTACATTTATTAATGTTTAGTTTATTGATTCAAGTATGACACCATTCCAGAACTTTGTTAATGTCGGATTGAAGGCGGGAGACATCATTATCTTCACAAGTAATGCATTAGATAGCACAGCCGGGAGCAAAACGATTAATTAAGGAAGCCATATTAGCAGTCTTATATTGTTATTATTTTTATTATGAGGTCATTTATATATTTATACAAAACAGTTGGTCATGCCAAGGGTGCTATAGCTTGTGGAGTTGTAGGTATAGATGTTAAAGGACACAACGCTGACCTCTACTGAGGAGCAACACAAGACCACTATATATCAACTCTGTGGCATCAGGTTATAATGTATAAGAAAATTACTTTTTGTTATTTTTGGCAGACGAGAAAAACCAGCACCATGTTTCAGGACTTGAGACTGGCAAGAGGCAAGTATGAGCCATGGTCTCAAGGTTGGGCATCAAGACAGAATTTGTTGGACATGTTTGAGCTCTCCTGGATTGTCCAGTCTTGGAGGCCATGTATGATTATTATGAACTCCGCCACACTAATGGACTGCATCAAAGCGCCAAGCCCTCTATCCTGCCAATTGTGGCAGCATGGTACGAGGCAGCATAAGAGTACACTGAGTCCTTGTTCAAGCTTCATGCCAATTACTGAGAAAGTATTTGAGAACATGATAATGTGTTCAATGCATTTTGAATAATTTTGAATTGCTTTATTTGATTTTTTTTTGATGAGTTGAATAAGAGGATATTTGTTTTGCCATTAGAAAATTTTCAACTATTCACACACCCGTAGTTATCTTATTCAAATGGAACCTGATGTATTTGTGGCATTGGAAACAACATGCTAGCAAAAATGCCAGGACAACAGGGAGTGATTTTTCATTCCAGCGTAACATTGCGCTGATTGTTGCATCGCTCAAAATGGCAAGTGTTGCCTTAGAATACTGTTTCCAAATAGTAAAGTCCTTAGCTCAGGGTTCCTGCACGGAGAGTGGGCGACAAAATGACAATAAGCTGAAGTGCAGAGTTTGAGTAGGACAGGTGCAAACTGGGAATGATAGTGGATGGCATTGAAATAACCCCAGTGAACAACACACGTGTGTGTGCCACGTGCTGGTTGACAGCAGCAACAGCCACCGCAACTCACTGCCGGAGCTGCCCCTGACCCCTCGTGAGCGGCAGATCCTGGAGTCGACACGAATTCCGGACAACGGGACCCCCGTGGTGGCAGCCCCTGCCAAAGGAGGCCCCCTCTGCCACTCGGCTTCCTCCGACAGCATTCTGAGCTCGGCCCTGCGGCCAGACTTTCCACCCCCCAAGCCGCCCCTCCCGCACTTAACACCACCCAGGTAGGGGGCCCTGCATGCCGGCTTGCTTTCGTGCACCCCTTTTTTCTCTGCCTGGGACCAACAACTTGGCTTTGCACAGTTTTTATTTATTCTTTTCCCACATGGCTCGCCTCTGCCCACAATTAAACTGACCGGCAGGTTCAGAGTAATAACCTAAAAGACTTTCGAAGGACGAAATGTCTGGTTTTAATTAGGTTAGCTGAATTAAAGTCTAATAGCAGAAAGGCATGTAAAACCCCTACAGAGGGGCATTTGAGGTATCTTCAGCCTTGTCTGTCTGTAGTATTTGTAGAGAATCGAGAGGCAAAGTTCACGGCTTGATGTAGTTTCCAGCAATATTTATGTTTGCTTGTTAATCGCAGCTAGACAGTTCACCAAGTAATTTTAACTTCCGGAAAAAGTGACATCTTGTACTTGTACTAGGCATAGGTGTCATGTCATATTTCTGAGGCTGATCGCCCTCGTCTCGGCACGTTCAGGGAACATCTAGTTTTAGTATAAGAGTGCAGTGCATTCTTTATAGTTTTATACATTCCTAAAGAAATATCAATAGTTGCACTGATTTAACATTGCTAGGTTCCTTCTTCATAGTGGGGTTTAAATTAAGGAGCAGCACTAAGGTTAGTAGTTGGCGTCAAGTTACCAAACTAGGGGACTGAAATTTTTTAAAGTCAAAGTTTGTCGACAGTTGTAGCAATAACATGCACCTCCAGTATTTTTTTTTATTATTAGTGTTGGAAACAATGCAGTACAAAGGAACGTAGTAGTCCAAAAAATGTTAATAATGATCATGCTTTTTCTATTCATACTTCAAAAAGGAATTAGGCAGAGCATGTTCATGGGATATGTAGTGCATTGGATTTAATTGCTTTTTCTTTTCTTTTTTTTTCTTTTTTTTTTTTTTCAGACCTTAGACGCTGTCAAAAAACAATCTTTCTTTCACATCCTTGCCTTATTGTAGGCAGTCTCATCATACTGCTAGCATTGGTCATATGGGCAATATTTGTTGCAGAAAAAGTTTCGCTGCATCACGCAGGTTACATGGGTATGCACTGTTGTCAGTGCTCCCAGGTTTTATAATCTGTCGCAGCTTATGATGCACGGATCAAAAATGTTAAACACGCATCAGGAGCATAGCGTTCACATTTTATGCATTTGTGCATGACACCTACAAATAGTGCATGGTGGCTTAACATCGGGCTTGTATATGATTCACGCATTTTTGCTCGCAGTCAGTGTTTTCTTTTCTTTCTTTTTGTTTTTTTTTTAAGGCATTTAAACAACTGCTGTGCATGCATTATGTAATGTGAGCATGTTTTCATCAGTCTAGATTCACACTTTGACATTTTCTCTGTCCATTTGCACTTTCTTTGCACTTTGTTTCTGAACACGCTGCTTGCTCTTTTACTAATTGTGTTCCCTACTAAAACTTTCCTCAGGCTTCTTGTAGTGATGGGAATTAGGCAATGAAACTAGTGATGTTATTATTACTTATTTTTTTTAGGTAGACTTTGTTGCATATATTAAAAATTTTCTTTTGTTGTATTTTAGTTCTTCTTGGCAGCGCATGTTGATCTTTTTGTTATATTATCCGGTGACATAAGCATGTCACTGGACATAGGTACAAGCTGCCGTTTTTTTGAAGGTCCACCTGAGCCTGTGATGTTTTCATGCGTTCAGAGGAAATCTGCAGATGGAAAACCAGGGGTAACAAGATTACCGAGGCCTCACTATGTCATCCACTTGAACTACTTGTGATTCGGATCTTGAGGAATAGACAGCTTTGTCATAGCTGTGCCAGTTTGCTTGAGAGCATGTAGTAGCTTATGAGGAATGTCATCACCAAGTAATGTCTCGTTTTCTCAAAACGTGTGTGCGGCTTGTGTCATGCATTTCTACCGTTTGGTTCTACCATCTGGAAGATAATGCAAGGTTTGCCCATCACTAATGGCTGATGTTATTGGAGGACCTAGGACGCTCTATGGGCCATGCAACTTTGGGTAGGTTATGCACTTTTTTACTTAGTCTATCAGTGCAGAAGACCATAGTACAGCATGCCTGACTTTCTAACGCAGAAAAATGACATAAATGCTATGTTATCACTGTGCATTAATGTTCAAACCTTGTATGCTCATTGTACTAGATTTTCTGTACTCGTAGAAGTTTGTAGACCAGCTGTGACGTCCTTAAGAGTATTAAGCAGTGGTATTTTTTATGTATATTTATGTTTGCATTTTATCCTTTGTACAGTCCCGTTACATTCATCTAGCTATGGCACAGCTCATGCTCACTTATAGTGCGGATGTAATAATAGGTAAAGGATGTACTGTTATGGCAGCAGACAGTATAGTACCAAGATGTCAACTTTAGCTCAAAAACCATTAAGGGTGTAATAATGTGTTCACAATTTGTGTGCGTTCCATGCTAAATCACAAAAGTGATGCATAACTTGCATTAATTATTGATTTAGGCATATGCTTTTAATCTATAATTGTCTTCACAGCTGTAAAACATTGCTCACTAAGGTTACCACACTTTCACAATGTTCTGTACTTTCAGTTTTTTGTGTGTTCGTATTTCAGTAGGCGCATCATGATTTGTGACAGTTGAGCCTGGATATTTAGTATTATTGGCTATGTCTAACACAGAGATATTTTCTTAAAATCCTGATCAAGATTATAGGAAAGCCACTCACTATATCAAACTCTAGTTCTGCCTTTAATTTGACATACCAAAATGCACAACACACCCTTGTATGTGGCTCTTCTCCTAAAAAGCACTCTTCAATCACTTGTCAGCTGTGTGCCCTTGGTCACGTGCTTAGAATACTAGCTCTGTGAAATTGCCTGACAAGCAACCACAGGGTGTGCTTAACGCTTGGCCTTGTTTCTCTTGTACTCATTTTCCATGTCACATCATGTCATGTAGTGAAGCCAGCCTAACTAACTAAAAAATAGTGGCGGCCTATGTGTGACGTCTTTTTCTCTCAAAGGCATTGCAGAAACCAGTCGCACTTCAATTTTTATGAGCAATTGTCTATTTTCTAGTGTAGCAGCAGCAGAATTAGGCATCTTGTGACAGGGAATAAATAGTTTAAAATGAGTGTTTACAGGGGCTTCTATTCGGTAGAGGTTAGACCTAACAGTGCCTCGCTAGCAGGACGGTAGGGGCAGCACATTGCTGCATGAAGCACATCATTAGAATGGGGGCAGTGTATTCTTGCTTACAGGTTACTGAAAAGCTTACCTATTGCCATTTCTAAATATTATTTTAAATTATTTTAGGATCTACTTTGAGTGTTGTACCTGGGTTTGACTGTAATATGGTTTGCGTTTTCTAAACTGGGCAGTTGAGGACCTACTAGTGCATCAGAACACTTCCTGCCACTTGAAAATTAATTTATTATGTATATTCTCATAATATCTTACTTGTTCTTGTAGCCGCGATCCTGTTTGCCTGTTTTATATATGATGCTTTTTTTACATGACTTTAGCCCAGGAGGGTGCCTCTTTTAAAAACAATCTCCCTGAAGTCATCTTTTTGTGGTCGCATGCACTTGTTATAGTGAGCCCTCTTCGCCCTTTAACTGCTGAATTAACTCCTTGGAAGATATACCAACATCACTAATTTTTTAAAATTTTGTCAATTTTTTTTTGTGTAATTCTGATTCATTGCTGTCTGGATCACTGCCTTGTCGTGGCGGAGGGGCTTGCGAAACTCGATGAAGTCGTGAGCTCTGCTGTGTAGGGCCACCCAAGATAGACAGGTCATGGCAGAGAGTTCTGACAAAATGTGATTCACTGGAGAAGGTAATGGCAACCCACTCCAGTATTTCCTGCCAAGAAAACCCTATGGCCAGTCACAATACCATTAATAATATGGCGCCGGAAGATGAGCCCCCCAGGTTGGAAGGCGTCCCACATGTTACTGGGGATGAACAAAGGGCGATTCCTAGTAGCTCCAGGACGAATGAAGCGGCTGGGCTAAAGCCAAAAGGACGCTCAGTTGTGGATGTGTCGGGAAGCGACCAGAAAGTCCGATATTGCAAGGGGATATATCACATAGCAACATGGAATGTAAGATCTATGACGCAAGGTAAACTGGATGTCGTCAAGCGAGAAATGGACAGATTGAAAATTGATATCTTGGGTATCAGCGAGCTCAAGTGGACCGGAATGGGAGAATTTAACTCCGGCGACCATTATGTCTTTTATTGTGGGCACGAATCCAAGAGAAGGAATGGGATCGCTCTTATAGTAAACAGAAGAATGGGCAAACCAGCGCTAGAGTACAACCCCAAAAACGACTGAATGATTTCACTTCGGATAGAAGGTCACCCTCTCAACATAACAGTTATCCAAGTCTATGCACCGACCACTACTGCTGAAGAAGCTGACGTTGAGAGATTTTATGCAGACCTACAATGCCTTTTAGACTGCACCCCATCATCAGAAGTCGTTTTTCTCATAGGAGACTGGAATGCTAAGGTCGGGAGTGAAGAAATATCCGGAATTATAGGCAAGTTCGGTCTTGGCGAGCCAAATGAAGCTGGGCAGAGGCTAGTAGAGTTTTGTCAAGAAAACAACCTGACCATAGCGAATACTCATTTTCAACAGCACAAGAGGCGCCTGTACACATGGACTTCACCGGACGGTCTGTACAGGAATCAGATCAATTATATTCTTTGCCGGCAGAGATGGAAAAGCGCTATACAAGCAGTAAAAACAAGGCCTGGGGCCGATTGTGGCACCGATTATCAGCTTCTTGTTGCCAAAATTAAGCTTCGATTGAAGAAAACGAAGAAAACTAGAAGGCCTTTCAGGTATGATCTGGATCAAATTCCATTAGAATATGCTGTGGAAGTGAGGCATCGATTTCAAGAATTAGATCTAGAAGACAGAGAGCCCGAAGAGATGTGGACTGATGTTCGTGATATGATACAAGAAGTTGCTACTAAGGTAGTTCCAAAGCAAAAGAAATGCAAGAAAGCGAACTAGTTATCTGAAGAGGCTTTGCAAATAGCTGAGGAAAGGAGGACGGCAAAAGTTATGGGGGAAAGAGAAAGATACAAGGTTCTCAATGCGGATTTTCAGAAAATAGCAAGGAGAGATAAGAATGCCTTCCTGAACATACAGTGCCAAGCAGTTATGGACAACAGCCAATTAAGGAACACAAGAGCTCTGTATCAGACAATCAAAGATATCAAAGGAAGCTTCTGTGCTAAGCTGGGCGTGATAAAGGACAAACGAGGCAAGGACCTCACTGAAGCCTCAGAGATAAAGAAGAGGTGGCAGGAATACACACAAGAACTGTACAAGAAGGACCCGAATGGGCAAACCCAACATAAGACGGTTGGGATTACTGATCTCGAGCCGGGCATCCTGAAGAGTGAAGTTGAATGGGCCTTAGCCAGCCTTGCTAAGAACAAAGCCAGCGGAATTGATGGCATTCCAGCTGAGTTGCTTCAAAACCTCAACCATGACGCCGTTAACATTCTGCATACATTATGTCAGGAGATTTGGACAACCCTGCAGTGGCCACAGGATTGGAGGAGGTCAGTTTACATCCCCATTCCAAAGAAAGGCAGTGCCAAAGATTGTTCCAACTACCGCACGATCGCGCTTATTTCGCATGCTAGCAAGGTGATGTTGAAAATCCTCCAAGGTAGGCTGCAGCAGTATGTGGATCGGGAGCTTCCGGACGTGCAAGCTGGGTTTCGCAAGGGCAGAGGAACTAGAGACCAAATTGCCAACCTTCGCTGGATCATGGAAAAAGCAAGAGAGTTCCAGAAACCCATCTACTTCTGCTTTATTGATTATGCGAAAGCGTTTGACTGCATAGATCACAGAAGATTGTGGCAAGCTCTCCAAGATATGGGAGTTCCAATTCACCTCATCTGTCTCCTCAGGAACCTGTATGAAGGGCAAGAGGCCACAGTCAGAACTGGGCATGGTCTTACTGATTGGTTTCCAATCGAAAAAGGAGTGAGGCAAGGCTGCATACTGTCGCCCTGCCTATTTAACCTATATGCAGAGTGCATCATGAAGAAGGCCGGTCTGGACGAGTTGACGCGTTTGAATTGTGGTGCTGGCGAAGACTCTTGAGAGTTCCTTGGACTGCCAGAAGATCAAATCAGTCGATATTGTCGACCATAAACCCTGACTGCTCATTGGAGGGTCAAATTCTAAAGTTAAAGCTCAGCTACTTTGGTCATCTGATGAGAAGCGAGGAGTCGCTGGAGAAAGATTTGATGTTGGGAAAGGTTGAGGGCCGCCGGAGAAGGGGTAGGCAGCGAACGCGATGGTTAGATGGCATCCTCGAGGCACTGCAGATGAAGTTGTGTGATGTTAGGAAGATAGTGAGAGACCGGAAAGCGTGGCGTGACATGGTCCATAGGGTCACGAAGAGTCGGACACGACTGAACGACTGAACTGAACTGAACTGAACTGAACTGAACTGAACTGAACTGCTGTCTGGATAGAATTACTACAGAAATTTAAGAAAGACAAAGCTGCCCTTAAAAGCGGCTTTTCCTTGGTGTATATTGTTGCTCTCAGCCATCAGCTTTTCTTCTGTGCGCGCATGTTACAAATGAAGTTGGTTACTATGGGAAACAACTTCTAGATGTCAGCAACGCTGCTGTGAAAACTACTTCAAGAAACAGTTTGTTTTCTCGAGGCACCGCCACCACCAGCATATTTCCTGTATGAGGCTATTATGAAATTACTCTTGTCAAGCTAAAAACGAGCTGAGAGTGCAGAACACATTTTTTTCATGGTCAACTACTGGTCAACTACTGCTCTTCATTGCTGAAAATACAACCAAAGCAGTTTCCAAAACCATAACTCATTTTTGACAGTGAGAGCAACGAAGCGTCAGGCCGGACAAGTGTGAATCATCATTGATGATAATATGGTACAATAACCCATGATGGGTGTAGCTTGGGGTTGGCAGTTGGGCAGTTAATATCATGCAAGATGGCTTATACAATACTAGCACTATTGAATTCGGAATTAAAAGAGGATACTGTGCTGGCTAAAGGTGCAAGTACAGATTTCAGTTTGTTCTTTTAATCAATCATGTTTTTGCCAGAAGTAATTCACCTTTTCTTTTTATTATTGCTCGTATATTCTGACGACAAAAAGAAGCAAAGAGAGGGTCTTAATTTAACCTACTGCTTGAGCTGCAAATATAGTAGGGCAGTATGATGTGTAAATGTGAGTGTTATTAGTGTTGTAGAAGACCTTGAGCAGGGCGATACGTCGTCAACAGTCAATGGAACGTTCTGCGATCAGTCATGAGACGTGTCAGCACATGTATGAGCGTCGAAGCGAGCTTCGTTGTCGCTTTTTTTTCTGCCCGTCACACGCGTTGAACATGCTTGTCGTCGTTCTCTTCAGCAACAGGCGCTGAACATATCAGAGCCCAATACCTGTTTTACATTAGTTTTAATGTATCACAGGGCTTTCATGGGTTGGTATCTAACAGGTCTTTCTGTAAAAATTGCTTTTGATGGGCCATGGTAAATATGCATGTGTTCAAATCGTGTTGGTACCATTGTCCTTCATACTTTTGTGTTATGGCCTGAAAAACATTTTTGCAATGTACCCTGCTCGGGCTTTTGACTTTGATATGGCCCTAATGTGTGCACGTCTTCATGGCACATTGCATGGTGATCGTTCGTGTTTCAGTGTTTTATCATATGTTGTTGTATCATTTTTTGTTCAGTGTTGTAGCCTCACTTTTACCTCTTGTATGAGTTATAAAAACATTTGCTATTGTTTTTGTTTTTTTAAGTGTTTGGAGTCTGTGATGAATTGTAAATTGTGCTTGTGAAAGTGTGTAGGAGAGCAGGTGTCCCTGCACTTTTCAATGAAATCTGGTTTCTTGCATGACACACATGTAGTCTCAAGTGCTTCAAGCTATGCAAGAACTGGCATTGCATGTACCTTACGCAGAGTGCTTTCAGACATCGCTAGTATAACTGCTCCGCTCCAGCACCATGGCATCTGTTGTCGCATTTTTGTGAAAACTACCTGCACAAGTGGCAGAGCCACACAATTTTGAAGTATATAATTTCACCTTAGTGCCACCGCACTTTTCAGAAACATGTAGTCTGTGTTAATTATTCAGTGAGAAAATTTAACCTTGCAAATTAAATTTTAAGGGCTCGAGTATATATTCACTAAATTCAAGGGTAAACCATAGGATGTATTTTTTTGCTGCATGCAGATTTTATCTTTAAAAGGCATGCAAAATCCATCTCTGCAATCTGAAAAACAGAGGGTGCAGAATCAGAGATTTAACGTTTACATTTAAGCACAGTTTTTACATACACGAATTGGCATCGTAGTTCGAGAGATCTGTAGGAAAGTTCTGCTCATAAAATTATCTGATGTCAAAACGGAAATGCACAACGTGCTTTGGAAGTATATAGCTCAATTTTATGCCTGAGGTAGGCATAAGCAACGAACAAGGTCATGTCCCTGTTCGATTTTAACGTGACAGTGCACCAAAGCCAACTGCATCAGTGGGTAAAATCGTAAAGCAGACTTGCATTCTTGACCTGTGTTTTGTTTTAGTAGCGTTATCATTGTCTAATGCACTCATGTCAAGATTCAAATCTTTTCAGATAAGATTAATCAAGGAATTACGCCCGAAAATATTCATTGGGGGTGGTTTAGTGTTTGTGAGCTGAACCGTGATGTCAGTTTCATCATTTATTTGTTCACTTCAACTTCGAGCATAAAGTGGGGATATACTTGAGGCGCAGATTGAAAGATTGGTTTGAGTATCAAACTGCTTCATGGTCATGATCTCACAATCGGTATCTTGAACCACAGATAAGAAATTTTTAAACTGGTCTTACCTTCGGGTTGACAACCTCTAATAGTGCCAATATTTTTTGCCATGAAAACAGAAATTTACAGTTAATTAGTTTGCTTTCATTTGCACTCTACCACAGACTGTGTCTGCACAGTCTTCAGGGTCTGCAGTCTGTGTGCTGTGCTGTCCACGGTGATGTATTTTTTGTGGCTTTGACAAAAAAATATATATATTCTGTGTGGATTAAGATCTTGTATGCATTTCTCCTTTCACGTCGGGCAAATCTCAGCTGTCCAGTTTCCAGATCCCAGTTTGATTCCTTAGTTATGCATAATGCCAATGCCATTTTTGGCTACCTTGATGAAGTTACTGTATTACTGCAGCTTGATTATCAAAGAAGTGTGATATATATAGGGGTTGGACTTTACGGTTTAAACCGAAAAACACCTATAAAGGTACGCCGAAAGCATTTTGAAAGTTTTGGTTTAAACCGAAAAAGGTTAGTACGTTTTGAACTCTCGATGGCGGGAGAAAATTACAACCGTGTTCAATCCAGAGGCATGATGTGAGACATTGGCATCGTTGGTTTAAGTGCAGTAGTTGAGGGTTTTGAGGCATTGTTAATGGACTCACGAATGGTGAAAGAATGGTAGCCGTGCTTCCCGACCCTCACGAATCTGTCAAACCTCCAGGAGGAGCGCCTGCGGCAAGGCAGGCACTTCGAGGGGCGAAGAGCAGACCAGAGCGTTTGCAGCGCAAGTGCTTCCAGGAAATCGCGAAGACCAAAGCCCGCTAGTTTCTTGCCACGTGACACTTCTCAGACACAAGCATGCACAAGCCAAGAATGTAGAAATATTTATTGATAACTTGAGAGCCTTTTGCAAGTGGAACCTTTGTTTCTTTTTTGCATCACCTCTGCTCTTACATGAAACTCTTGTACCTTTTTTCTTTTTTCAGTTACTGATTTGTCTAAAGTGTGAATTTATGTTTTAATGTGAGTTTTGTCATAATGCTAATTTTCATCATGGCAATAGCATTTTCTTTCACGAGCTTAGCTGTATATAGGACCAACTGTGCATTTAATAAAAGTGCATAAAACAACATGCAAGAAAAAAAAAAAAAGCAAAAATGAACACTACGTAACATTTAACTGTACACGGATGCCTCTTATCTCACCGAAAAAAAACCATATTTCTTCAGTAGAAAATAATATTAACCGAAAAAAAAAAAATGGAACTTGTGTTTGTAAATAAACACCAAAAAAAGTCAGCCGAATTCTCAGAAAATAAAAACCGAAAACTCCAACCTCTAGATATATATTACATGTTGGTTATTATTCTGAGAGCAGCTATTTAGAACTAGTAAAACAGCCTGAACAAGGGCAGCCACATGCATTAGAAAGACATAGTGGCCGCTGTATTGGGAGGTGGATAAGTCATCTACAAAACCTTATTTGATAGCAGCAACATACTACATACATATATACATACATGCTATTATACAGTTCTGAAACTGTTTTATTGTTTCTGTGTCAGTGCTTCAAATGGTGCTGTTAGGCAACTATGTATATTTTGCCCATCACTAACTTGTAAGATAACATGACACCTTACCATGGCAGACTTATACTTTTGTCGCACGAGCAAATTTAATGAATCGAATGACATTATCATCTAATGTGATTATTCCCCTGCTACACGAGAAAATTTAATGTCATTAGGTTCGAATGACATTCTTCATCGAATGAGTTTGGGGAACTCATTCGCATTCGATTGCGAACCAAATGTGTATTCTTGACACCAGATACGCAGCAGAAACAAGTAACGCAACAACATATTCTGCGCACAGTGAAATTAAAAAATTATATTTCTAGAGTTTTTTTTTAAAACCTGCTAATTTAGGTGTAAAATTATTAGCACTGCAGGCTCGCGCGGAATGGCATTACTCTCGGTCACAGCAGTGGTCCAGTCATGGCAGCGACCCACAATCATTTTGGGCTCTTTGTTCCTTGGCGGCCGCATCTCTCCGTATTTATCTCGGAACTATTTAAAGTTGTGACTGAGCTTCTCACAGTTTGGACGTCAATTACATGCTCTACGTGTCTCCGTGCGTTTCCGCACTGTGTATCCGTGCTCCGCTGTATTCAGCCATATTGTTTGTTTACATTTATAAGAGTTGTAGATGACTCAATACTTGGCTTGGATTTTTATGGCTAAAGTGCTACAGCACAGTCAAAAGTAATGTTTTTTGCTTGAATTATCATGCAGAAATGTTTTGATCAGCTTTAAAATGTTACACAGTGATTTCAAACGCCTTTTATGCGCACTGATGTTCCTTAAGTGCAGTATTTTTTTATAGCTGATCGTAATTGCCACCATTTGCGAATGACATTATATTTTACCCTGTAGCACTGAAAGAAACCGAATGACATTTGATTCGAATGACATTAAATCTGCTCGTGTGACAGAGGTATTATTCCTGTTGAACATACCAAGCAAGCTCCATTATCATGGATGTTTTTTAAAGGTTGTAGACATTAAAGGCCTTTTGTTTTGTTTTTTATATAAAGAGCTGCTGACTTTGGCAGACGAAATAGTATTTGCAGTTGGATGGCAAGTTGGGCTAATTAGGTTATGTTCATCTTGAGGAAATATACAGCACGAATAGAGATGACTGACAAAGGAGTGCACAACACAAGCGCACAAGCGTGTTATGTACTTCATCCGTCGTCTCTGTTCACGCTGTATACTTCCTCAAGATGAAATAGTACTTATTTGATTTAATTGCAAATGATTCAGAGTATTAGTGTTTGTGCTCTTCAGTGCACAACTTGTAATATTAGGTGCTCACCAGTTCTTATCTTCATGAAATGGGCGAACAGGTGTGTGCATTTGTGTCTATGGTCCATTCATGCATAAAATAGGGGGAAAAAAGAACAGAGCAGAGAAGAGCTCGATATGGGCATTATAAATTGTGGCGGTGGTGTAGCTGTCTTTAGACATAGGTATATATTTACAGCAAGCAACTAATTAAATGTAGCTAGCTTCTGTTGTGTGCACTGTACTGTTCTATAGGGCCTTGTTTATCAGTTGTGCATGCATTTCCCATGTGGTACTGTGCATTTGTGATGTGTATGGCAGGCTTGGTATTAAAGGTGGAACAGCCAAATACATACGCTTAACACACATATGCGCTATATTCACAACTGTACAACTATACTAAACCATGCAGTTATATAGGCAAACCTCGATCGTTTGCGTAAACTCTAGCACATGCTTCAACGTACATATGATATATGATAACAATGAATTGAGGTGAACTTGCGAGCTTTTTACGCAGAAATGTTTGTGTCGAGCCTGATATAATTTGTTTGCCGCTTTACATGTGGCAGAATTAAGTTTATGCGGCCTAGTAAGCTGGAAACTGAATGAGGTACGCTCAACCGGAAGCTGTTCAGGGTCTTCAGAGAGACCAAGTATAGTAAGGGTATGTTAAAGCCTCATTCTTTTGTTGCGTGCAGAACTGGCAGTGCTCATTTTTTACCATTGCCATGAGGACGAGTATACCTGGATGAGGAGGTACCACAAACCTTTTGGAACACAAAAGTGCAACATCGCACAATGTGCAGCATTTTGGACGTTATGAATGTTTTCTCACTTTCTGTGGCCTTGAGATTGTGGCCAAGCATGGCGAGCGAATGGAAGTTATTTAACTGTGCCATCTCAGTTAAGGCACAAAAAAAGAAATCTTTTTTTTTTTGAGCCAGTACACCTATGCCATGGCAGTCGTCTTCATAAAACCCAGCTATCCAGTATGCTGGACACATATTGGAAGCATTTATGCAGCATTTATGAAATCGCACTGTTCAAATTGCGGACAAAAAAATTCCTGAAAATTGAGTTGCAGATGGGGACATTTAGTGTCACAGTAATTATGTACCCGCTGGAGAAGCAAGTACTGTTTCTGGTATTTCTAAATATGCTCAAAGCATAACTTTGGTTTTATATCGAGGACAATAATAAAGCAAACGCGGGGAGACTGTAACTTAAACTCTACATGAGTTTTATCCATTTATACCTTTTTTTCTCTGTCTAATAAATTAGACATTGCACTGAACTTAAAAAGTCGCTGCTACTGAGAAAATATTTAGCACTTTTTGCCTTCATAATCGTGCTGACTTATTGTGAGAGCCCTAAGGAAGTCTGGCCCCAAATGCATCATCCTGGTCGACTGGAACTGAGTTTTGTTAGGGGTCATGTGGCCTAGTTTGTCGTAATTTTTTGTTTCTTATATTAAGTAATGTGTAAACAGTAATTAATTAATTTAGAATAAAATCTTAGTTGGGACGTTGTAGATCACATTGAAAAGTGCCGTGAAGAGATTAAAGGTCAACTGCCGTGGCATTTTCCGCTTTGTAAAAGGGGTGTTTTCTAGTAGTACGTCAAAAGACAGCGCTAAAAGCAAAATATAGCATTCGTAACTGAAGTGAGCGTTTCAGGAATTCGTTTCTCAGAATAAATCTGGAAAAAGGGCAGTTATTACTAAGAGCTGAAAATGACGTAGAAACGGACGCAATCGGGCCCTCGGGCATTATTGTTGTAGCATACTGGCGGCTTGTTGCTTCTTGCAGAAACCTCAGCGAGTGGGAAGGAAGTTTTTTTTTTTTTTAGGATATTATGAGAGTCGTAAGCGTCGATCGTATGAATTTACTGCACTGTTAATGAAAGCCAGCCATCAACATGAAGCATAGTTTGTTTTGCCCTATGTTTTCCGTACCTCTGAAACACGTGCAACGCACGCGTTTCTTGCACTCCATGCGCGTTCGTGCCCCTGACGGTTGTACACTGTTTCAGCATGGTAATCCCAATGGAAATTATAAAAGCTTCAACATTACAACAAATTTAGCACCACAAAGATACGCCTCGGCCTTTAGCTCTTCACTGCACGTCATCCGCAGGCCATTCACACATAAATGGTCCGGGCTGAGGACACTTCTCAAGCGCCCGTTTCTATGTCATATCCAGGAAACTGCCTAACTCCACAGCACGCTGCCAGGTGCACGTTTCATCTGCTGCACAGCTTTGAAACGCTTGTAACTACAGAAATAGTTTCTTGCAGAGTATGAAACTTCCTTTGGATGAGTTTTAGGACTCACTGATCAAGTTGCAGTCAAAACAAAATTTGGTTTCAGTTGACCTTTAAGGAAGGAGGGAAAGAAGCAGAGATTTAAAACAGTTGACATGTTCAGACTATGCTGTATCAATCATGTATGGGAACCCCATCCAGCGTGGCTGGGGCAGACTATGATGCAGAACGGCACTATGATTCAGTTGTGCATCTGCCACTGTGCAGAAGCATATCTCATAGCTTATACACGCCATGATACAGAATGATACTAAAAAATTAGCTGGTGGCTTAACTTTGGTTAACCCTGGAGGGAAGCGAAAGCTTCTTGCACATGGCTATGCTCATTGCCAAGCTTGGATTAAACGTGTTGTGTGTTTCTCCAAATGTAAAGCCCATTCTTCATCGGTCTATTTGGCACGCCGCCTTTTCAGGGCCTCATTCCAAAGTGCCTTCGCGCTCTGACACGCTACTGTAGCAGGGTGTTCGTACTTCTCCATCTCGCGCAGTGTTGTAGCCTAGGCAGGAGCCCGGGGGCTCTGATTTATACACATATCGCCCCTCTATCGCCCTCTACTTCCACCTCACAGTGACGTCAAAATTACCTTGACCTTGACAGTGGTCACGGGCCACTTGGTGGCCCTACGTGACTATACCCCAAAATCACACAGCGACCACCAGGTCACGTGACCTTGACAGTGGTCACAAGCCACTTGATAGCCTGTGCGACAATGCTGCAAAGTCACATGGCAAACACCAGGCTCAAAACAGATGTTGGACCTCTAAATCTCTCTCAAGGTGAAAACCGTGCATACCCGACGGCACCTCACGTGAACTTGACCTTGACAGGGGTCACGGCCCATTTGGTGGCCTACGTGACTGTGCCCCAAAGTCACATGGCGACCATCAGGTCACGTGACCTTGACAGTGGTCATGGGCCACTTGGTGGCCTACATGACTATGCCTTGAAGTCGCATGGTGACCACCAGGCTTAACACAGAAGTTTGACCTCTAAATCTTCCTCTAGGTGAAAACCATGCATACCTGACAGCTCCAACTACTTGGCGTAGTGAAGCTTTCGCTTCAAAATCAGGCATGCATCTTATTGTGTGGAAGCATCTATCGTTGTACAGGTGACAGGACAGGGAGTGGTGCCTTGCGACAAGCAATTGCTATCTCTGAATGTCGCAGTTTACACTGAACCATTGCAAATGCAAAGCCTGATGATAAGTGGATTTTGTTCTCTGAGAGTGCTCCTATAAGTACCGCCACTGTCACATTGTAGGTTTTGTATTTTGCAGGCTTTCATTAAAGGCCAGTAAAGAAAGCTACTTAATTGGTATATTGTCAGAAACATTTCGATCGACTGCTTTTCAGTGTGATTTACAGCTTCTCAGTTGACACTATTCTTGAAGCGACCATTTGAAAGGTTTGCTGATTTTTAGTTACTAATTATCTTTGTTGGAAGAAAAAGTTAATGGAGACAGGAACACATGACTATCAGCAGCATTCAATTGGTTTTGCTTGCCTAAAATGCTCAGTCTCTGTGAAAGTCCTGTTATTTTTAGTTGGGGTGCTTGTGTGTTTGGAATGTTCATGTTAAGAGTGCATGTTTCGAACATCTCGTTACTGTTACTCCCATTGCTCTCCAACTGACCGCTGCATGTCACACCCAAGCTCAGCCGCAGCCATTAGCAGCATAGTGAGGGACCACAGTTTACTGCTTCTGTGGAGTTTCATTAACTTTATTCAAAGCATGAAAAATTGTCAACAATAATGCTATCCTTTTAGATATTGTGTCATTTTTGGTTTGTTTTGGCACTTTACAACTCCCTGATTATAGCTTTTGGTGCATGTTGAAGCATGTAAAAATGCATTAACATACCAAGTATTTACTAGAGTAATGGATTGGGCTTCAAGGGAAGCGAACGCGGCTAGGTAGAGGGAGGGGACGGGGGTCAGAGAATCAGGTGGGTATATGAGGTCAAGCAGTGGGCAGGAATAGAGCGGCCATAGTTGTTGCAGGGCAGGGTTAATTGGAAAGTAATGTGTCCTGCAGTAGACATAGTTGTGCTGATAATGATGTATAAGCCTAGTATGAATAACAGGGCACTGTTGTAGGTGATCTCCAAGGTTAATGCAATGTATGAGTTAATTTTTATAGCCTTTGACTTGTGTTACATGGAACGCTGTGCATTACACTGTCGGGTAAAACTAGCCATTACTATTTTGTTGCTGTGCTTTTCTTAAACAGTGAAAAGTGTCTTAAAAAAAAAAGAACTGTTGTGGGCATCTTCAGAAAAAAAGGCTTCTGATTGGTATGGTACTGTTATGATGCAGAAGCCAAGTTGGAGGTCCCAGTTTGGATGCAGTGGCCCCTCCACTTCCTCCGAAGAAGAAGTCTGGGGCGCTGAGCTCAAACTCTAACCTCCTGGAGCCTTTGTCAGCAGCGCTGCAGTCGCCTCTGTTTGGAGACTGGCAAGGCAGCAGCCCCCTTAGTGGGGCCAGTAGCTTCGAATCCTGCCTGCACCATTCGGCCGATGATCTGTTGGGCATATCTTCCCCAAACCCTTGGTCTACCACCACACACAAGGTTTGCCACTTGACTAGTGCTTACTGTTCATGGTTGTAGTTAGTAATCCGTGCTGTTATTTCTTGTTTGTGGCAAGCTGAGCTACTCAACTCATCGGCCACATTTTGTTTGGCTTGTAACAGCGTTGGCTTTTTCTACAGTTTTTTTTTATCCTTTCGGTATGATTTTCTCTGAGGGCTTATATCTCATTAGATTGCTGATACATTGATGTAGTACATTTTTGCATATTGAAAAAAAAATATATATATGTTTGTACAACGGTAGTTTCAGAGTAGCCTGTTTTTGCATACACATTCTATTAGTGCATAATAGTTGCCTGTTTTTCAGACGAGCTATCAGAGCTTCAGCTACAACGCTTGCACCACCACAGTCAGCAGCCGAAGTGACAGTGTGGACCAACTGCTCAGTCACTCTTCATCGTCCACACATATATCAGCTATGAAGCAGGTGCGCATGAGGACTGATTTATTGCTTGGTGTGTCTCTTGCCCTTGGGCCTTGCCTAATCGCTGTTCTCTCACGACATGAGTATGGAACGGTGCAAAATACTAAGGCAGGCTGACACATAAACAGAGACGAGAGCGTTTGTGTATCCTTTTTGTGCTGTTTTAATATTTGTCAATGGACCAACAAGCACAAAACGCAGTTCCCATCCCATAGAGTGTTCGTTTCCTTGAAAGTGTTATGGTACATTTTTCTTTACTTTTTTTTTTCCAGCAGTGAAAAGTTGCAACTTCTACGATCTGTTATACAGTCGAACCCGGTTATATCGAACCCGGATATATCGAATTTTGGTTATATCGAACTCACGAAATATCCCCTTGAATATCCCATGTAAAAGTATAGGAAAGCCGCATCATATATCGAACTCCGCACCACGCACTGGAAAGTGTGCCTTCCCCAAAGATGATCGCATCACCCTTGGCTGTCTGCCGCGTGCCGTTTTCAAGCCACGTGCGGAAGGAATGAGAGGAGACAGTTCGGCGACGGCTGGTCTGGGCAGCGTCGCGCCCATTCCCCAAAGACGCGCGCATCTGTAATTGTCGTTTCCCGCGCGCCAACACATGACGTTTGCGCAAGCCATGTTCGTCGGTGTGCCCATTCTTTTGCCGAGCTATCTCTCTCCTTCAGCACGCGTAACACATGCGCCAAGCCAGCTCAGCCCGTTTTTCAGACAGACGTCGGACGCTTTCTCCAGCGTGTGTTGCGAACCCTCTGCGTGCGGCGGCGCGGCGGCTTTTTTTTTGCGAGAGTCATCTTTTCTTATCGTTGTGCTGTACGCGCAGCGTAGCGTAAGATATGGCGGCTGCGGACGTAAGATATGGCGGCATGCGGTCAACTGCTGCGATCATGACGCTCGCCCCAGCGCGGCGTGATAAATCGAACCAGGCTTGTGCAATCAAGCCATCACGGGCACTCTGCCAAGTTCTCTCCCCGCCACCGCAGGAGCTATCAAAAGATAAACACGGCGGGATGTTATCGCTGCGCAGCATCTTGGCACGCTGCCAATGAGCTGTGGATGAGACGACCGAAACGGACTGACGCACGCCATCGACATGCAAGCGAAAATGCGCGCGATTTCTGCCGCCGCTGCGACACAGAAACCTTGTTTTGAGTTGCCGTGGTGGCTCGAGCGGCGAGAGGGACGCAGTTCCAACAAGTTTGAAAATTTTTGCTCTATCGCTGCCGCTCGTCACTGAGATCGCTCAGTCGCTTGCATGTGAGCGAGCTGGCCTTAATGCATTTTTTTTTTTTTTTCAAATTCTCGGGTGCAAAAGTGGAGGGTGGGTTCATTATGCGAGTGGGCTGATTATGCGACAAATACGGTATCGTTTTTTTAGCATCGTAAGTGCCGTCACAAGCAGATTTCTGTATATCGAATTATCGATATATCGAACTATTTCGCGATCCCCTTCGAGTTCGATATATCCGGGTTCGACTGTATTACATGTGCACTGTTAGCAGCATTGTGGCACAGCTGAAAAATTGCAAGTGCTCCAATGGACATGTAAATTGGCTGTGCACTTCTTGCAAGTCATTGGATAGAGTGCATAAAGTTCTTTATGCTTATCATTACCCTGATGAATTGTATGGAATTTGTTTATTGTTCTTAATTTGTTTACTTGAAACCCAAGAGTAAAATTGAATGTTTTGGCATTTAATATTTTGACTTCAACTTGTAAATAAAATACTTTCACAGGCCTTTCAATTTAGTTTGATGCACTTGTGTATAAGGTATTAATAATAAAATTTTAATTGCTTGAACCAATTTTTAAAATTGTATGAGATTTGTGACATTTTACTTTAAGGGGCTTTTTTGTGCCTGTTGGCTTTGTTCTTTTTATTTTTCCCCTGATCATTTACCATTGTTTAGGACATGCATAGACTGTAGGATGACTTTCAGCATTCCTAGAAGTAAAATGCTGCAATTCTTGGTTTTCCCATGCCAAATAGGACAAGCCTTTTCCTAGGCCTGTCATAAAAATAATTCCTGGCTGGCTAATAATTGTGCCCATTGCCTTGCTGCACTGGGGCTTCCTCTGTTGCTTCCAGACCATCAGCCAGGGGAGAGGATAAGTCTCGGAGCCAAAGGTATTTTGTTGATATGGGTGTTGTAGGGCCCCTGTTTACTACGGTCCTCTCAGTCCGGTTCCGGGCTTAAGTTGATAAAGTCACTGTCTGCCATGATTGCATTTTGATGGAGGCAGAATGCAAAAATGCCTTTGTAGTGAGATTTGGATACGTAATGAAGAACCTCGGTTGGTCAAAAGTAGTGCAGAGCCACGTTACTGCAGTGCAGTGTGTGTCACAGTTCACTTGGAGATTTGGCACGTAAAAGTAGCGTACATTACACAGAAATATCAAGCCTCCTTGTTATTACAGCACTTATGCATCACCTCACTGTGCCTACACCTTCAGTGATGTTGAAGTCAGGGTGGTATTTTTCTTGGCTACCTGCAGCTTTCGAATTCAAAATGCAGTCATGCATTTATTAGGCCCATCGTATCATTATTGTAGAACAAATGTACCACATTCTATTAGTGCATGTCAAGTTCTTGTTTTTTTCCTCTTGCAGATGGACAAGACACTTGCCTCTATGAGCCATCAGTCATTCGAACTGAAAGGGTCTAATTTTGGAACAGCCATGGATGAAGTTAAACCAGCCCTTCCTATCAAGCAGCGTTCTGCCAGAACAAGGACTCCGTCTCAGTACGACAACGTTTCAGATGCTGAGGTCTGGCACTTGTTGTATGTTGTATTGTTCTCCTTTTTTTGTTGCGTGTTTATTCATACACATTCGGTCAGTTGTCCTGTGTGAATATGTAACGGTAAGTACTTTTTATATGGTGCAGTATTCACTGAAACTTGCAAGTTGGCATGCATACATAGTCAAAATAATTTGTCACAAAGTAAGACACATAGCAGAAAGGAAATATATATATCTGACAATAAGGTGGACTTCCATTCTCATACATTGTAGGCAAAATGATCACGAGGTACAAATTGTGGTGTCAATTGCTGTCAAATTATGGCAATATATGTTGTCATGAAACTGCGCGCTTTAACACTAGACATTAAAAAAGCCATAGCTCCCATTCAGAAACAAGCTATTGCCTAGTTAAAATTGGATTTTTTTTTTTTTTTTAAGAAACAGCCACACAGGTGGCACCATATATTACAGGCACACAAGTGGATAGGGCTTAGGTCATTATCATCATTACCAGTCACTCTTCATGCCTGGTATGGTCGTCCCATGTGTTCATGGGCTCGGCAGCAGTAGGAAGGCAGCTGAACATGACTCTGATGACAAAGAAGAAAAGCGGGTGAATTCCATGCTAGATCTGCATGCAACCTGGCTGAGACTGATCCAGAGATACCAACTAGTAGAGTCTGTGAACTTTCCCTTTTGGGTGCCATTTATCATTTCGTTTGAGTTTATAGGGTGTAATGGTCCCAAAGCAACTCGGGCTGTGAGCAACACCGTAGCAGAGGGCTCTGGAAATTTTGACCACATTTTTTGTTTTGACTGAAAGCAAGTAATTTTTAGCCTAAATAGTATCGACATTTCGACAAAGTCATTTGGTTTTTCAGCGAAAAGTGCCAGTGGTTAATTTTTTGCAAGCGCATTCAACATTTATTACAAGGTGTCAAAATAATACACACCAGGATCAATGAGATCAGCAACCATGGTGATTGTGTGATCATTTTGTGTTCCGGAGGTGCACATGATACAAAAAGTCTAGAAAAAAAAGAAAAGGTGTGCAAGCAGAAAAATCAGTCTGCGAAAAATGACAGAAAATGTGCTATTAAGTACACTATCTTAGGAAATGCATTTTGCTGCATTCCCTAGTAGGCATAAAAAGTGTACTGATAGCAAGATAAAGACATGAAAGTAAGAAATGATACTAGCTAAAGCACAGTCTTAGAAAAAACACCGAGGTCGCAGTGTACACATTTGTATACAAAGTGCCTTAAACAATTAATAGGGTGTATACTTCGCTGCCTCTGTTAATTGGACACCAAGAACTTTATCCATCAGGATTTTGTTCTGAGCAGAGTTTGCTAGTTGAGTTTTTCCTGGGTTCATTAGCATTGTTAAAGAAGACTCTTTTATTACTGGGAAATTTGCAGTCAGATTTCCTATTCCCACCATCCTATTTCAAACTCGTGGTGTTGCTGATGGCATCGGCGCTAAATCGGGGTACACCACGTTATGGAAAGAGTTGACTGTTGTAGTTTAACTGCAACCAAAATGGAACCTATCTTTGGCCATATATGGCAAGCTGTAAACATGCTTGTTGGCTGAACCTCTCGGAGCTACTACCTTAGATCTTATTTGTGACCCTGGCTACAAAATCTTTGCTTAGAATTAGTGACTGCATTTGAATGACCTCAAGCCCAAAAGAATTTGTGGCCTTTGTGAGAGCCAGCAGCTCTAGTAATAAGCGGCAGATGCACCTCATAATAGGCCCTTCAGCCAGTTGCGTTAAACGATTTTCGGGACACTGCGGTTAGTTCGGTTAAGCCGTGGTGAACCTTATTTTTTCTGCCACATGTTGCATGGTCACTCTAGCAGGTCTAAGGGGGGATTATCCATGACATCGTGGAAGTTGGCCAAAACCATTGGCTGCGCGGGGTGTGCTTTGAGGGGCAAAAGCTGCTTTTTCCTCAAGTTGTACATGATTGTAATGATTGAGAAATAAGATTTACCCTAAGATTGCACAGTATTTCGTTTTCTCTTAAAGTGGTTTCAGCCTTGGAGATCTGCTCAAAATCTGCTTGGCCCTTTCTGGATGCCAGTGCAGTCTGGTTGTGGAAGTAGCCTTTTGCACTGGTACCCGTCTTTCATCTTTAATTATTCTCTAGCTTCTCTCCATCTTGAAGGAAAGTTGCCTCTTTGCGATTAGAAATGATCAGTTTATTATTCCGAAGTCCTCCACCGCGGCATCTTTCATACGCCACGTGTGGCTTCAGGATGTTAAACTTCATAATACCACATCATGCTATTCATAGTCAGTCTATAGGCCAACTCTTTCCCGGTCGTTGCAACCGCATTTCAGTGAAGGCAACACGCAAACGGTGCCCATGCACTGTGCTGTGTCAGTGCGCATTAAACAGCCCGAGGTGGCTGAACTCAGTTCAGAGACCTTCAGGATGATAGGCGCCACAATTTAATTTAATCTCTACAGGCCAACTTCATCTTCTTCTCAGTGTCCTTTTAAGAGCACAGGTTGCCAGCATTTT
This sequence comes from Amblyomma maculatum, assembly GCF_055883805.1. Taxonomy (NCBI): domain Eukaryota; kingdom Metazoa; phylum Arthropoda; class Arachnida; order Ixodida; family Ixodidae; genus Amblyomma; species Amblyomma maculatum. The sequence goes on along the minus strand of NC_139344.1, from coordinate 80,136,322 downwards.
ATATGGCACTGCCGCCCCATGCTAGCTTTCGCTTCTTTAATGTTACAGTAGAATCTCAATGACACTAGCCCAGTTGATACAAATTCATAAAGTTCTCCGCCCAGAATGCATTATATGCAATGTGCAGAATTTCGGATGTTCTAAGCACTCTTCCATTCCTTTATACGGATGATAGAATGTGTGAGCCACTACTACAACTTCGAGCACTGCGCGCAACTCGCATGTCGTTGACAACACAGTTGCTAGTCACACCGTGTGCACAGGGAGAAATTTTCGTTGTCATGTGACCTGCATATCATTGACTCCAGAACCGCCAGTCACACTGTATACACAGGAAGCAGCTTGCAGCTGCACGTGGCTTGCACGTCGCGACTTTGCGACCGCCAGTCGCGTTGAACTCACTTAGTAGTGGGCTGTCGCCTTATGGCCATAAATAAATCCCCTCAGCCATAAAAAAATCTGCGTGAATGCATTTCCCATGCTTCTGCATGCAGATTTTATTTCTTTTGATGGTACGAAATTTTGGGTGATGTTGGTATCACGAGGTGCTGCTGTATCGAGCATTCCTAGGCAGCTGTGATACCTCAGGTTTTTGCAGTTAGGCTGCATACATAGGCCTGACAGATTATAGTGAGCATGGCAATACTATGAATGCAGATGGTTATAATTTGGAGAAAAAGTTGAGGCAGGAAAAAATGAAATGCAAGTTTCTGAATATTTTCTTGCTATAACCTAAGTTTTATTGCTTGTTTGCAGAAATGAAGGATGGATTTTATTCCGCAACAAAACAAATGCTTAGTCATTTATACTTTCTGTGGAAAATAGCCCTGTGCCTACCAATACTGCGCGCCAAACTATATTGTTCGTTAGAGCCGTGACATAAGAGAGAGCTCAAAACGAGGATGACAGACAAAGGATAGAAAACACATCACAAGCACCAACTTTCTGACTGAAATCCTTTGTCCATTGTCCTTGTTTTGTGCTCCCTCTTATGTTCTGGATCAATACCGGCTTGCCCGATGCAGAGTGATGGAAAGTGTTTTTGTACTGAATGTTGCAGTTTACAAATATGGTAGCCGTAAATTATCACACATAACAACCAGGCCTGTGCATGTGCATGATAGGATGGGTCAGGTTTTGGCAGGTACATGCAGATGCGTGGTTCTAGGTACCTCGCATTACTAGAGTGCAGGATATGGCGCTGGCAGCGTGACAGGCTGTATGTAGCAGCTGGTGCTGTGCAAAGCACTGAATCAGATATACACTTACATATTCTCACTAAGTGTGGTTTGCCCTCTCTGTAGGTATGGCAAAGAAGTCCACTGAGATCTGGGCACATTTTCGAAGTTCATTAGCTATCAATAGAAAATCTTGGTTGTAACAAGAGATGTGGGTTTTGGTGCTTCCAGGATGTGGTAGATGGTGAGAGGTGGAAAACTGAGCACTGGCGTACCACTACCACAGACATGATGGGCTGTAAGGTGGTCAGCCATGAGCCATCATGCCCACAGTATGGCCAACAGACAAGTGTGTCTTCGACAAACACCTCTGCTCCTGCCGAGGATGGCCGGCCTCCTCCGCTGCCTCCTAAGAAGAAAATGAGTATGTATCACTTCACAGTTCCTTTTCTACCAAATGGTTGCATTCAGGACAGGCAGGCATTCATTCACAGAATTTTGAATGGTACAACACATTTGTTTTTGTGGCCGAGCTTGTATAGACTTTAGTGCAGTTTGACTTGTGAATTATGGCTGTTTTAGGGAAACTAAATAGATTAGTACATATTTCTTTATGTATCACTGCGTGTACTGTTACAAAAAGTTCATAACTATGCTGAAATTCATAGAGTATGAACTTAGCACAGCAATGTTACCAAAAGGTATTCACCTCAAAGATTGTTCCAAATAAAGTTTTGTATTAAAGAGCCTTGAATAGATTGCACATAGATGACTGGAATTTAGCTTCTCAGTTCACTCTTTGAAAGTCTGGGCTTCTGCCTTTGTCACTGTGCTTTTCACTCTACTCTAGTGTTCTGTGAATAAGAATTTCCCTTCAATGTGGTAGCGTAAGAAGCCTCATCGAGAAAAAACTGCATTGCAGGTCACATAATTCTCAGGATCTGATGTGACGAAACCAGATTGAAAGTGACAACTGTATATTACGATATATCTTTGTTACATCCTTATCGCCACCTCTAAAGGAAGACATCTAACCACCGGCTAGATGACATGAAGATGTTTGGTTATGTGCAGACGTATGGGTAGAAGTTTGTAAACATAACCATAAAAGAAGGACACGAAATGGTTCTACTATACCTTGTTCCCTGTCAGGCAGGCATATCACATCCCTCGCACATCAGAGCTAAGAGCGGTGCCGTTCCTTAAATTGCAAAGTGCTCAGTCACAGCCAGTATTACAAAAGTAATCGCTTTAGCGTCAACTAAAGGAAGTCAATAAACCTTTTCTGTTCACTACCTTTCTTTAGAAACTAATAGCGAATTCGAGTAGGAGAGCAGGCGCATTCGAGAGCACTTTGAAAGTGCTCTCAGACAAGCAGGCGCCCTCCAGTGGGAGAGCAGGAGTAAATGATGTGGAGGGCTTTTTCTCCACTGAGAGCACCCGAATACACTCCCGGTTGCTCCCTCGTCTATTGCCTTGTTCACACTTGAGCACTGAGCGAGCGAAATCAGCTGCCGCCAACACGCTCCTTCGTTCACACTTCTGAGCCAACGTATTGCCGCTGTCGCTGTTTTGACTGCGAGCTCCCTTTAACCCTGACCTGACCACTCGACTGCAGCTACGATTGTCACGAAAAGTGTACAGCTATGCTAAGTGCCGAAGGAAAAACGCATTATCATAATTGTTCACTAAATTATGGTACATTTGACCCATGAAAAGGAAATAACAAGAAGAATAGATTGGGATGGAGCGTATTTGGCAAGCACTCGCAGATTATGACTAGCAGCTTACCGGTATCGCTCAAGAGGAAAGTATACAACAGTTGCATCTTACCTGTACTCACCTATGGGGCTGAAACGTGGAGGCTAACCAAGAGAGTTCTACTTAAGTTGAGGACAACACAGAGGGCTATGGAACGAAAAATGGTAGGGGTAACATTAAGAGTAGGAAGCGTGCAGAGTGGGTCAGAGAAATAACTCAAGTTACCAACATTCTAATGGAAATTAAGAAGAAATGGGCCTGGGCAGGACATGTAGTGCGAAGAGAGGATAACCGATGGTCGCTTAGGGTAACAAACTGGATCCCAAGGGAAGGAAAGCATAGCAGGGGCCGGCAGAAAGTTAGGTGGGCGGATGAGGTTAAGAAGTTTATGGGTCTATTGCTCGGTAAGTTACTGTCTTCCTCGTTTCATCTAATTTTTTTCTGCTTTTTATACTGGGCCACGGTGCAGGCTACGCTCTCTGATGCATAGGCCCTGTTTTGAGCCTGCAGTGAACATTTTGGCAGCAATCATCGTGTTAGAGTTTCCTCAAGAACAGCTGTGAAGATTGTTATGCATGTAGACCACATTATTCAATTCCAGATTTAGTTGTACAGATTTAGTTGTACGTTAATTGCCAGTGTGTTATGAGACAGAGCCACGCCTATTATCGTCTCTCTCGAAACGCTCGAAAAGACGTTACGAAACGTGGAAACTCTCGAAAAAAGATACCGCCGAAAAAAAATACACAATATAGCTTCACGGTGTCAATGGTCGATTGCGAGTACGCTGTTGCCATGTTGACCCCTGAGGGATGCTAACCGGTCGATGCCGCGGGTCGTGCCGGCTCAACTTCCTCGCCTTCCTATTGGCTGATGAATTCGGCGGAAAAAAATTTGGCGGCGAGAACCGGTGCCGGACCGATTTGGCTTTCTGCCGATATTTCCGGCGTATTCTCTCCCGCGGCAGCGGAATCCATTCACTCTCACCGCCGAAGGCTCAAGTGTGAACGAGCCATAAAGCGAGAGTAGAAGAAGTCACAGGAAGCGTCATATCCGCACCATCTTTTTTTTTTTTCTCCCTCTCTCTCTCTCTCCTCTCTTGAGTCGGCGACACTGAAAATGGCGCCTTCAAAGCGTCGGCACTCGGCGAGTGGAAAGCATTGCTCAGGTGCTGTATGCATGTTTGAGAGTCGCTGCTGGCGTCGAAAGGGCCAAAGGAGGCAGATCGCCGCACTGTGAGAACAAAGGCATAGAAAACAAGCGGTTCTACACGGAGTGTTGGCCTCTCCTTGGGTTGCAACTACCGCCGCTGCGGGCAGGCGGAGAATGCTGGGGAGAGAAGTGCGGTCACATGGTCGTGACGCTCTGCTCTCGACACGCAGAGAGCGTTCCCATGGGAGGACAGTTACACCCTTGCTCGGCGTGCTCCTGTACTGCTCTGTACTGCTGTACACGCAGAGAGCGTTCCCATGGGAGGACAGTTACATCCTTGCTCGGCGTGCTCCTGTACTGCTCTGTACTGCTGAGCACCGCTGCTCTCGTCCCCCCCACTGAATGAGCCATAACAGGGCACGGCAGGTGACCTACGGAGTCTGCTGTGGTCATGCATCTTGTCTGGCCTTCTTGTAGAATAAACTCTGGCAGAGTACCTCATCCTCATGAATGGAAATAATTACCTTAATAATAATTTTAACTCTGCGCGAAACTTAATTTCTTTTCCACATTTGTGTTGCAGTTCAGGAGTACATCCAGACATTTGGCAGCTACTCGCAGCCCGCAGAGCAGCAGGATTTCTTCAACAGTGGTCGTTTGTTCACGTACCAAGTGGCACACTATAAGCAAGTGCAGATGTCTTTTGCCAGCCTGGGGAGCGATGAATTCCTCGGCAGCTCCCTGCAAGATGCAACTTTGGCAGCGCCTTTTGAACTGAGTTCTCCGCCTGCTCTGCCGCCCAAAAAGAACCGGGTAAGTCTTCAGTATGTTGTGCGATGGCCACCTTGTAGCAGCTGCTTTGGGGAGCGCATGCACCCCATAAGTGGTCATGACAGCATTGTGCTGCCACCTGCTGCGAAAACAGGTATAGCCAGTGCAGATGTCAAGGTTGATTTAATTCTTGCACGGTGAAATTCAGTGAATTTCCTCTTGGTAATTTAATAGCACAACAACAGGAAAATCTGTTGGCTTGCAGCATACCATGTAAAGTTAGCTCACTTCCGTGTTGAAGGAGAAGCACCTGATTCAAAATAACAAACGGTAAATGCTTCTGCGAGTCGCAGCAGGCATGAATATTTTCTCCCCCTTTAGTGTATGATGCATTTTAATGCATTCACTGCATCGTTGGTCACCGGTGGTTCATGTCATGTATTAATGCCGTGTGGATGTGAACGCATAGTCGCACATTAGAGCCGTACGACAGCTCATATTTTTCAAAAGAGCCTGCAAAAAGCACACATGCCATGTCGCTATTGTCATCTGTTTGTGATTCCAAGAAATTTGCTTTATGTGTGGCTCACTGTTGGCTCGTGCTGCACTCGAGAAAATTTAAGGGCGGCCTACGAGCAGGCCTTCATGCGTAGGTAGTATTAGGGCTCGGAAAACTGCTGCTCTAGGGAACATCTTAAATACAGTGTTTGATTAGGGTCCGCAAATACTTGACGTTTCAAATACTAGATCTGATATTCTTCGATCCAATTGACTTAATGAATTGAACAGTGCAGGTCCTAAATGATTTGAAACCGCACATATTCTCAATAGAACGGTCATTTGGGCGAGTTAGCGTAAGTTCATGTTGGAAAAAACAGCACTTGTCCTGTGTCTTTCTTCTGGTCCCTGATCTTTTGTGCGTTGTTTTTTCCAATGTGTTCTCAAGTTCCATATCTGACATTGAATAGTATTGGTATGAAGTGATGCTATAGTTTCCTTCGATGACTGGTTCGAAAGCAAAGCCCACTCTTGATGCCACACAACATGCTGCCGCAATTGGTTTGCTCGGGAAAGAAGGTTCAGCGCCACTCTTGTGGCACTGTTAATAATAATGTGCATACAAGGCCTCCACGGTTGAGGAGTGCGGCAGGGTTTGGCCAGATTTTGCCATATTGCCCAATCTTGAAGGCCTGGTTCACAGCTCGCATCCTACCGTGATGCGGTGCTAGTTTACTCATTGTTGTCATCAGCAGCAGAAGTTATTTTTACTATGCGCAGTGCTGCATCCCTCTGTTGTGGAGTTAGTATTGTTTCTTTCCTCAGTTACAGCTACTATAGCATCTCGTTAATTCAGACTTCAGAGGATGAGAAAAAGTTCAAATTAAGCAAAAGTTCGAATTATCGAATGGCCCTGAAAAAAAAAAATGCTGAAAACCCTTTGCATCGCAGTAATTTTATCTGATGTCTACGTTTGAGATGAAACCCAAGTGGAAAAAAACATTTTTTCCCGGTTTTGTCAAGTAGTTCGCTTTACATGCACTGTTGTTAATGTTGAAGAATTGCCTCAAAACCCTGAAGGCCTCCTCGACCCTTTTAGCAGTGCGACGCAGTAGCAGTGGTGCCTCTTCACAAAACGGCCCTGTCACATTTTGAGGACGCATCGCCACACAGTACACGTGGCAAAGCAACGTGGTGAAGCGCGCAGAGCGGTGAAACTGAGCATGACAAGCACGCAGTAGGTTCGGCGTACTGGAAGCAGCATGTGGATGCACGCAAGGGATATGTGCTTAGGCATTACAACAGCGTGACACCATTCCAAAATAAAAATACAAAAACAGTGACACGTTAAGCGGTGTCTAAAAAGCCACGACTGGCAGATGCGCACACCAAATCGCATCCGCGGGGTGGTGTGAAGTTACGGAAAGCGAAGCCCAACTATGTGCCTGCGTTATATTTTGGAAATAAAGAAGTCGTCGTTGTGCCTGCCATAGTGTGCATGAAGTGCATAGGCACCACTGTTCCTTGCAATTCATGTTCAAGGAGGTCTATTTTGGTGATCGCTGTCCACGCGGGTGGTACCTCAACGTGATCCCTTGTGCAAGTCCACCCATGCCTGAATCAATGAGACCGCACTTTTTTAAAATGATGTTTTGGAAACTTACAGCCCATCTTCTACATACCTATTTATTCACTCCATGGGTCATTCATTCCACTTTGTAAGGTGCAAACGAGCCAAATAAATCCCATCTCGATTCATTTTTTTCTTGTTTTCTCAAAACACAAATTTGATGGTTTGCTAGTTTACAAGAGAGATATGTTCACATCTAGAGCAGATAAAGGCACCATTTTATTGCAGCGTGCTCCTAGCAGATTAAACTGTACTATGCTAGGAACAGATTTCTCATTTTATGCTTGCATATTGTTTTGCTGGTGCCCACGTGAATTGTGGCACAGTTTGGATCATTGGGGAGGGGGGGGGGGGGGCTAGTTTATTCTTACTTCTTACTTTTGCTCATGATAGTGCATACATTACTTCAGAAGTATGTTAACTATTCTTTTTTTCCAGAAGCTGCTATTGCAAACTACACATCTAGATGCACAAAATGTTGTAACTGCCAATGGTACATTTTAAGGCATTGAACGATAGAATTAAAATGCTGCTTTCACAACGCATAAGACTGCCAAGTTTTATTTAGAGTGGAAAAAATTTCATTCAGATAAGTGTAGCAGCTATCTATAAAGAACATTTTTATATTTCCTTGTGTTCAGATAGGCTGTTTGCTCAACTAGGGACATTCTGCAACTTTATCACTGGCACTTTTTATAAAGCTGTTCTAAGTTGTGTGTTTGTTGAAATATATGGTATGTGTGTCTTGTTTTAACTGACTTCTCTATGGCTGCTGAAACAGAGTTTAAGCTGCAGTCTTCCTTGGTGGTTATAGAGTAGTTCCCTGGGTATCCAAGATGGTCTTATGTTGCCTACACGCCAGTCCTATGCGTCTCTTGGCTCTGGGACCTGCTTAGAGTAAGTGTGTGTTCTAATCTCTCATCATCATACTTTGTTATGGAGTGTATTGCTTGACAATGTATGAGCGTGTCTGCACCAATTGTGAAACCATTTTATATTGTGCCCTGCTGTGCCCTGCTTAGTACGCACAAGCTGCTCCATTTTCCCTCTTCTCCTGCACTTATGTGCTTTGTTCAGGGCTCTGGAAACTACCTTAGAATAAAGCTAATTTTTCAAAATTGTGCCACTATTTAATTTAGTGTTCTGTATTTTATTTAAGAAATGTTCATGTATTTTTAATAGTTTAAACAGTAATGCCTTGACTGATTATCAGTATTTAAAATACTCCCACATGTACAATACAATGCGAACAACACCAATTTTACCCTGCATTTTCATGATGCTTTTATTTCTTATCTTTAACTTTTGCTGTACTCAGGAGTGACACCTTTTATGCTGTCAGAATGTTATTGCAACGGTCCTGTGTTATGTTTTCATTTTTAGCACTCCTCAGCCATTAAAAGCAATCGAAGATGCCCTACCTGATGAGAATGGTGAAAGCTTGATTGACCAGCAAGATGTCAGTGATCACTTGATCTTTGGTGATAATGTAAGCATTTCTTTTTATCTTGATGTGTTAAAGTATGCTGTGTTGGTGTATTTTACTATAATGGCTATTATTGTTTTCATTTGACCATATCAAAGATTAACTTCAGTCAAACATGTTTTATATATGCTTTAATTGAAAACTTTGCTAAAGTGTGAACCTTGTTGGTTCAGGGTACTTTTTCTTTAATAATGCAAAGTTATTTCCCATGTTTGCAAGGAGTTTTCTTTGGCTAATGCTTTTAGAGTTACTCTTTGTAAATTACCATTAGCAAATAACCTTCTACGGTCGAACCCGGATATATCGAACTCGAAGGGGATCACGAAATAGTTCGATGTATAGATAATTCGATATATAAAAATCGGCTTGAGCCGCCACTTGTGATCGTAAAAAATGATACTGTATTTTAGCGTAATCAACCCACTCGCATAATGAACCCATTCCCCATTTTCGCCCCCGAGAATCTGAAAAAAAAAATAATAATAATAAAAATTTGTTCCGTGGCGCGTCCCTCTGTCGACCGTCGCATCCACAGCTCATTTTTTGGCAGTGCACCAAGATGCTACGCAGCGATAAAGTCACGGCATGTTTATCTTTTGACTACACTTTTCATAGATCCTGCGGTGGCAAGGAGCGAACTTGGCAGAGTGCCCATAATGGCTAGACTGCACAAGCCTGGTTCTATTTATCACGCCACGCTTGGGGCTGCGCGTAGTCCACTGCCACAAAATCAGTGGAAAGCGTGATAGCTGCAAATGCCGTTTGAAGCAAACAATGCTAAAAGTCAATGTCATGATCGCAGCTGACCGCATGCTTTCGTTGATTCATAGGTGTAAGAATGGATGACTCTCGCTAAAAAGAAAAACCTGCCACTTCTTAACGTCCGCAGCCGCCACAGCTTACGCTGTGCTGCACGTTCAACACAGCAAGTAAGGACGCTCTCTGAAAGAAAAAAAAAAAATGCTGCTTAACGTTTGCAGTTGCCTTGGCATAGGCTACGCCGCACGTTCAGCACGACGGCAAGAATGAACGACTCTCGCAAAAAAAAAATACTGCCGCTTCTTAACGTCCGCAGCCACCGTAGCTTACGCACATTCAGCACGACGACACAAGACGCGCATCGCACGTCAGCCGCCGCACGCAAAGCGTTCACAACACACACTGGAGAAAGCAGAAAGCGTCTGCCACGGGTCGAGTTGGTTTGTCCGCGCATGTGTAGTGCGTTGCTGCAAATGAAGACTGGGAAAGAGGAATGGGAGAGATAAAGTTCGGCAGAAGAGTGGGCACACCCTTGCGCTTCACTCTATCGCGTTTTTCCCCTCTCCCGAACACCATGGCTGCATTGGTTCTCTCTCATTCCTTCACACACACATGGCTTGTAAATGTCGCATGCTAGCGCTCGGCAGTTATCACCGCAAATGCGCCGATGCGCGCGCCTTTAGGGAAAGGGCACGGCGCTGCCCTAGACCAGCCGCCGCCAAACTGTGCCCTTTCATTCTTTCCGCGCATGGCTTGAAAACGTCACGTGGCAAACGGCCGAGGATGATGCGATCATTTTTGGGAAAGGCGCACCGTCTAATGCGTGGTGTGGAGTTCAATAGTTCAAACAACTGTTGAAATTGAGTTCGATATACGACGCAGCTTTCCTATACTTTTACATGGGATTTTCAAGGGGATATTCAGTGAGTTCGATATAACCAAAATTCGAATGATCCGGGTTCGATATATCCAGGTTTGACTGTAGCAGAAACCTTGGTTGTGGTTGTCTAAGAGAAATCTTCTGTTTGCTCATGCAAATAATCCCCAGCAACATTTATTGTAGCTAAGGCCACCGTGAAGCACGAGACCGTAGAACACACAGAACAAAATTTCACTTAAAACTTGTATAAGGGCCTTGAATACTTGAAGCATGTTGAGTACAGAATATTAGGCAAGTTGGTAAGGATTCTTCACTCGGTTATGTATGTTTTTTGTTATTTTTATTTCATATACAAATATTTTTTTTTTACAATTACTTTTGGCCATGGGGCTGTTACTGTGGTGGGACGTAACCCGAATAGGGTAGACCTTCATTCACAAAATTATGCAAGGACTACAAATTCCACCATAAATTTCAAACTCACATTCTATGCAACGTAATTCTTTAAACAATGCTTCTAATTGGTATTGATTTAAGATGCATAACAGGAGAACAAAAAGTGAAAGTACTTTCTGGCGTACACTTGCAAGGACATACAATCGCCAGCGCAATGCTTCAGAAAATATTTTCAGTGTGAAGTAGGAATAAATTTTTAGAATGTTGTTAAAGTAGTGGCCTGCAACAGTGATGCTGGTAAATTATTCCAATCAGATATTGTCCTTGGGAAGTAGTAAATTATTCCGATCAGATATTATCCTCGGGAAGTAAGAATTGACATATGCATTAATGTGCAGAATCGGGACCTAATAGTGATACTATTCATGGCTTGCTCTTTGGGGCTTGTTTGAGGACTGAGTAACGGGAACTATTGAAATTCAGGAAATTTCTTGAATGCTGAAAAAGGAATTTCAATTAGGCCAATTGCCGATGCTTGTTTAGAGGTCGTTTCTAGAAAGGGAGAGAGGTTTAGAAGCACATTAAGAAGGTGCAGCGCCTCTGTGACAGAGTCGGCACGTGCATATTTGTACATAATAATAAATTGAACTGCTTTTGGTTGTACACTTTCAAGTGTTTTTATTAATTCACTTTCCACAAAGTATACAATGCCTGCATACTCTAATGTGGGTCACACATAAGTTAATAAGGTAGTTTGCTAGTTAGTTTGCACCTTGTGATGCTAGCTTTAATCTTCAACACAAAAACCACTTTTTTTTTTTCTTTCAGCAGCTGAACAGCAGCTGAACAGAGCAGAATTCATAACTGTAGTCAAGGGCATGTTTGGTCTTGTCTGTTACCCGCAGAATACTGTTTTTTTTCCTCACTTATTTCCATTTTCCATCTTTCACTTCACTCTTCAGCTGCTGCGAGAGCATCGTTTAGCATTTTTTCGTTATCTACTGTTTATTATACTGTGGAGCAGGCAGTCGTCGATGAGAAGTCTTACTGTAACATCTTTATTAATACTGGAAGGAATATCATTAATATATATTAAAAACAAAATGAGGCCTAAGACTGAGCCCTGAAGTACTCCAGAAGTTATTCTGATTTGTTACAATTGATTTCAACAAACTGAGCTCTACCAGCAAGATATGCTGCTATCCACTGTATGAGCTTGCTGTTAATTCTCATTTGACCTAGCTTGTTCATCAAGCTTGGAAAGGTCCAAGCATATTGCATCAGTTTGCTTCTTATAGTCTGGTGCCTTGGCTAAATCATTAACTGTCTCAATCACTGTTACAGTTGAAAGTTTTTGTGGAAAACCATGTTGGTTTGAATAAAAAAATAAACATTTCTTGATTCAAGATGTATATCGATTGCCTTTGATATTACTATATAAATTTTTTTTCATTGGTTTATATAATGAATTTAGCCAGAAATTTCAGCTTCGGTAATACTGAATGTATGCTTGCCAAGCTTGTCCCTATATTATGATATACTGCTAGGTGTTAAATTAAATGGGCATGCAGTTTATCATGCATACTGTCAAAAGAAGTGACACTCACATTATGGTAAAGTCCAGAGCAGGTTGACAAACTGCAGTGCAACTAGGGTAACATCTTAAACTTTTATGGCACTGTTGTGCTAGGATCTACTTCTGGCTTTACGAGGTTTATATTACAGAAGCTAGCTCTGATTATGTCGAAGAACATTAACTTCATATTGAAACAAATACTACTCAGTAGGAATTAAATGTGCTTCTAGGCTGTAAACTTTGTATGTTTCAGTGCTTTGTGTACATCCGTGACTCTCTCACCCTTTCCTCTCAACAGCCAAATGATGTAAGAGGATTGAAAGGAGGACCAGCCGATGCCCTCATAATTCATGCAACTGCAGTACCGGAAAACAGTGGCAAGTTTAGTTTTGACTTTTTTCAAATGTGCTTGACTGAGGGGCAAGCTGTGTTGTTATCCTATTTTGTAGCTAGATGTGATTGCTGACTATACGTTCATGCAAAAGATTTTTCACTTCTTTCTTTTTTTCTTTTTTTTTTCTGTGCATTTTCTCGTTTGGTTTGCTCTGTGCCTAAATGTGCCTAAATTTGTTTTCTTTTGCTGTTATTGCGTAGGCAAAAATGCTATACTTTTGTTTCTATTCGAGGCACACTTTTAATACCCAGTTGTCATATTGCTGCTATCATTGAAACATTTTCTTAAACAGGTAAAGCAATCCAAGTGTGCTGTTACACCCCATAAATATGATCTCAGTATTACCCATGGCATTCTGTTCGCTGTTGCCCACCTTGTTTGTCATCTCATCCTCTATTGAGCTGCTTTCTTTATCTTGTGAGTGCAAATTTATCAGAGGAATAGTGTCTTGCTTGTGCTCGTTTTGTGTCTAAAGTCTGTATACTGTCAGTGCCATGTGATGCTGTTTTTAGAACTGGCAGTGTATCGAACTGATAAAGTTGCTTTTGACAGTGACAGCTCTCAGAGGGAATTTCTTCGTCTAGGTCCTGTGAGAAATTCACAATGCACACTGCTAAACCACATACCTAGTCCTGTTTGGGGCATTTTGCATGCATGTTGGCATTCGTCTTCTTAAAGGATAATTTAGTTTTACATGCTGACAGGAACGGTTGGTGTTACTGTCGTTCTTAGATGTAGGCAACTGCAGCTAACCTTTTCTTTTGATCTTAATTAGGCTTGTCAGTTTCGGCTTCATATTTGAAAAGTGGGTACATTTTCAATTTTTCTCTCCAGAAAAAGAGTACTATTATCAAGAAGCCTTTCTGACAACCTACAAGACATTTGTGAGTCCCATGGATCTAGTGAACAAGCTCATCTACCGCTACAACAAGTTTATCCAGTTCTCTGACACGCGGCAAAAGTATGCTCGCTGGGCTTTCTCACTCCTGGTTCGTGTTGTGGATGACCTTGGGTAAGTGCCATTGGAAAAATTGTTTCTGCAGGCTTTTAAGAACAGGGCTTGATGCTTGCAGCTGTCGTGACTGAAAAATAATTAGCTGTTCTTCCTTGAGTTTTCATATAGAATGGATCTTTTTAGACATGGATTCATTTTGTGATTTTTCTCATTGTGGTTTTATGGGCTGCACCCTGCAACTTTCCCTTTTTTGCCCTGGGCATTTACCATTAGTTCCAAAACTTAGGCACTGGTTATAGCTGCTCTGTTAAAAGAAATACAGTCGAACCCAAATATATCAAATTTTGGTTATATCGAACTCACGGAATATCCCCTTGAAAATCCCATGTAAAAGTATAGGAAAGCCGCATCATATATCGAACTCAATTTCACCGGTTGTTCGATATATCGAACTCCGCACCATGGACCATGGAAAGAGGATTGCATCACCCTCGGCCGTTTGCCACGTGACGTTTTCAAGCCACGCGCGGAAGGAACGAGAGGGGACATACGGCGACAGCTGGTCTAGGGCAGCGCTGCGCCCATTCCCCAAAGGCGCGTGCATCTGCAGTTATCGTTTCCCGCGCGCCAGCACGTGACGTTTGCAAGCCATGTGCGTGAAGGAATGTGAGGGAACCGGTTTGGCAACGGATGGTACAGAGCAGACACAGCCAATGCAGCCTTGGTGTTCGGGAGAGGGGAAACAACTCAATAGAGCGAAGCACAAGGGCGTGCCCATTCTTCTGCCGAGCTTTCTCTCTCCCATTCCTCCCTTCCCTCTGGTCTTTGTTCGCAGCAGCATGCACTACGCCCACGCCGACAAACCAAGTCAGCCTGTGGCAAACCATAGCCATAGCAGACCATAGTGCGTGGCAGACCATAGAGCGATCGCCGCGGCCAGCGGGAAGAGAGCTTGAAGTGCATGCGGACCTGGAACGTGCGCCCATTGGCGCGTAGTAGCACCCGCTCCTAAGCTTCTCACACTTTGCCCACAAGGGCCGCTGGTAGCCTTCATTTTGCTTGAGTGGCCATTTCGGAGCTGATGACCAGGCATGAAAGATAGAGGAGGCTATGGGCAAACAGGACATTGGATGCTTTCTCCAGTGTGTTGTGAACCCTCTGTGCACGGCAGGTGGTGTACGACGTGCGTTGTGTGTCGTCATGCAGTATGTGCGACATAGCATAAGCTATGATGGCTGCGGATGTCCAAGCGGCGGTTTTCCTTTTGCGAGAGTCATCCATCCTTGCATTTGCGAATCAACGAAAGTATGCGAATCAACGAAGGTGATCATGACACCAGTCTTTAGCTTTGTTCGCTTTAAACGGTGTTTACTGCTATCACGCTTTCCAATGATTTTGTGGTAGTGGACGCCTCCTGTCCTAAGCACGGCATGATAAATCGAACCAGGCTTGTGCAATCGAGCCATCACGGGCACTCTGCCAAGTTTTCTCCCCGCCACCGATGCCTAAAATATAGTCAAAGGATAAACACGCTGTGACATTGCACAGCATCTTGGCGCACTGCCAAAATGAGCTGTGGATGCGACGGCACGAAACGGAGGGACGTGCCACTGACTGACGCTTTATTTTTATATATTCTTTTAAATTCTTGGTGGCAAAAGGGAGGGTGGGTTCATTATGTGAGTGGGTTGATTACGCGACATATACGGTATCATTTTTCACGATCGCAAGTGAAGTCTCAAGCCGATTTCTGTATATTGAATTATCAATATATCAAACTATTTGGTGATCCCCTTCGACTTCAATGTATCCGGGTTCGACTGTACTGTAATTTCAGTTATGTCTAATAATTTACTTATTAAGAAGAAATTGATAATTGACAAAATAAAGTTTTTGGGTATGGAAAAGCCATTATTAGTTAATCTGATACAAACTGTTTTAAAGGGTGGCTTCAAATACTCTATTCTAGCTTGTTTGGTTAGCACTTGTGACATACTTCCGATTAGTACTAGTACTAATTAATGCTTACACTATTGAAAGCTCAATTCCTACCAAACACTAAGACTGCTTCGTGTCAGGCAGGACTGTAAGTATCAATCATCTCAACCCATTAAATTCAAGCATGCAAGGAGGTCAGTCTCTTACGGTGCCAACTTGAGCTTGGTAATCTCCTTTTACCCCTATCATCACGACATGTGCAGGCTGAGCGATGCGGGTCCAGACATGGTACGAGTCCTGACATCATTCTCTCACCAACTCGTGGGCCGGGGAGACCTGAGCCTGGCAAGAGCTCTGCGGGCCAAGGTGGTAGAAAAGTGGGAGGCACACGCACAGCTACACACTGCCCTGGGGGGCCCCTGGGGCTCCAGTGGTGGTGGTGGAGCGCCACCTGGCTACGGTGGTAGCCTGGCCAATTTGCGCGTCACCACCCAGCCAGCCACCTTGCTGCACTTCAAGTCGGAGCTCCTGGCCGAGCAGATGACACTGCTCGACGCTCACCTCTTCCAGCGCATTGACGTGAGTATGGAGAGGTTTTTCTTATGCATGCTAGAAAAGCCTGCTTGTGGCGGCCACCTTTGCCCAGGTTTGCCTATGAGCTAGGGCAGTTTAGGTTCATAATTTTTGTACTAGCTCCACTCTCGCCTACCTGCTATTGTGGCTTGGTGGCTTTAGAATTTCACTGCCGGTCCCAGGGTTAGGGGGTTGAATTTTTGTTCACAGTGACAAGGTTTCAGTTGATGTAAAAGGCAAAGTCATCGGTGCGTTGTGTGATGCCAGTGCATATTAAATAAGCCCAAATGTAATGTAAATTAATCCAGATACCTCCACTACTGAGCCCACATGTTGATTTGGCACCTGAAGTCCCACATACTGTGGAACCTCATTGCTGCATTTCCTACTGCCATTGGAAATTAAAACGTATTATCCAAAACAGGCCCCAAAAGCTAGCAAATGAAACATACATGGCACAGAGCTTACTTTTATCATAGCATTTTGAAACAATCTGTCACTCTGCATTGGACTTTCTGTTTTTCATTATCCAGAAGCAAGATCTTCTGAAACTCTGAGAGAGGAGTAGCTGCTTTATCATTTAGCTCTGCACTGTCCACAGAACAAGCGCTAAATTTGCCGCTATGCCAACTTCACCCAGAGTGTAGCCTCCCCTCCACCCCCCTCTCGCAGAAGATCCAGTCAAAAGATGAACACACAAAGATGTTATCAGCATTCAGCATTTTCGCATGCTGCCTAGGTCAACGCTGTAGTCAGCGATGGAGCAAATCTCAGGGACCCTCTGCAAAAATTTGAAAAAAATAAATTCTCAACGGCAAAAGGAAAAACAAAGGGATGTGTGGGGGTGTGGGGGTGTTGTGTATTACGCAAGCATACTCCAGTGACTAGTGGCATCATCATTACAGTGGCTACTATGGCCCCAGCTACTTTTTCACTTCTTGGAGGGAAATTCGAAACCACACTAGTTTTTCATGCATTTTTGCATTCATATTTACTATTTCGAAAATGCATAGCCTGTAGTGAAAGCTCGTTGACTCGAACGCGAGTCGGTTCCGCTACGGATAATTCAAACTACCCAGCGCCATGTCTGGGCTGCCTGGTAACCAGCATCTATGGCCAAAGAAATGGCACTGCGCTAGGGTGGCATAGTTACGAGGCTGCGCACGTCCAAAATGGGGACAGAAAGTAAAACCAGGTAAAACCATGGAAGAATGAGTAAAGCCTACCATGCATGACTGGCACGGCGGCCACTTGCTGTCTATTCCTCATGGCCTTCGAGGCAACTAAATGCTTGTTAATTCGACCTCTGTTAGTTTGGAAATACGGATAAGTATTTCTGTCACCGCAGTCCCAGCCGACGCCCAGGCAAAAAGGTGGACAGGCGCTGCGCGTGTCTCGCACCGATAGGAGACCCAAGCATCGCAGGGTGGCGCTGCAGGCGCCAGTGAACAGCACCCTCTCCGGCCAACGCCATGTAATCAGTCGGGCAGAGTGAATAGCTCGCCTGTAGACTTTCGTGTCTTTGCAGCCTCTTCACGCGGGAGCAACTCGGTTTGCGTGCGCTCGTGTTCTTTGTCGCTCGCATTGTTGAAAGCTGCTTGCACGCGCGTGCGCCCTGACCGCAGTCTACTTGCTTTGCGCGCGCTTGCATTTCCGTGCTGACCGAAAGCTGTCCTGCGCGCGCGTGCTTCTGCTTCTACTTTTTAAACTCGCGCTTGGACGAAGTGGTGTTTGAAGCAAGTGTGCAGCAATGTACACGCTTCGATGTGGTTTAAGAAGATAGCCGGCAGCGGTGGTTATTTTCACAGCACAAATGTCAAAAAGGGAAAACTGTTAGTCAGCCATGTGCATTCTGTCGAGCAGATTATAGAAGATAAGCTGTTTATAGATTATAGAAGATAAGATTTTTACAGGTCACCAATACAGCGCCCCTTGTAGCCTTGTCGCACTGAGGTGTACGTTAAACACTACAAAACTAAGCGAACATGTTCACTCAATTGTATCCTTGCTTACAGGTCATTTTATATATCCTGCCTTGGAGCTTCAGTGTCTGCTTTCTAAAAAAGAAACAATTTGTGTCTGAGCATGAGTTGCGAGGCAGCATATTCTTGTTCTCTTTTGTTAGTTTTGCTCCTTATGTCGTGGGTTCGAAATGAACCAAACGGCCCGTCTCTGTTATGTGACATGTTTCTTTGTAGCTAGCATGGCCATGCCCTGAAAAGTGCCACTTGCGATTTCCCGTGCTAAGTGTACCTGCAAGGCAGGAATTCAGGGGCGCTGCAAGCATGTTGCTGCTGTGTGCTGTTTCATAAACTCCCACGAAGATGAGTCCTGCACAAGCCAGGCACAACAATGGGGCAAACCCAGCGGCAAAAATCCGAAGCCCTCTTTAGAGAGTATGTGGGCCTTAATGAAATGGGTATAATAAAAATGAAATACTTGCCTCAAATCCCACGTCGTACACAATGTGGTTGCTGACCTGCCACACACACTTAGCCTTCACAATAACAGTGTTGTCTTCTACAATCTGCTGCACATGCACATGCCCATGCACATGTCTGACTAACAGTTCTCCCTTTTTGACGTTTGCGCTGCGAAAATAGCCACCGCTGTCGGCTATTTTCTGGAAACCTTATCGAAGCGTATTGCTGCACACTCGCCCTTCAAACACCACTTCGTATAAGCGCGAGTTTAAAAAGTAGAAGCAGGAGCACGTGCGCGCAAGACAGCCTTCTTTCAGAACGGAAATCCAAGCGCGCAAAGTGAGTAGACTGCGGTCAGGGCGCGCGCGCGTGCAAGCAGCTTTCAACGACGCGAGCGACAAAGAACGCGAGCTGCTTCTTCGTGCAAAAGCCGCAAAGACACGAAAGTCTACAGGCGAGCTGTTGCGACAGCCAGCAACACAACAATACAATCCCCACTTTTTGAGCATCGCGGAACCACTCCAGCCTTGTTTTAAACTCAGCTGTGACACCTGTTTTCATGCCTGCGAAGCCACGGCGGCGGGCCGGCACGAGCACTCACAAAGACAGGTAACGCGAGCAACGCGAGCAGCACACGAAGCCGCCAGAACACGTTCAGTCAAGCGCCGCATCAGCGCCGCGCCCAACCAATGCTTCAAAATTTTGCCGCTTACGGAGGAGCGCGCGCTGCAGTCGCGCAGCCAAACTTGAGGTTGGGTTCCCTATTAGGCGCGTCCGGATGATACGATTACATAACTCCATGATTGTTAAAATAGCATTCCTCAAACCTGAACCACATGTTGCGCAGCTGACCATGTACCTTTGATGAGCGCACAATGTTAAGGGTTGCGATGCGCATACGGCCACATCCAACTCCACCTTAATATGCCAGTTATATAGCTGTAGTTTTAGTTTGTTGGCCGCGCATCAGTCAGCTAACCTGTCGCAGTTACGCGGCATTTTAGATGACGCTAACGGGTTTTTTATGCGCCTTCCATTGTGGTTCTTCCGCTGCTCCCAAAATGTGCGCATGTCAAGTGCCATTCAGCATGTCTTGCAGTGAAGCCTCACACATGACGCAGGCTACTTGTGAAGGGCGTGCACTGCCCCTGCGGCATCACACTGGGAAGGATGAGTTCCGGCGAGGCGTTGAGGGTGCTGGCAACCTGCCAAGTGCCCCCTCCCCATGCTTCTAATCACTAGAGCTAGCGTCAAAGGATAGAGCTAACATCAAAAGATAGACACGCCGTTATGTTATTGCTGCACAACATCTTGGCGCACTGCCAAGAAATGCGGTATGGACTTCTAGGGCGCAAAACGGGCTCGTAATACTTGTTCAATAAATTCTCAGCGGCGAAAATGGGAGGGTGGGTTCAGTATGCTAGTAAATGCGGTAAATTTACCGTAGGTCAAATGGTTCTCGTCAGTTTTTTTTTAGTCCATTCGATAATTCAGAACTTTTTTCCCTGTCACAAAAAGTTCGAATTAACGAGCTTTTACTGTATATATGGTGTCTGCCAGGAAGAAAAAAAAGGTATGAGGGGCACTTAAGCTCTGCCTTTTTTATGGCGCAATAGCGTAGGCTACCACATGACATATAAAGCCCCACTTTAACCAAGCCGTAAAAAGGTGCTCGTGGGGCCTAAGAGTAGCGTGCCTGACTTGATTCAAGAGCACTGGAAGGATGGTTCGTCAAGCAACCCAAATTGGCAGCTCCCCCAACTTTCCAATATCATGTGGTCTCGTCAAGTCACACAACCCATCAAAGAATCAGTGCTCAGCCATATCAGCTGCTAGCTGCCACCTGCCAGTGCCATGCTCATGATTCTTTGCTCACAACACTAATAACGACACTGACGCTGGATTTTCAGCGCAGTGTCCCCTTTAACGCTGTCGCATTAATAAATTGTATTATTCCAAGAAAAAAAATACATTAAGCGGAATCTTATCATGAGGTTTCACTGTACCCTGTTGCCAAACATCAGTATGATTACAGCCATTCTTTATCCAGACAATTAACTATTGAAATGGCCTACCTGCGACCTGCGCATCTATAAAAAACAGTAAATTACAAATTACAAAACGCAATAACTAATGTATTACTGTAGTGTTTACCTTTCATCGCTGTGCATTTATGAGTTTGATCTTTCTGTTTGTTGTTTTATTTCTTTCTTAGTAGCATAAATACATTGTTGCGTACTGGCCTTATTGTTTGCAATTATTGTTGCAAGTTTTTGCCCTTCCACTCTGTGACATATCTTATATCCTGGGGCAAAAAATAAATAAATACCACTCTTGCCTATAGTACAAGATGCCAGAGACATTTTAACTGGCCTTGAGATGGAAACAAGTCTTCGCACATATTTCATGCCAGTGCCACACCAGATAGTGCAAGAAATAGGGACAAACCTATGAACATGACAAACATTGCTATGATAAAATATACAGAAAAAAATTTCCACACCTAAGCATAGGTGTTTGTGTGCTTTAAGGTACACAGATTTATATGGGCATGCAAAAATGTTTTTCAGAACTGTATCAATTATGAATAGAGTACCTTGACCATGCTCAATACTAATCAAATAACAAAACAATCAAACTGATAGAAGTATAAGAGTGAAGTAAAAATGTACAGTTTTTGTGACAGCCTTGATATGATGCAAAATATTTCAACTGTGCTGGTTTCTCGACCGTGGTGATGTATTTCAGTATTTGTTCACCTCATTACATTTATTTAGATCTCTGAGATTCTTATCTGGGCAAAAGAGCAAAATGAAGATTCAAGTCCAAACCTGACAAAGTTCACTGAACACTTCAACAAGATGTCCTACTGGTAAGAGTTCATTTCCAATTCTTTTAACACACTTTGTATACTGTTCAGCTACAGTCATGTTCTAAGCTACCCAGGCAGCTTGGTTGGGTGGGAAGCTTCTTAAATATAGTCAAGTGACAGTGAAACACCTGCCCTGTCATGGTGGAATTTCTGGAGTCCTTCAATACGGTGCCCCTGATAGCCAATGTTCCTTTGGAATGTTAAACCCTATAGACCAAATCAAACCTTGTTCAGCACTTTTACAAAATTCTTTTGGAAGGACATCACTCCTGCTGATGCATTTGATTATAAAAATGCACGTCATTTTTGTGCTAAAAATGCTCATCACTGTTTTGATACAGGCTTAAATCATGATTACAGTACAGTATTCCTAGTCCTCCCATTTGGAATTCTTAGTTTTCTTTAATACTAATGTGCTTATGGAAGTGATTTATTCATCAAAGATCAAAGAAGAAAAAAAAAAAGCCTTTTTTAGTGCGTAGCACTACTAGCCGCAATCACGAATTTCGCCGATGTCTGTCCGAAGCCTCTCATTCCCCATGAACTTGAAGCAGAGAAACAGAAGGTGGCAACGCGCATCGCGCGGCTCAGCATTGAGGAGGCGGAGCGGCCGCATAGCTGCAGCAGAACCCGCGCTCTCGGTCCGTCCGCCAATCCGTGAACTTGAAGAGGAGGAAGGGAAAGCGGCTACGCCTGCATCACGCGGCTTAACATTGAGGGGGCGGTGCAGCCGGATAGATGGGCGGTGAGAGATGGGCATGCCCCCAGTGAGATGGGCGTGCCAGTTGCGGACGTGGTGGCCCCCACTGGGCAGCGTTTCACAGGCGTGTGTTTAATTATTCTGGAGCACGGTTCTCCGGAGTGAGCATGTCGTGTGTCGCTCGCGCGTCCTCAACTGCCTCAACTGCAGCATCTCTCTCATCGCATCAGTCGCTCCTCAGCCTTCACGGCAGCAGGCATGCACGCGGTGCTCCCTGGACCTCGGCTCCGAGCCGCTCGTAGCGTCATGAAAAGGTTCTGCCTGCAGCGGGAACGTCGCATTCTTGGCTAGCGGAGGTTCTCAAAGATTTGGTGCGGGCCGTCTGTGATTTTCTCGGTTAAGGGTGGAACACTCTCTGTGTCACTATGATCTTACCACAGGGAATGGTCGTCCTTAGTAACACTCGTTGCGTTGTCATGAAGGTCTGCCTCGTTGGCTCAATGCCACGATGGCTCTGCAGGCAGTCTCTGCGTCAGATGCCACTCACTCACTTCTGTGGGGGCGTCGCGCGGCGGCCCCCTTGTCCGGGTAGAGCCCTCACCTCGAACTAAAACACTCTCCCAGACCCCACTTGGCCCTGGGGGGGACCTTGCCGGAGGTGTTGAATGGATGATGATGGGCTGATGAGTTATGTGTGACTCTGGGGCACGGCATTTTCGTGTGTCAATCCCCCTCCCCATCTGACAACGGCAAGCTGCTTGTGCTTACCTCCGCGCCTTGAATGGGACTCGCCTTCAAGCACGTTTCAATCTCCCTTCTCTCCCCCTATGATCCCACCCCAGACCTTTCGGCCTCAGAGCAGTGCATTGTAAACAGCTAGGTACATTAATTGTGCCTTTTTTCGTTTATTTCGGAAGATGGTGTAAGGAAAGCTGAGGACGCGGCTTCGCCGCGCGTTTGCTTTGCATCGCAATGGATGAAGCCGAGCCCTTGCACTGCAGCGCAGGTTCGCCGTGCTTGACGTGGTGAAGAGTACAGTGGTTAAGCAGCGCTACGCACTATACTTCGCATTTGATTAACTATGCAAATCGGCCGTATTTTTTTTTTTGTGAAGATTTATTATTGAGAAATTTGAGTTTTACATTTTCTTCTGCAACTTGGTTCAAACTTGTGACATCAGCTCTGAAAAGGACTCTGTGATATCCTTGTTTGGAGGTGAATGTGCTGTCTCAGAGTTCTTTTTTAAAGTAGTCACGACATTTTTAAAGTTTGGTTGCGAAAACAGCTAGCGGCAGATTACAAGCTCTGACTAAAAACAGCCCCTTTGTCATTGGATGGTTGTAGTCTTGTCGATGCAAACAAACTTCCATTTGTGCTCTGTGTCTCTTTAAAAATCATGTTTAATATGTGAAGTCGATGGTTTGACGGGAACCTGTCTGGTCGGGGATGGGCATTCCTGGATTCTGAACGATGATTGCGAAACCTTGCACAATCAGATTGTGAACAAGGCTATTCGCAATTGTTGTTCTGAAGGCTGAGACATCAGGAACATTTTTCATTGGTCGGTGTTTTGCCTTCACTTTCATGTTTGGTATAGTATTTGGACAGGTGCCTCATCATTATGAAGAGTCTCTTTATATGATGTGGCCTCAATAAAAAGAATGGGTACCATGTACCGAAAGCAATTGAATCCACATAAAAAGGATTCATGTTTGTGCATCTGGTTCTCTACAATTAAGGTTATGAATGACTTTTGGAAATCGCGAATCTGATTTAAGCTGTACATGTATTGCCCCACAGGAAAAAAAAAAGAGAGAGGAAGTAACTGACATACAACAAAGTGACGTGTTATACATGTGAAGCGTAACTGCAAGGAGCAGTGTTTTCAGGTTTTGCTACTGTGATTACTGCCATTGCAATGCTGAGAATAATAGATTTAATGCAGGTATCTTATGACATAAGGTTATGAAAGTATGCACCAAGTTTTTTATTGCAGCAACATCTTCTGCAGTTAAGTTATTAAGGGTTAGGTTGATTGATGTTCATAATGAGCATCGTCCGAGTTTGATCTGCTTTTTCTTATTTATTTGTAATGAATTTACTACACTTTAGGAATGCAGGCCACAAAAAGCATTTCTTAATATTGCTCTCCGGTATTTGTTACTATGGTCATAAAGTAATGTCATGTTGGGACATATTATAAATCCCACAGTAGAGCTGACACATCACATAATTTTATATAAGAACTAAATAATGCGCGCTCAAGGATGCTCCCTTGGGGCATGCTAAAATTTACTGATTTGCGAGTGGCTAAAGGCATTTTATTTTTGCTTTTGTTTTTTGCTATTTATTATTGCTTTCAGTACTGCAGGACTGAAGTTAGTAGTACTGGTGGTATCGTAAAAACCCGTATATAATAAGAGGCTTCCACCCTTCCCCCCCCCCCCCCCCCCCAATTTTGCCGTGACAAATTTCCGCTTCATATTATGTGCAGATCCGGGCCTAAATTAGTCGTTCTGGTCTCGTTGTTATTCAGTGCTACTAGCATCGGGCTTCTAGTGAGAGGAATCGCGATCTAGAGGTGGTGTCGTTTGACTGTTCAGACTGTTCCTATGGTTTCGGTTTCCTCACGCTGACTCTGCGTTCCTCACGACCACAGCATGACCACGGTGATTGCGGCACACATGCGGCCGGAAGCAGGTCAATCGCACATCATCTTATGTAGGAATGGCGAAAGCAGCACTCAGCATTTTGCATAGGTATCTCGCGGGTCTCCCCAGCCTTGCTGGCTGTGCCATACGGCCGAATCGCAGATGCTTAACCAGCATTCTCGAAGTCATACTGTCGAGAAATGCAGTGTAACGAATGCGTTTAGAGGCACTGAAGAGGAGTTTCTACGGAAAGATGTATCTAGCAAAGGACTCGGCACATAATACACTGCAAGGCGGCGATCGTGAAAACACCGAATCCGAAAACACCTCCAGGACATACACACTGCATGCCTGCTCATTGTGCTAGACGTGAACAGGTGGGAACGCGGCGCATGCAAACCGTCAGCTTGTGCGCTGCCATTCGGCGTCCGAGCTGGAAGCAGCTTACTGCTTTACAGCAACAGTAGGATCGTGTGGCTTCCGCGATTTCCAGAGTGGATTTAAGCTGCTCTTCTTACGCTGTATCAAATTCTCTGATCAAGTATGTAGGCGCGAGAGAAGAGCGAACCAGCACTGGATCATGAAGGTGCATGGTGCTATTCAACTCCTGGCATGAGGTGGTGTTGGACGTGAAAGCACAGAGCACAAGTGCCTGGCAGAGCAACCGCGAAATTTAGGAAATAAGTGCTTTTGTTGATCTTTCTTTACTCCCATTACACATGAATAAAAACATTTTTTTCTCGTTTTCGCTACCCCAAAATTACACTTCGTGTTATATGCGGGTTCTTATGGTACTCCTTTTATGCCACAATAAAATTATCAGGCAGTGTTTGATGACTTCCATGTAAAAAAAGTAATAACTGGGGTTACCTGTCTTTATGTTGTGTTTGGTTGGGTTTAATGGTGTATAACCAGCTCAGGCTATGATGCACCAAGCACAAGGTTATAGTATGGTTTTTTATGAAATCTGAAGTGAGCAGCACTAATCAGTTTAAGTACTATTTGCAAACTTTCCTAAATTTAAATGTATTTGTTTTTCTAACATCATTGAAAAAAATGAGCTTCCAAGTTAGAATTCTCACATTCAATTTTTTTTCAGTAACAGTACTGTTGAGAGAATAAAATTATATACAGTCACGAACAGAAGAATATGGACCACACTCTGGTGGTCAGAGTCTTCTAGTAAAAATTATCCATTCTTATTCCATACACTAATATTTACTTTTGTATTTGCAAGTGAAGACTGCAAACACATTTATTTCCACTATGTGATGATACAGAAATGTTTGAATGCGGAAATGTGGTACATTTTATTCTGTCCGTGTCTGTACGTGTATAGATGCATTGCGGTAAAATTGATGCAAGAATATGCTTGGCAGTTATTATTCTCTTATTTTCTTTATCTCTTCAATTACTTTTTTGGAGTTACATGTAATCTATACAAGTTTTGCTGGCAGATTGTATCTAAATGAAGGGTATTTGAATGCATGTTCACGGCATTTTGCACTTCAGAATAAGAAGGATTGGAAACCATATCAAAAGAGAATTGTTTATTCTTTTTGCTGATCCTTTACCATGCGCTATTTTTTTCTTCAATATCACTTCATTGGTGCATCTGCTTACAGGAGAATAGTTTAAATGCTTAATTTTGTTCCAAAATATTTTTTGTTTTCTGTTGCAGCCAGGTTTGGAAACACTGTCTAACTACTATTTGCATTTCGTATTTGTGACAGATGTGCGTGCCTTTTTTCAGTGTTTCTTAAAAAATTTTTCAGCTGTGTGAGTCACATGCTGCACTAGAAACCATGTAAACAATAGCTTGTTGCAGTACACTGAATTCCTCACATAGTATAATGTACACTGTTTAATATATTCTTGGGACTGCTTCACTGTTTTACATCATTGCCTTGTTTGCTTTTTGCCAGGGCACGCTCTTGCATCTTGAAGCAGTGCGACGCGAAAGAGCGCGAGCGAGTAGTAGTGAAATTCATCAAGATCATGAAGCATTTACGCAAGATCAACAACTTCAATTCTTACCTGGCCATTCTGTCAGCTTTGGATTCTGCACCTATTCGCCGTCTGGAGTGGCAGAAGAACATAACTGAGGTGAGCACAGTGCCTGGCTGCCCCCATATCGATGTGTGCCACCTTCTCTGTGGTTGTTGAACCTCATTTCATGCTCACTTTTTGCGTTTATTTCTTAGGGCCTCAAGGAGTACTGCGCCTTGATAGATAGCTCATCATCTTTCCGTGCATACAGACAAGCTTTGGCAGAAACAACACCGCCATGTATCCCTTACATGTGAGTACATTCAAGTGGCGCCACTGCTTTACAAGTTGGAGAAAAGCACTGATGAGGAGCTGTCCAACTTTCAGTGCCTTCTTGAAGTGTTGTTGTTTTAAGCCCACATGAATGGCTAGCTCGTCGTCATTAGAGCTAGCTGCGCACCTAAGCTTAATAGCTGCATGTCAACTCGCATCATTCTTTGTTTTTTTGTTTTTTTCTCTCTCTCTCCGTGGTGTGCTCTCTAACATTTATAGGCACTAGTCATGCAGTTTTCACCAGAAATTGGAGAAGGATAGCTCTGGTAAGATGTCATGCAGCACCTGCAAAGTGCCATCGCTCAAGTAGCCTTCAGGGTACATCTCGCTTGATCTGAAACAGAAGGACCCTCCGCATATTTTAAGTGTGAAGAAAGATTGTGCTGTTTGCAGTGACCAAAAAACAAAAGGAGGCAAACGAGAGGGTGTGTTTAACTGCAAGACCAGCAGCAAACATTATTGCCCTTATATCACGTTTTTCCTTTTTTACAGAGGAGTGAGTTTTTTTACAAGACCAGAGAAGTTTCTAACTGCAAAGGGTTAACAAATCTTGCACATCTAAAAACTTGGCTTCAGTAAATTGCAGCTTTCTGAAGGAGCTTTTGATGGCTTACTCGGGTATATTGACTGAGTTATGGGCATTGTCAAAAGCCACATGCTTCTTTTCAGCGGCCTGATTCTGCAAGACTTGACTTTTGTTCATGTGGGAAACACAGATTATATCACAGACTCCATAGTGAACTTTACCAAATGCTGGCAGCAGTTTCACATCCTTGAGCCGATGAGGTGCTTCAAGAAAAAGTAAGCAATCGATCTCACTGTTCCTTTCTTGTGCTTCATTGCCTTCAGACTGCAAATTTTTATTCATGATGTGCTGTTCTTGTATGTTTGTTCAGACAAGTGTCAACTTGATGGATTCTGCATCGAGTTTTTGCTTGCACATGCATGCAAAGAAAGAGCCTAATTAGGCATTTATAAGCAGTTTCTTTTTCATTATGCATTTATATATTACACAGTCCCTTCAAGTTCATTTGAGATTTTAGATCCTAAATTTTAATATGGCACAGACTGTATCAGCCAAAGAAAATCCAGGAAGGTACATGCCACAAATCAATATATTTTTGTAAGTGAAGCCTGTGGATAGTAATAAGATTAGAGGTGAGAGCTGCAAAGCGTTGTGTGCTAAATTCTAGTTGCTGTGTAGGCCTCTCTGTTAACTGTTTTGTGTTGGACCACTCTACAGGCCATTTACATTTAAGCGCAATGAGCAAATCATCGACTTCTTCAACAACTTTGAAGACTACCTCTCAGAGGACGCAATGTGGGAGATCTCTGAGAACATCAAGCCACGCGCCGGCCAAAAGAAGAAAGACTACAGCTAAAGCAGTTATTATTTACACCTGGCATTTTATCATGTGCACCCCTTGATGGTGCTTGCTTGCTTTTAGTTCATTTACCAGACCAGCCATTTTTGAAGGCGACGAATACTTAGTGCTGTTTCATATTAGATTTTTTTTTTTTACTTTATATTTACTCATGCTTGTTTTATCTGTGCTTTTAATATAAAGCCTTTATGATGCTAGTTTGAAAATTGATGTGAAATCTGTGTAGTGTATAGCTGTGACAGCTGTGGACCATGTAGAATGTTTTCCTTATTGAGTCATTTTAAGGCGAGGCAATCACTGGCACTTTTTGCAGCCACAATCTAGCAGCAGCGTAGTGTCAACCTTCAGAGTGCAATTATTTTATTACATTTTTTTGTTACTGTATATGTGTGTTAGTATTGCCAATAATTTATTCTTGTCACTTAGCAATGTAAACTTTAGCTTAGGGGCTCTCTTGCCCTTCCAAATGTGAAAAGTATGCAAGCTTCAAAGTGTTTTTGACTTATGATTAATATAGTGCTATATATATTTATTGACTGGCAACCATGCAGATTTTTTCTTTGCAATTTACCAGACTTGGGACTACTGTTTATGCAACGTTGCCAAAAAACTGTGCACCCTCCTAAACTAAGCCTTGCTGTCAAAGCTGTTCCACTTGTATTGTAGACCCCACCAACTTGAAACACAGTTACCTGTCACCATATCTGCATGCGCAACATCGTAAAACTTTTGCTATTATTATAGACTGGGGCAGCATTCTGCAGAGCACTACATATGCAGAATTGCATGTGCAGGGAGCTGGATGTGATTTGATTTTTGTTTTGTTTTCTTTAGGAACAGTCTATATTGATAAAGCACCTATGTCAAGTTATGTAGAACCCCACTATAGTAAACTCGGATATAGTAAAATGGAACAGTAGTCCCATTTCAGCTTCCGACTGTGCATCGTAATTTTTTTTTTAGTTTATAGCGCAGACATCTTCAATAAACATTTGTAGTAAAGAGTATCATACCATGCCGACATACGTTCTGTGGAACAATGACATTGTGGCATGAGCACAGTTTAGGACATCTCAGGGCCACAGACATGAAATGGCATAATCACAAGGCCAACTGTTGAAGGCAAATGTATGTCAATGTTAAACAACAAAATGACACTTTTTGAGGTGGCTTAGCCATGAAGCTTGTGAGCTGTAAGGAGAGGCAAACTTATTGTATGTATGTGAGGAAAAGTGCACAGCATGCACAGAAAAAAAAAAAAAAAAAGAGTAAAGCTGGCTATGAATGTGGAAAGAAGGTGGTGTGAGCCACTGTGAAAGAGAAGGTAGTAAATGGGAGCAGTGAGGAGTAAGGAAAGGAAAAGCAAGAGCACAGGGCAGCACGAATCGCGTAGGTGCAACAGCATATGTGCATGGTTTTGCCGCGCTCTATGTGTCACGCATTGCTTAACTATTGCCTCTGAAATGACACTGAAACCACAGAAGACGTAGTGTTCACGCAAATCTTTGATCTTTATATGAAATTCTCCCATCGCCCCCTCTCGCATTATAGTAGTCTAGTAAGTAAGGTACTTCCACAGTACAGCAAAATCTCATTAATTCAACCTTCAGGGGACCAGGAAAAATGTTCGAATTTTGAATGGTTGTAAAAAAAAAAAAATGGCCGGAAACCATTTGCATCACAGTAACTTTATCTAATGAATGGCTGAAATTTGATGGTTTTACATTTGAGATGTAAACCAAGCAACAGCGATGACTTTTTGCACTTTTGTCAAGTGCTTTGTTTGCACACGCTGCTGGGGATATTGATGAATTGCTCCAAAATCATAAGTGCCTCCACAGGCCTTTTCACAGCGCGATGCAGTAGTTGTGGTGCCTCTCCACAAATGGCCCTATCGTGTTTTTGGGGATGCTTTACGGAATGGTTTATATGATGAGGCATCCTCAAAATGTCATGATTCAGTTTAGTTCGGCACATTCCAAGAGCGGAGAAGGCACGTGGATGCAAGACAGAAAGATGCATAGGTGTCAGAATGGTGTGACATCATTCCAAAATAAAACTAAATGTCCAGTGGCGCACAAATCAGTGTCGGAATCGGTGCTATTGGCCTATGCATACGCTTGACAGCAGCGGCGGAATGGCATTAATTTAAGAGACGTGAAACTTCTATTGGGGCTATGTATAAGGTAGTGGAGGGCACTTCTGATCGCCAGTGTTCCACATAATTCAGGTTCGGGGAGGTCTGTTTGGATGATTGATGGCTTTGTGGGTTGTACCTCGATGTGACCCCTCATCCATACTAACCGGCGCGAGCCCGCCCATGTCCAAATTAACGAACATCTGATGCCATTGAATTACATGGCCATCGACCAGGACCACGCTTCTGTTCGAATTATCCGGATTTTTCAAATGAAAGGGGTTCGAATTAATGAAATTTCACTGTACTTGGACGAAATTGAAAAGCATCAGCTCATAATGACATGATCAAAGCTAATTAGTACTCGATGGAAGGTATTATTAAGTATTTTTTTCTAAACCAACTCTATGTGTTTAGTAAGTAACCATATTACCTACAATATCCATCCTTGGAGCCATGCCATCACTAATAGATATAGTAAACACACTGATATAGTCATTCTTTCGCTGGTCTGAGCAACTTTACTACAGAGGGGTTTTACTACTTGTTCGTGGCTGCTTTTTCAGGGTGTTTCAGAAGGAAAAAATTGCTGTTTTTGTTAGAAAATTTGAGCCTGTATGGTTCTCTTGCACTATTGTCAACAGCCCTGTGCTACAGTCTATATTTATTATAGTTAGCATGCCTTCCTGCTGTAAATGGTGCTCTCACATTTCTAATTTGGTGTCTAGTGCATGCACCAAAATACACCCGGTGTGACAAATAATATTTTTTTTTTCTCTCTCTCTCACGTGCCTGGTGCTTTCAGGTGCTTGCTAAGACAGCTGGGCTTCAGATGTTGGGAGCCATACGGTGTGCTGAAGCTTAACAAGAAACAGTAACATAGATGAGGCAGTATGGCTCAGTCATTCTGCCATTTTTCAGCCAAAAAAAAAATAAAAAAATGCACACAAAATGAATTTCTGCAACACTGCATTTTTTTTTTTTTTTTTTTTTTTTTTTTACTGCATGTGTGAAAGATGCAGCTGCTGTTTGACCTCTTTTTAACAGCTGTTGCATCACATTTACAAAAACAGGTCTGTGAAATATGCTGAAACATTTAATGCAAGTTTTAGCTCTTAGAAAAACAGAAAACATTTGGTCTTTTTCGTCATCGACTGTCACACTGCAAAACAAATGTTGATTTGGTGCTGTGCAGGACTTGCAGGGTTGTAGGCCATGCTTAGCACGTGCATGGTGGTTTTTAATCGACTTTTACATTCTTAATTCTTGGAACCATGAGCTTTTATTGAGAAAATAATAATATTACTCTAGCTCATTTAATGCATTTCACCAGCTCCTATCATTAAGCAATCATTGCAGCCAGGTGTTACTTATTTGATCAGCATTCAAGAAGCAAGACCAAGTGTTCACTCTTCTGTACTGAGTTAGCTCCGTGCTTTGACAAGAAACTCACTCTGTGTACAAAGTAATCTTTGTTTTTAAAAAGTACTGGTAGGATTTTTTTTTTTTTTGCCCTTGGTTTGCCTGCTTGGCGATTATCATACTAGGGGCGCTTCATTTGTTTGAGTATGTAACAAAGAATTAACTTGTCGCCATTTATGACTGGTTCTAATTCAGGCTGTCGCATCTAATACTGCCCTGCAAATGCAACTGATGGACCTGCGCAGCTGCAATGCACCAGTTGCATGCCATGGTCTGAGAGACGCTACCGTAACATTTCTTCATGGCGATTTTCATGTCTTCAGGTGCTAAACGTCTGGTCATGCGTGCAATCTTTCGAATTTAAGTGTTCTATGCTGTGTCCACTGCTATTACTTTCTGGAAAGTTTCTACGCATGCACAGAATCCTGCTTCCATCATTTTGGGTCACTATTTTTCTAATGCAATTCATTGTGGCTTCATCAATAAAGGCGTAACAGTGCTTTTGAGGTAGTAGTAGAGATTATACGCAACACTAGAGCTTTTTATTTGACACAGCATTAAAAGAAAGAAACGGTCTTTAGGAAATCTTTCATACACCTCTGACTGGTGCCCTGTTGATGTCTTAATCCTTTTGCATCAGACAGGTTTCTTGCAACTGGATCACTTTTCTTTCACGAGGCTTGCTAGAAGCTTCTCTGAATATTCACCACTCTTATGTATGCGCAATGGAAAATAAAGTACAGCCTTATTGACTAAGAGAGAAACCATATTTGATGTAATGCCAAGTTCAATGTTCCAAATCCAAGATAGCTCTGGCACACTTTAGTAAAGTTTCCTGGATTGAGGCTTCATGAAAAGCTGGCTAAGCTGTCAAGGTGTATGGACAGATTTCATAAAATGCATAAAAATGCCATTACACATGTTGTTGCAATGTTTTTAAGCCTCTGCCTCTGGCATTGCAATACGCAAGTCAGCGAATCCATCTTCATCAACTGAGCTTTGGCATAATGTGCATAAAGGTACATTTTCTGCATAGTTTCTTTGTGATGTGAAGAAGCTTGTGCGGGAGAGCATTGTTCTGAACATTTATGTTATTATGTCGTGGCAGTCAGCGAACTAAAATAGATTTGATTCTAAAATCTGGTGCAATGTTTTTGTTTGTTTTTTTAGGCAAGCAACAACAGAAAGCCAAAGGTGGTTTTATTTTAAATATTGGCATGCAGGTATTCTTTTTGATTTGTTGCATGGCTTCAGATGTGTTCAGAATGAGAATGCCACTCATAGTGTGCACAGCTAATACCTAATCTGATATCTATATGACAAGACACATACGGCAAGCTTGCATTGTGGCCATTTTCATTAAGTCTTGGAGATGCCTGACAGTTTGTTGCAGCACACATGTGGGAGACACTTCTAAAGTCTGCTAGAGGCTCAGTAATGTGCTGTGCACATCTTGACTGGATAAGTCTAACCTCTAAGATGGTGTACAATATTCTAAGCCAGCTACGCTAACAGTATCTGACCAATGCATGGTACATTTAAGACCTTATTACCTTTGTTGCACTTCATTTTTGTGCTTTACAGATGTTTGGAGGAGTTCTGTACATATTATAAAAGCCAATGTGAAATCTGTAAAATGTCTTGCACATGCCTGTGTAAATATATTAAAAGAATGAAGACTTGTATGTGAGGCACTTCAGCAGCCATTGAGTGAAGTATATCCCTAAATCATAGCTTTATCCTTCCAGGTGTCGTGGAGGCAGTAGTTGTGATAAAAAATAACACTTATATGGCACTAACACCCACACGCAGCAAAACATTACAGAATGGTACTATATACTGCTTGCCAGTATGTGCATGTGATAAAAAAATTTTAATATGCATACGAATGAACTGTCAGCGAGTTCGTTTATGTCATCTAGCATGTCTTGTGCATGTTTCTTGGGGTGCATTTTTTGCTTTTCTGTGTGAGTGTGTGTATAGCCCCATTGTTGCTGGCACTTGCATGTCTTGGTAGGTGCTTATAGGAAAGTGAACTGCAAAGCAGGCCATAACACAGTTTACTGCCGTAATGACATGGGTCTGTGCCCATCTTCAATTATTGTTCATCACTTGAAGTCACAACAGTGTACAATTTGTTCTTCAGTGCATCATTAAAGCTGTATCTTGAGTTCTACGTAACTTGTCTTCATCGTATCAAATGGTCTGTTCATATTTACAAGAGTGATTAAAGTGTCAGTTTAAAAGAAAATCAAATATGCCAATGTAAAGTGCTTTGATATGCATTACAACAGCAGTGTTTCATAGGACATGTAAATTGGCATGGCATTTCATTTAAACAGTTATGCATAGTTCTATTCCTTCCGAGGTTACGTTGACAGCGTTAGAACTGAAAGCAGGCCTCTTCTAACAGCTTTTGTTGCAAAAGAAATTGTGTTTTGTAGCACACATTCTTAATTTTGTTGCATTGTAGCAGAAAAATTTTTGGCCATTGGAGCTAGCAAGTTGATTCTCACTGTAATTGCAATAAAACGAAAAATTAACCCTACATCCAAGTTTCATATTTACGGCACTCTTAAAACCATTGGGCTAAAACATACAAATGTATAAAAAAAAATGCATAACATGCAAAAAATGATGCAGACACTAAAGCCCCCAGGTGGTATTTGCATTGCCTGTTATCCCTTTTGGAAACACTTACCAATAGTAACTGTGAAATTTATTGCATTCAGTATTCTGTTCTATGCAAATGCTTCTTGACAGTCCAAAAATTTGTGCCAATGCAAATTTCTTACTATTCAAAAACATTCTGAAGAGCACAATTAATCTGTTCAATTTTAAAGCTTTTTGTAAGGTGATTGTCCCACCTACCTGTTTGAAGCTTGACATTAAAGCGTTTTACTGAAACTTTAGCGGTAATTTCTCGGAGCTCATAGAGTCCTTTATGCTAACTTTGGCAGCCAGGCAGTTGTTTCAGTGCAAATTAATTATAAACCTTCCCGTTTTATGGCCTCAATCAGGACAAAGCCAATTCCTACAGACAGCATTGCGTATACGATATCTCGAGCTGCGTGCCTGTCGATACCTATTCTGTTTTTGCAGAAAGAACATTTTTATTGCACTCGTTCTTGCTCATTTCAGAGAAATGATCGAAATTCTTGCCAGCCATCACATACATGGAAGGTTTTGCGTCAGTATCTGTGACGTCATACTCTGGATGAAGCTCCAAGTATAGTAACCTTATAGTAGTCAACTCCAAAGTTAAAAAATTCTTGTAGTTGCCCTTTAGTACCGGTTCATTGAAAATTCTTAAAGAAATTTCTCATTCGGATTTGCACGGTTTTTGTGCAGTAAGCCACGCATGCACTACATAATTCATGCGTTACAGTAAATGATGAATGTATTGGGATGAAATGGTTGCTTTCTTCAGGTAGCTTCAACATAAGCCATGCCTTGAAATATTGTGTGCTCAAGGCTTTATTTGCAAGTTAGGCAAAAAAAAAAGAATGGCACATGGGCTCTTCAGTTTAACGCTGTAACTTCTGTATACTTTACCAAGACATGTTCACTTTTGCTACATCAGTGCCAGAGCAGCACATGTTAAAATTGCCTTTTTGGTGTTAATATGAACAGAACCGTAAAAGGTTGCAGCTGATGGAACAAAGCAGCAGTCACTGACCATAACTTTAAAACAAACATATTTTGAAGCCTGTACATATGTTTGAAAGACACTATCACCAACCAAAAATATTAAAACACAACGTTGCAGGACCAACTTGGTCCTTCAAGGGACCCCTGAGGAAGGGACAGAGTTGGTTCTGAAATGTCTGGTTCTAATAAATATTTTTGGTTGATAGTGTTTCTCAAACTTGTTTCAAGAACTCAACCATGCAGATTTCCGCTGAAGATGTCCTCGTTGAAGCCTGTACATGTCTTCGACTTTGGTTAGCAACTGCTTCATTTCTTTGGATAACATTGCTTGAAGACTGATTTGCATCAAGCTCTCAGCTACGAAAGGCTGCATCACAACAGAAAATTCACGCTCTTAAAACTCTTTCCTTCCCGCGCCTATTCCCATCGATAGCCCGTTATCGATGGTTTCACAGTTCGAATTTTCCCGCTTTCGAAGCGCTCCTTGACAAGTGGCGTCATCCAGTGTGAAATAGAACCCTTCTTTCAGTTTTGCTTTTGGTTTTATTTTATCCACTGTGCTGCGCCCATCCAGATGGTCTCCGGAGTAAGGTGATGCTGCTTGTTTACATCATGACGTCGACGTCCCGCGCTCCTGCTGTGCGGAAACGGTGCGGGTCCGCGGAAGTTGACGCATCGGAGAGCTAGTTTTTGGATGCGAGCAGCAGCACTGATGACTCTGAAGACGAATTCAGCTCTTCAGACTTTAGTACTAACATGAAGCGAAACTATCTCAAACTGACCCGGAACGTCGACAACCATGCCCCGATAAGTTTCGCTTTCGCCCCCGAAGTTCAGTTTTTGCTGCACGCTGATCGGAAGAGATTACTGTTCTGAAGGTCACAACTGCTATCTGCAAGGCGACAATGTCTTTTGGGCAGTATAACTTGCCGTCTGGAGCGCAGGGAGTCGCATTTTCCGCTAGACAGCCAGGGGTTGACCTCGACTACTGCTTTCTTTCCTAACTCGGCGAATACTGTACGCAGAAAGCTAGGATTTGCTGCAATGTTGCATTGGTCCCTGTTGTAAAAAAACGCAATTTTTCATTTGTGTCAAGAAACTTTGGTGTTTTTGTGCATATTTTTCTTCAGGTTTTTTTTTTCATCATTAACTCAATATAGTCACTAATACCATTGTGAAGAGGAATTCGTCCTCTACAATTTGATTTTAGATAGTCCTGCACCAAGTGAGTTTAAAGAAAAAATATTAATGACACCACCCAAAAACCACCACTTTTCCCGTGGGCAGGAGAGTTAAAATTGTGTCTGGCTCCAGAATGCACAAAAAATAAATCTGCAATAAATTTGATTTAAAAAAGTTTGACACCTATCTCTCAGTCACAAGAAACATCTTGGAATGAGTAGTGTGCCTTAATTCGACATCTTCCCTAAACACTTTTCCTCAATTTCTTCTTTTACCAAGGGGAAACACTTGATTTGCACCTGCAGGTCATTGTTGCACTTGGTAACATTGCTTACCATTATCTTCATAGGTGACTCCAATGGACGAACTGCAAGTGCTAATGTTGGTGGTAGCTGCCTATGTTAAAGCTCCTTGAAAGCTTCCACAAGAATGAGCTTTGTGATTTATTAGAGTGCAAGTACCTCGTAGGATGTGAAATGGGGTAAGAATGCCCACTCACAGCAGCAGTGTGCCTGCTCAACATGTTAAATGCCACAATCGGGAAATGGTAGCAGCTACCTGTGATATATTTTTGCTAGGGGTGTGTGAATATTCGAAGTTTCGAAATACTAATCGATTATGTTTTTGGTTCGTATGCAAACAACTTATATTCTAAATTTCCCAATATCCGCAAATTAAGCATCCTCAAAACGCAACGGGGCCGTTTTGTGAAGAGGGACTTTCCTACAGTACGCGCAAAGTGAAGCTATTGACGAAACAGAGAAAAAACGTCGTTCTTGCTTCGGTTTCATCTCAAATGCAGACATCCATAGCACTGATGTTCTTCAGGTAAAGTTACTGTGCTGCGAACGGTTTTTGGAAGCTTCCATGGTCATTAGATAATTCAAGCTTCCAGTTCATTGGGACATATTCTCTGGACCTTTGAAGGTTGAATTAGTTTACTGTACTCAGTAGCTATATGACAACTCCGCCGGGTTTCATGCAGGTCCTTCTTATACAAAAAACTGGCATACTATACCGAATTGTTCAGTAGGGTATACTGATATGTGCACTTCTAGTTTTATTTTAATTGCAAATGCCACATGATTTTTGAAATAAGCAAGATGAGCAGTGTTTGCTATTTTTTATTTTTCATTTTGTTTTATCTGATAAGATATTAGATTCATATTTGAAAATTTCAATATTCGCACACCCCTAATTTTTACATATAGTACACAGTAATGCTGTGAAGCAAATTCAATAATCATACGGGATTTTCAGAGTTCTTTCATATCTGTTAAATTCAGGCCAACAGATTTGTACATGATACCAGTGCCCTGTCACAAAATAATGATACAAAGGCAGAAAAAGGATTAGTCATTAGTACAATCGGTATAATGAAAATTTCATTTGACAGTCAACCTCTTCTTAAACCTGCCATAAGCGTTTCTTCTGAAACTAAACACAACTGTGTTAAGGTTTTGACCTGGGGTATTACAATATTCATGCACTAGATAGTATATTGCCAAATTTCACAGTCCCTGCAAGATGCAAATACTTCAAAGGTTGTTCTTTTTTGATTAGTAGGACTTTGTGTGAATAAGGAATCCAAAGACCTTTACAAAAAATGTAAACAAAAAAAAAACATTAGATGATCAGTGCGGCTTATAGGGCACAGTATCATGTATGTATTAGCATGCAAGCGTAATGCAGTTCATCAATCACCATAGCAGATGGTGGCACAGCAATACACACAGCCGCCTCCAGCGCGTGTTATCACAGGATTTTCATCTGCTACCATGCATAGTTCATTTATCGTTTATCATGCTGTCGAAGGACTGTAAACCTTCAATGTAAACCTTTGTTATCGTGATGGGGGTATCTGTGAGAGAATGTAGCGTGTGCAGCAACACATTAGATCACACATGAAGGCTTGTGCGATTCAGAGCACCCAGCAGATATGGGCCTTTAGGAGGTATATCTGGCTTCATAACACCAATTTATTCAGGACGTTTCATTCAGGAAAGTGATGTAGCATACTCTGTCATACCCTTCGTCAAAGTGCTTGTCAACCTTTAACGACTGGCTGTCTTGATTGGTGCTCTGTGAAATGAGAAAAATATTTAAGTTCTGCTTAAATGTGCTTCTATGGGCTGCATTCTCAACTTGTACCCCAACATTTTGCATTTTAAAAAATACTCCACCTTTGAAACATTTCAACTTTCACAACAAGATGTTTATGGTTTCTCTTCACCAAGGAACAACATTACAGGAGCACTGTGAAACCCAAAAAACTGTTTTTAAGACTTCCATTTCCATGTATTCCTATAAGCACTAAGCCTACTCTTCACTTCCGTGGGCCCAGATGGGCAACTGCAATGTCACCGCATCTGGCTCGCGTCACAGATCAGGGCTGGTCAGTATGCTAGGCTGGCGGGCTAGCGGCAGTGTTCTTAAAACAGAGCTGTGCCTGGCAACTCAGGTCTGCCAGTCGTCAACAGGCCTGCCATTGCGCACACGTTGCTGAAGTGCATGAAACAATGACATGCAGCTCAAGCCTGAGGACAAATATCTGGAGAATTGCTTATCGGCCACACTTCGACACTGTGCTACTTAGGCAGCATGCCTGAATTAACTTGAACCGGCCTCAGGGCAACCGAGTAAACAAATTTCAACCACCATGGATTTCAATGGGCTTTTGGCAATACTGTGGCAAAACTATGAATTGATTAGGTTTTACTGTAGCAAAGTAATAAGTTCCACAATACAAAGTGTGCTTGCTAAGTTTTACAAGTTGCACTGTTCCACCATTAGGTATTCAAGAACACAGCAGCTATTTTGGATGGTACAGGGTGCAACAGCCAAGAAGGCACATTTTTTTTCCGCATAACTGCTTCACAATAATGCAAGCTGGCATAACCAAATCTGTAGAAAGAAAAATAAAAGAGTGACACTTAATCATGTTGCACTTCATCAGCACCCTAGTTTTTGTAGTCGTCGTTTGGGAACAACATCTAGCATGTGGAAGAGTTTAGCATCTACTGCAATAAAGTTCCCAGGCCACAGCAGTTTCCAGTGTGGGCATGAGGTTGTACAATAAATGCACCAACCACTTACATTCAAAGCTGGCAAAGATTTCTGCTGTCATTCCTAATCTCACACAAATTAACAAAACACATGTGCTTCCACCCAGGCCACATGGCCCAAGAAGTTTTACGATAGGCAATACATACTACATACAACTTTATAACCCCAAGGATTGCAATAAGACTAGGAGAAATAGTGAAAATACAAGAATGAAGCTCATACAACACGCAGGTGATGGATGAAAAGGCATGGCTTTTATTTTTTGCCACAACCAGTCTCAAAATATGTGGAGATCATTACTGGCTTTAAAGATGTGTTACACCAGGTTAAAGACAAGGGCAGATATGCAAAAGCTGAGGGAGCACATGCAGGCATTAAAATATCTAAAGTTATCGAGCCTGCACTTGTTTGCACACACTCGCACGCTCTTGATATAAAGTGGACATGTAACTGCTGCCCATCCACCCATTTATTTTTTTTTTTTCTTTACAAGCACGACACCTGCAGCAAAAATCGCGTGCTTGTCTCTTGACAGATATCCTCATTGCACCTTTCTTATCCGCCCCAGTCCACCCAGAAAAAGACTTAGTCGTGTTGTCATCCCTTCATGCCGATGACTTGTGTAGGAGCGCCTGCGCAGGCGGGTGTCCCAATGTCACTGAGACTTCATGGACACGAGTTTCCGTTGCCTTGTCCTGAACAAAAAACGATGCCACACAGAGTGACATGACAGAAAACGACAAGTGAGCTGCGTTTTTCACAGTATACATGACAGACACCACACTCTGTTATTTTTGTTTTTAGGGGGACTTGCTTGCATCTGAAAGTTCTCCACCTAAGGAGTATCCAATCGCAGTAGTTGGAATCTTGCATTTCATACATTAATGTGAAACTGTTTTAGGGTGTGCTCTTCTAAACGATAAGGTTTGCTTCCGAACCTAGAAGTATACATTTACACTGGGCCCCAAAAACTTTTAAAGTGTATGGGCAACGATAAGACACTGATTCACTGGAAGTCTGTTTCACTTAAAACAAAAGGCTGACTGCACAGGTTGAACTGCTTCACCTTCCTTCACCTTCAATTTCTTTACAAAAATGTTGATTTCGCAGCACTAAGTTTACATCACAGATAGACCAAAAGCACATATGACTAAATACTGCATAATTTGTACAATCAAAGCAGACAAGACTGACACCTTACATATCAATCCATGCTATGTCTTGATTTCACATGAGCAATAATAAACATGTAAATGATGCACCACCATTACTAAAAAACTAAAAAGCTACAATATTACAATGTTACTATAATATGTAGTCACAACTTTTCAAATTTTGCCACCTTTGGCAACCGCACTTAAAGGGACACTAAAGACACCCAAATATGCTATCAAAATCTAATAAACGGCATTTTATGACATTGTCGCCGCATATCAGGCAGCAAAAAGCCAAATTATTGCCGAGATATTGCGATAAGAACTTGTTTCTTTTTGTTCCAGTCGGTCGAATGCACTGGTTTTCTCCTACGACGTAGTAGAGTAGAATGATGCACACTATGACGCAAAGGGGGAATCCGTGATTGCTGGCGCGCAGGCAGCGGAGAATACTTCGCAGGTGCGTGCCGAGCATGGAGGAAGGAGGGAGCGCCACGGGCTGGGAGGGAAGCCTAGTCATAAAAAATATAATGGAAAGCATCATGGGAATTTAGCCGTCACGTGACACGGCAAGTGGTAGACGGTAGCTGATTTCGGTTGCGGTTTTGCCCGCTCCGTTCCTTCGTTACCGACGCCTGCGCTAGAAATATGAGGCGCGCACTGAGCGCAGACGATAGGTGGAACTTTGGACCTTTAGACCGGCCGACGCCCTAAGAGCTGCCACTGCCACAGTACACGTGTATTTCGTGACCTGCGGGGCTCCGCACAAAGTCAAGAACAAGGATGAAGCGCTCATCCGCTTCATCCAGTCGTCTTTCGTGTTCTTGTGTTTCGCGCTTTGTCCTTCTTGTTCTTCACCTTTGTGCACTGAATCTCGCAAGCATGGAATCAAACCAACTAGCCCAGCAACAAAAGCTGTCATATGAAATGCTGCGTGCCAGGATGCTAGCCGAATATACCGCCCGGGGCTATTGCGCTCCAACGGTGAGTATCATGTTATGCGCACTGATCGAGAAACGAGACGTTTGTTTGTTAGGGTATGTGCACATATTGTTCGAGACTAAAATAGTCTGCTTCATTTATGAAACGCAGACCTCAAATACATGTACTGCGTGGGCTCATTGCGCGTTCGCACTTTTGACTTTACGACCGGCTACATGCTTCGTCCCGAGCTCTCCGCTCCAAAAAGCATTCGGCGCTTGTTCCGTGCAGCCATGGAGGAATGAAACAAGTTTTTTCCTTCCTCCAAGTGTGCAGCGTTCAAGGAGGCGGCTGTCATTTATGCCGAAGCAACAACTGCACTGTGGGCCGCATGTTTGAATCTTCTAATCGGGTTATGCGGGAGTGGCGGTGGTAGGGGGAGCAGCGAGACAAAATTGTGAACTTTGATACAAAGCCAAGAGGCTTCCAAGGGATACAAATGGTATGCTATCCAGAGCTTGGAGGCCAAGCTAGCCACGTCTATCGCCGAAATACGTGATTTGAAATGGAGACAAGTTGTAGAGCCAGGCAACAAATTTTCGTTGTCGAGAGCATCCACCGCGGTATGTTCCCCCCCCCCCCCCCCCCCCCCCCCCCCCCCCAGGGACATGCGGTTTGGGGGGAGTGTCGACTTACAATCGTGTAAATACGGTAACTGGCCAGCAACAACAATGCCGTCATCAATGGAAGTGTAGTCGGCGAGATTCACTTCAGTGGGAAGCTGTAGCGATGGCGTGCTCCTAAAATCCACTAGTGAGTGTGAGTGTGTGTGTGTGTGTGTGTGTGTGTGTGTGTGTGTGTGTGTGTGTGTGTGTGTGTGTGTGTGTGTGTGTGTGTGTGTGTGTGTGTGTGTGTGTGTGTGTGCGCGCGTGCGTGCGTGTGTGCGCGTGCGTGCGTGGAGCAGTAGAGTAGTTTTCGGCGTTTCCGGTCCTTGGGGAATGATGGCCGTAGCAATGCGTGCTCCGAAAAATAATTTCCGCGGCAGCCTCAACCCGTCTTCAGTCCGAGTTAACCGGTGCGCACGTAATTTAGCGCCGAATTAACAAGAATTTGCTGCCATAGACGCGTAATTTAGTCTCCTCAACGATAGGGTCCCGCAACTTCTTTCTCCTTACTGGTTACCTCTCAGCGTGTTAAACGGCGATTGTTGCCAAGAGCTGTCTCTGAACGCAACCTAAAGGTAACATACACTCACTGAAGGCAGGAAATGGTTACGGTGAAGGTAATTGAATACTGT
Source organism: Amblyomma maculatum (assembly GCF_055883805.1). Taxonomy (NCBI): domain Eukaryota; kingdom Metazoa; phylum Arthropoda; class Arachnida; order Ixodida; family Ixodidae; genus Amblyomma; species Amblyomma maculatum. Next base: position 80,093,192 of record NC_139344.1, on the reverse strand, counting down.
TACTGTTGTCATGCCGTCACTTCGTAGCTCAATTTACGGCTGGTTTTGCGGCTATTAAGAATTAAAGACATCACATAATGCAACCTAAAGGGCATCACACCCCAGGTGAGATCTTAGTAGCTTAATTTAAGAATACGATAAAAAAAAATGAGAAAAAAAGTTGCACGAATAAAAAAAATTCAGCAAAAAAGTTCCGCTTGCAGGATTCGAACAGATATTTTATTCACTCAGTGGTCATGTAAGTAGTGTCAATCCATTGCGCCACTGCAGCAATGATTGTGGAAGCCTTTAAATGCGCTCTTATTCGTTTTTACAATATTTCCGCTATCTGTCGCCAGGTGACGCGGCTCAGAGGACCCTACCTTTGAGAGAACAAAAGCACGTGCCATAGACCTATGTACATTTTTGAAGGGAGGGGATGAGCAGGCCGAATTATCCGAATTTCCGAATTAACGGGGGCCGAATTAACGAGGTTTTACTGCATCATACAAAAAGTTAAACACGACTTACCTTGATTCTGCTCTGTAGGAGGTGTATTCAAACCACATTACATTAGGAATCAGAGTGGTGTCTCTCAGCATCAGCAGTTCACTGAGGTGCCTGGAGTAGTAATGCAAAACAGTCTATAAACTCGCAGAAAACATACAGTCATAGCTAACAAATTACAAGCATTCTTAACACCAGTCCTCATCTAAAGCAAATAAATAGCGTCCTAAACTTGAGGCACCTTGCCCGAACATTTTCTAGACTACAATGCCTTACAACTAACACTGACACAATAATGCCCTGATATTTTGTAGTTGTGATGTTTTACTGTATCAGTAGCATCAACCACTGCAACAAAGCACCAGACAGACAAATGCTTAGTGCAACAATTACTTTTGCCGTCCTCCTGCTAGTTATAGCAAGTCTTTTTAGTGGCAATTTGTCTTCCAAAGACGCACTAAAGGCAAAGACCATGGTATCTGCTGACTGCTTGCCGGTCACACCATGTCTCTTCTGCCTCTTCCAAATTTCAGTGAAATCGCCAGATGAACTCCCGTGTTGTTTGCAGGCAGAACACACTTGCCCTGCTTGCAAAAACTGCCTACACTGTGACTGAACTCAAATGTCATACCCACAAAACGGCACAGAAAAAAATTGTAAATTGTGGAGCTTAACATCCAAAAGTGGTGTATGATCTATAGGGGACACCATGGTGAAGAGCTCCGGATTAACTTCGACAACCTGTGAACCTTTAACATGCACAGACATCGCACAGCATGCAAGCGCCTTTTGCATTTCACCACCATTGAAACACGGCAGCTGCAGCTGGGATTAAGCCCTGGTCCTCTACTCTGTAACTGAGTGTCCGAACCACTGAGTAACCATGTTACTATTACCGGTGGTAAAGACATATTCGCTCAGCAGTCCAAAATGAATGGCTGCAAAAAATGCTTGCCCAACATGCGAATAAAACAGCTACCCTTGGCATCAGGTGGCACCTCACTGATAACAACCATGGGTTAAGCAATGTGTCTTCTAAGCAAGTCTAGTTTACTTATGCTTTTTTAACTAAATGGTCACCTCCAGGTGTGTGAGAATTCAGCCTGATAACAGGAAGGTTTTTTTTTTTTTTTGCAGAATGGTAAATCATCGAAACTATTCTGCTGTTGCTAAGATAACAGCAACAACCAACAGCAGCCATAAAAGCACAATTCATTTCTTTGCAAAAAATAGTAGCACTACCTCTGGAGGCTCTGGGTACAATATGTATCAGTGCTTGCTTACTCTCAACTAGTCGTTATAAAACACAGAACTTTGCCACTGCCAAGCAACTATACATTCAAAATACGTTCAAGCATGAAAAGACAGACGGCCACAACTTATGCAACAGTATAAGCATGCAATATACTTCCCGAATGAAACAAAGCCGAACACAACTGCTGTGATAAAAGTGCTGTGACAAAATGACATCATATGAAATATATTAGGTTTCAGGACATTGCTGGATGCTATGGCTAGATGGAAACGAGGTAAGAAAGCAATGACCCTTGACACTCCAGAGCTATCACAGTTCAATCTTCGCCATCAGAAGCTACAATCCTGGGCCCGTATTCAGAGTTTGCGACGTTATTGAAAGTGTCGCTATCTCCCTGATCTCGAGTCATCTGATTGGTGGAAACACCAGAACATAATGTTGCCACCTTTTCCGGTTCCGGCGCTTCGACCAATCAGATTACTCGAGGTCACGTGAGATAGCAACACTTCGATAACGCCGCAAACTCGGAATACGGGCCCTGCTTTCTAATGAAGACGTGTAGTGAAATACACAAACAACAACACATATGAGACAAGCTGACATGCACGGTTGCAGTGCTTATGTGTAAATTTCCCTCCATGTCGACCTTTCTGTGTTTCACTGCAATTCTTTGTCATGAGCACTTGCATGTCATCTCTCCGTGTCGTTTTTGTTTCATTTATCATCATGATCATTCATCCATGATGAATGAATGATCATGATTATCATTTATTGATCATCATGAATCATCATGTATCACCAATGGGTCACATCATCACCCTAGCACTACCTAATGTTACGTGCATGACTACATTGAGCAAATAAGACAAGCAGGACAGCCACAATATTCACCTGCACAGAATGAACCCCAGGTAGGCATTTAAGACTGCCATTTACTACTGTAAGAAGCCATGCAAGCCTGCAACAAAAACTGAGCCTGCAGTCATTCACTACTCTCAGCACATTATTTATTGGCTGTGCAGAGAGACCTCACTAACATGAGTGCTGCCATCTGGAACTGCATACGTTTTTGTTACGAGTAACAGCAACAGTGGCTGAGTTTCAATCTGGCACACTTGGATAACTGGCGTCCACTGGAAAAGGAGCCTTCCTAGAACAACGATGACACCAGACTCCTACCTCTGAGGTGAGTCTCGGCTCTCCTTACTCCTGCCTTTGAGGCGAGCCTCTGCTCTCCTTAGGTTTCACCATTTCCGTGTCCAGTGTATCTGTGCCATTTTTGTTTCCATAGTCACTGTCGCCCAACCACCTCAAAGTCAAATTTTATTTCAGCATCAACATCCACTGGACAGGACTGATGTTGATGGGGGCAAGCAAAAAGCCTAAAAAGGGGAGGCATTGCACCCCGTTTGCAAGTAGCAGAGCGACATAGAGCCGACATGACCAAATGCAAACAAGCAAAAAAAGAGAAAGAAATATAACGCACATGGCAGTAAAAAACAAAACTAAGTACATTGACATCAAGACAATCATTACAAATGAAAGCGAAAATGAGGAAGAAAAAAAAACACGACAAGAGCAGAAAAAGCTGGTTGCAGGGGAAGGCTAGTATTATAAAATTTTATCAGATTAAAAACTCGAGAAAAAGTGATACTATACATGTAAAATAGAAATCACAGAAAGGTAAAAAAAAAAAAGTAGAGAGCACATTTTTTTTAAATCAGAAGAACACTCACAAATTTAATGCACTTGGTAAGGTGTGCCATAGCATCTGGCGACTGTAATTTGTGAGCGTGGTAACTGCCATTGTTCTATGTTTCTTGTGTTATAGACACACTTCCGTGATTTCAGAGCTACAAGTTCCTTGAGATAAGGGTCGTTATTTTTTATCGAGGTCTGGTAGCATGAGGCAAGCACTGAGTTGTAAAGATTTGGTAATGGGATAAGGTTCAGTTTTTCAAAAATGAGCTTGGTGTGTGCGTCGTAAACCACATTAGCAATGATGCGCACTGCTTTCTTTTGTAACATGTATCTTATTCTAGTTGCTAGTAGTAGTAGTGTGTAGCCTTTTATTGCCCCCTCCCATTCCTCTTTCACTTAGTAGGCCAACTTCTCCTCAACTGAGATAAATAACATAAACCAATAATTGCTTGGCCCACAGAAATCAAACAACGCAGTTTGCACCAAAGCAAATGGCTCTACCATATTAAGGAATTTGGGAATGCATATATCACGAAAAAAACTACAGAAAGATCTCTAACCGATACTCTGCACAGAGAGCAGAAGCCAGGAGTAAAAAAAGAGGGGGGAAGGGGGCAGGGGGAAGGCTGCGAAACAAAACATGGCACAATGTACTAAAGTCTCAATGCAACAATATGTGCGAGGTGCCCACCAGGAAACAATTCGAGGGTAGAGCGGTGTGAGTATGAACTGGGTTATGCAGAACCAGAGGCAGGCCAGCAGGGAGCCTATCAAAGCTCCCCAGCACACCTGCGCCCACGTGTGGTATTCCAGGTACACTCTGCGAAAGGAAGAAAAAAAACAAAAAGCAGAGCAAGTCACCATTTGAAGCAGCAATTAGACACAGCCTACCAGGATAATGCAGTGACCTACAAGAATTACAAATGCTAATCTTCAACACGCAATAAGGCCCAGTTGTTCAGTGCCTTTGGTCCAATACAAACATTCCTATCAGGGGGCCTTCACAAATGCAGCTTTAAAATGGTTGAAATACGCTTTCTGCATCACTCACAAACACAACCAGCAGATAAGGCAGTGCTACAAATGATTTCGAAACATGAAAACCATAAAAAAGTCTAATAGCAGTCTGAGCATTGCACCATATAATAAAGGGTGTTTTCTGCCATTCCTTGTGCTACATGCCCAGTGCCCCTTCAAAAGTCTTGCCATACATCTAGAAAGCAAGAAAAGTCAGCTTTTTCATGGCTTCCAGGTTACATGGACTGTGGGCACCTGTACATAACCATGAACAAGCTGGCAACATATTAATCATGTGATGTTTTCAAAGTTTGCAATTTAAAAATTTCCTTTTCAACATTAAGAGATTTGCAACTATTTCATAATACAGCGAAGCAAAAAATGGCCACAAAAAAAAATTCAAGAAATGAAACAACCAGCAGTGGCATCTCTGAAAAGGGCATATATCTTTTTACAGTTCTCTGATTATGTTGAAATGTCGCTTGCCCGACTATTTTTTCTTAGTTTTGTATAAAGATTACTATGACTAGCTATATACTTCCCTCACATACCATATCATCTGCTATCCTGTTTTTGTTCTACCATGATTTGCTTCCACATCCCCCCCCCTATGTAATGCCCTATTGGGCTTTTAGGGTATTTCAAATAAATAAATAAATAAATAAACATATTGCAACATATGGTAACATGTCAAGAGCAAGCGGAGTGCAACTCAACTCAGCCAGAGCTACAAGAGTGAGGTAAAATTGAAAAGGAAAATATACTGAATGCTATAACTAAAAATTTATGCTTTTACAAATTCTCTGAGAGAGATATTGCAACTGACATGGTGCCATTCCCAAAGCACTCTGTTTATAAATGACACAGGTCCCACCCCTAAATAAAGATGTTTCTTTGACATTTAATACAGTCATGTACTCAACAGTCCAACTCCATGAGAACCCTCACTGCTTTGTTAGAAAGCCTTGACCAAACTGCTTCAAGGACTTAACACTCTGAGACTATGTTTTTTTTTTCCTTCTTTTTTTAATTTCAATGCCTTAACGTGGCCAGCAGCCTATTTGTATGTAGACACCTATTTCTATAATGATCTCTGCATTCGCACTATGTACTCAGCACCCATATTGCTTAGTATTGTACTACACATAGGCAGACACAGTACTCAGAACAACTAAGGCCATACCTGCTGTAAGAAACAGTTCCTGCCAGCAGGAACCAGCAGACTATCACAGTATACTTCCAGAGGTTCTCCCAAGGACAACTGCTATTGCCATGGTGCAACCTATAGCAGTAGGATATTCATTAGGCAACACAAACTTGAAATAAAAGATGCAATCACATATAAATGGAAATGATTAAAAGCAGACTTACCGAACAATAACAAAGAAAGCCAGGTATGTTGCCACAAACCACATGAGCTGAGAATGACTGGATGGCATGCCAAACTCGGTGAAGTTATCACGAGCTACAAATGCAGAAAGAGAATGTCAACAATGCTCATTAAAAAACTAATTAATCCTCCCTAAGCAGAAACTTTCCATGTGACAAACTCACCTTTATATGGCCTGGCTTCCTTAATTACATGCTTAAGTACAAAATTTATGGCCTCACTGAGTAAAGTGCCGCACAGGAATGTGATCTGGAACAAATAAACACCATGGAACACTACAAAACAGCCTTAACAAACTCCAGCATAGCACTGCAAGTCATCTATTTAGTAATACCTGCAAAGAGGTGCAGGCTCTCAAACATTAAAGAGCACTAAGCTACTGAATATGTAAGCTCTGTGAAAGCACATGTGAATTTTGTTAGCAGCCGTGCAAAGCACCAACTATTATTTTTTTTCTCATCCCATCTACTTGAATAATTAGTCAGCAATAACTAATTAACTTTCTAAATATCGCTCTAAATGCTCAGATGTGAATAGCAAAATTGTTGAGTACCACGAAAGATAGTCTGACGAAGGTTTTTTCGGTGAGGTAGCCTTAGCATAGCCCTTCTTGTTCGGCAAAAAAACAAGCCCTCAAAGTTGAAAAAAAAAAAAAAAAGTACCAAGTGAAAGCGAGCTCTATGCGCCTCTATGCGCCATTACTGCAACGCTCTTATCAGCGAATTCGTAAAACTGCCAAAGTTTCCCCTTTTGCACTGCTCACAACAGAACTGCACTATGCTGCTGGTCGTGAGATAAGGGTAAAGGACTGCTGGCAGTGTGCTTTTCTGACACATCGGCTAATGCCACTGGCAGTTATCTCTGAGCCAGCAGCAACACAGGCATCACAGAAGGTGCAAGTCTCACAGCACTGTAATCACAACAAATTCAGGCACATGGAGCCCGCTGTCACATAGTACTTTTTAAACTTTGAGGGCTTCCAAAATTCATTTCTGCTGAATAAAAAAGGACCACATTAAGACTACCTCATCGAAAACACTTGGGTTGGACTATATTCACATCGATGCTCAAGCATTTAAAGCAATATTTAAAAGTTAATTAGTTAATGTGAATTAATTATTCAAGTAGGCAGAACGAAAAAATACAAGTGGGTACTTTAATGACTCCTAAAAGTGCTTGATTTCAATTGAGAAGAACATTTAGGTTTCTTCTTTTCTTTTTTTGAATTCTTGGTCGATATCTTAGCTGGGACACCCTGTATATCTGTGTTTATAACATTCTCCGTTATAAAACTCGTGACTATCCTATGTGAGACTTACGTGCGTTTGTTTAAATTCTCACAATTATTTATATCATTAGCAAACTGGCATGTACCACCACAGACACCAAATAGCATGCCACTGATGTCCAGCACCCCTGCCCAAGGGGGAAAATCTGCTGAAGTGCATCATAAAAATGTCCTAAAGAAGACACAGTACAGTAATATGCAACTGCCTGGCGTGCCTGGCGTACAGGGAACCCACACGTACTGTACAGGTGGTGGTGCATAAGCGGCATTGAATGTGCCAAGGCAGCTGCCAGCATGCTACTGGTACTGATAAAAACGGCCGCTCCCCAGCATGCTACTGGTACTGATAAAAACGGCCGCTCCTGGTGTCGAACCCGTGACCTTGGGAACAGCAGGCAAGCACCCTAACCACTGAGCCACTGCGGCAGGGCTAAATAACTAAACTAACTGTGTGCTACCAAGCACACAGCCATACCAAGTATAACATATAAGTAGTGGTGAGCCCACATTTTGCATACACTGATGCTTCATACAAATCACTTGTCTTTTTCCTTTTGTTTTTAAAGTAATCTTATATATTAAAGTAACCAGAGACTAAGTTTACATGTACCCTACCAGAAAATGAAACCATGGTGCAAGGAAAAAGTAGGATATACAATGTGAAAATAAAGCATGACCTATCAACAACAGCTCATTATGGGCCCTGGAAAGGCGGTGGTCCTGGGTTCGATCCCCGGATCAGGACGAAATTTTCTTTAACAGCGAAGTTTCTGAGAAAGCTGTATAGCTTTCCTTTGTAGCCGTATGGCTGCACTTGGGTGGATGTCAATGAGTAATTACTCCCTTATTAAGCTTATTATAAGCCCAGAAAATAGCTATCTAAAATATCAGGTGACAACTGGTTCAAGAGATCAAACTTTTTTTTTTTAAGTGCTTAAGGGACACTGAGGACAACTCCATTTAATCATTATTAGTCTCAGCGGCTTCCTGGGATGTTGACGCTTGTCTGGCAGCAAAACAATCACATCATCAAAAAAATTTGATTTTAAAGCCTCCTCGCCAGTCAATTCAAACTCATGACATTCTTATAGAAAGGGTGGGCTGCCATCATATTGAAGTGAATGGCAGTATATAGCACAGCTTCTGGGATTTGTGCCCAAAAAATCTTTATCAATGGAAACATTTTACTTCCAAAATCAGCCAGCGATGACACCACCCCCTTCTTTTTTTTTTTGGAAGGAGTATTTTCATGATTAGAATGTTGTACCCTATCGACACATGCTGCACTTCAACCTGACCTTGACATCCCTTTAACCCTTTGACTGTCAAATATTCCGAAAATTAACTCACCTCCAGTGTCGAATTTTTTTAAACACTATGCATTTAGCGCAGTACCCGTACGGCAAAAGCGCCACATAACGGAATGAGGCTGCAATACCCGTACGTCAAAAACAGTCAAAGGGTTAAAGAGGACAATGCAGTATGCATTAGTTAGTTATGAAACAACAAAAATGAAACAAGTGAGGTTGAAACAATAATTAATATGAGTCCACAAAAAGCCCGCCAATTACGCCATACTACTTCACTGGCTACAACCATGGAGTATTACACGAGGGAAAGAGGGAAACAGCCTAAATGCATGAAAGCAGGTTGGACATCATAATACTATAAATATTAATACACATGAAAATCTGAAGAAATTACTGCGCAGAATAAGCCAAGTGATGCTTTGCGTTCCAGAATATCAATAGCAGTCACCACACTGCTTTCCTATTTTACGAAGTCGCAAATAAAAGCGATGAGCCAATCACAGCCAGGTGTAGTTACTGCAAATCTTGAGGGATATTGCTACAGTCTATATATCACTTTTATCGGTTTACTGCAAAGGAAAGGTGTATATCGCTTTTGCACCATTTTATGGTTATACAAGCTCCGATTTTAGTAAAAAAAATACATATTCACAACCTCGGGACACGAATCTCTTCAAGCCATCTGGGCTTGGTATTCCCCTTCATAGATCTTAAATTAAAATATTGCAGTCATATGATAATTACTGCCAGGAGTGCACATTGCTGTTGCAATAACGTGAAAAAACAGCCGCTACATAAATATTTAATCACTTCTGATTTGGCATCACTGTAATGTTCCTGGCTCAACAAAGGTAAAAAAAGAAACCAAAAGATCATCAGAAGTCACTGCAATGGCGCTACAATGTGGGTTCTAGTAGTGACACAAAATTTTTGCAGAAAAGGGCACTTTAATTTTATCTTGTAAATACTCCTAGGCATGCATTGTGTACCTCAAGCTATGAACATCTACCAGAAAGGCCAAAATCCATGCTATATGTCAGCCTAAATATACAGATTCCAGGTTACAGAGCAAAGATTTACGTTTCAGCAATAACTTACCGTGTGCAAATCTCTTCTAAAAATGACTAGCGTCCCAAATGACACCAAGATCACCAATGGTGACAGGGAAATATAAGCTAGAGTTTTTCCCAGCCAGTCACCTGAAAAAAGAAACCTTCAATTAATAAGATACGTTTGCTCCACAATTATAAGGAAATGCATACGCACAATATCTACGAAACTTCCGCGTCTTTTCCCTAAGTACAAAGCATCAACATAACCTGTTCTGATGCCGAACCAAGCACGAATAGAGCAAACGCAGTCTGTGCAAATGTATACAGTATAGCGTCACGCGTAGTGTCAATCGCACGACAATGCAGACATAACAGTTCCGTATGTTTACATCATCGCACACGCATTAATTGCAGTTCTTCAACTATCAGCTAACGGTGTTCTTGCTGCCCCGAATGAAAAGCTAATACATTTCAAGCTCCCATGTAGTCACTTAGGTGTGCCTGGATGCGACGCCAACCTCATCAACGTCGGTCAGTTTTTCAATCAAACACTGCTATGCAAATATATCTAGGCGCAAGTAGTACGTTTCTCAGCAAATAAACAAAACTCTCGTGTACCTATTGTACCGGACAGAAGATACATGAAGCAATAATAAACTACTTTCTGAAATATTTTTGGTATGGATGGTCGGATCACTTGCCAATGAATCGCCGCCGGAGTTGCCGACGCAACAAAGTTCTGCTGAATTCTTTGCAGAGTTTCGAGAATTAAGAGCTCATAGAAATGCTCCACGCCACTCACCTGCAGGGTATTCGACGTGGGTCAGGGAAAGTGGTACCCATGATCGAATTTCGTTGTCAAAATCGCCAGGAACCGGACCATTCCCAGGTCGACCACCAGCCATGTTGTGTTGGCGATTTTCCCGCAGAGGCAGTGTTATGAACACACAAATGCCACTCATGGGGTATCCACTCAAGGCAAGATAAAAACAAAAAGAACATTTTTATGCATGTCTAATTAATTTTGGTCACATGCTTTCTATAAAAGAACATTAAATGTAAATATAGGGACAATGTTATTTGTTATAGGTCTTTTGTCAGTGTTTTGTTGTTGCTCTGACGTAAATGCTAGACAAGCTAAGCAAGCGCAAGCCGTGGATAGCCATACCATAGCACAGTCGATGTGAATGACAATATGGCGGCGCCCTTAAAACACGCTTTGAAATTCGAAATTGTCGCGGAGTGTAATGTTACGAAAGCAAGAGCTTCAATTTTAACGCTTCCACATGCAGTTGTTGAGACACCAGTGTTCATGCCGGTGGGCACACAGGGCACTCTCAAGGGTCTTGTGCCCGAGCAGATTGAAGAGCAGAAGTGCAACATGATTCTTGCAAACACTTATCATCTCGGTATGCGACCCGTAAGTCGTTAATAAAGCAAATCTGCAAACAGCACTGTACTGCGCTTTACGAATATCTAACAGCGTCTTTGTGCAGTGGAGATTTTCGTTGATTAGTAATAATGACGCCAAAAATGTGTTGAATGTATGCGTGCACGGTATGCAGGGAACAGACATTTTGGAAAAGGCTGGTGGTCTTCACAAATTCATGAATTGGAAGAACGGTCTGCTTACCGTAAGTTACATTATATATTTGCTGTCTACCATTCCCAATTTGTGCATGAGTGGCAAGCAAGCCTGTTCATTTGCAATATTCTAACATGACACTGGCACACTTCCATGTTCAAGGACAGCGGCGGTTTTCAAATGGTCTCCCTTGTCAAGCTGAGCGAAGTCACAGAGGAGGGTGTAAGGTTTGTGTCGCCATACGACCAGCGTGAGATAATGCTGAGCCCAGAAAAGTCGACCGAAATACAGAACACAATTCACGCGGACATTATGATGCAACTGGACGACGTCGTAAGCAGCACGATATCCGGGCCGCGTGTTGAAGAAGCCATGCACAGGTGTCTTTCAATTTTATTTTAATTGGACCAGACATTGTGGTTTCAGAATTTAGAATTGCTGCATTGTAAAATGTGCTCTAGTGCCAGCTAGTCAAAGTGCGTTAAGCTGCAACTACGGATTTGCCGTAGTTGCCAGTGTTTCTGTACACCTAAGATGTGTTTGTAGGGTTGCGATTATTTTAAAATATTTCCGGCAGTTTTCTGATAATGTCTGCTTTTTTCAGTGTTGTGTGTTTTTGTGTTTACTGAAAGCAAGCCGCACAGTGTTTTCTAGTATATTTCAATTGGGAGAAATGGTGACTGTGGCGCGAATGCACCCAAGAAGTTTGCAGCTTGGATGCTTTCTTAATCATCTATATCTTAAATGTCCAATAGTGAAAATATTTGTGCTGGTGTAGTTGCTATGAAATTTGATGTCTCATAAATAATCTTGTGTAACTTCTTTCTTGGGCACTACAAGCTGTCTGTCTTTCCTGATTACCTTTTTGTTCACATATTTGTGTCCTCTGTTACTTTCCACCAGGGAAAGTTTTTGTCTTAAACAACTACCTGCATACCTGAAGTTGAGAGGAAACTCCATTATCAAGTAATAATGGAGTTTCATGCCCTGTCTATTCCACTGTCATGAGGTCAAACTGGTTTGAGTAGATAGTACATGTTTGGTAATTTTAAAAGTGAAGTGTCTGTTTTGAAAAGTAAGATTGGAAAATGTGTTTTTGGGCATTACTCTTTACGTTTGATGAGTGAACACCAGTGTGCTTAAAATACCAAGTTGGATATTCTTGTCTTCAAATAATTGAGTGAAATAATATTTATTTAATTTTGCAAGTAGTTATTAAACTAACTTCAAATACTTCAAAATAACATGGCAGTGAGGCTTGGAGAGAAAATCTGAAAGGAGCCTATGAACTTCCCACCTGAGCATAAGGGGCTTTAGCATAAAAACATACAGTTTAATATAATGTGTAACCACGACAGGATAGAATTCAGTCCTTCAGTACGCACAAGAGCTGGTTGAAAACATACCTTAAATACAGTCTGTTCCCAGTCAACTAATATTGCTAAATGTTATTAAATCGTTAATATGTGGATGTGCATGTCATTATGGAGAGATTAAGTAAAGACATGGTTACTCAGTGTTTGTGCCAATATTTGACTTCTGTTAATGAAAACTTGATGAAAACATGCTTCATATTTTTGTGGTCGCTGATTTTAGTTCAAATTAGATCTACAATTGCTTCACTTATTTAACTCATAAAAGATAACTCCCTGCACAGTGCAAAAAGACAACTACTTAAGAAAACAGACATGGCTGCTAAACTTAAGCATATCAAAGATATATAGTTGGTGACAAGACATACAGCATACTGTGAACAGTGTATAGAAATGCTATTGTTTTTACTAACAGCACAATAGGAACTTAGGCTGAACCTACTGGTTCTTTTGGATTCAAGAATATTTTCCATGAGAAATCTCCTCTAGCATTTTTGGAAAACTAACTGCATTATTGAAATTCAGAATAAGGCAACAATAGTACTGTACAACAGTGCAAGTTTTCTATGTTTTGCTCACATTGTTTTTCTTTTTCATGTCTTGTGTGTCAGTAGATTTTTGCCTCATTCAGTGACCTTTTTTTTTTCTTGCATATTATTGGGAGAATTATCTAACTGGAAAGCCTCTGCTTAAATGACATGAATTGCAAAAAATACTCAGACTCCATGTATTGTTTACACCGATTCAGAATGTTTGTTATTTTCTTTTTTCAGGGATGTAGTGGCTGTGTTGTGCTGTGAAATGATACAAAAGCTGCACTAACTGTTCCCCTTACGTGCCTAAACCTAGGCAGTTTCATTTATTTCATTATAGCAAAATGCCAAAAATACCTGTCCAAGGTGACTGCCAACAATGTTGTGTTAGTTTTTTCTGTATAAAAGGCATTCCTCTGGCCATGTGAAAACACAGTGTACAGTGTTAACTTTTAAGGAAACACTTACACTTTGTAATACTCAGTGTTGCTTCTGCTCCATGTTTGTAGTCACATTTTGTTGTGCGTGATGGGAGTTCCTATTTGCATCATTCCATTTTCAGGACAATCAGATGGCTTGATCGATGCATGGCAGCACACAGGAATTCAGCAACCCAAAACATTTTTCCAATTGTCCAGGGTGGCTTGGATGCTGCTTTACGTAAGCAGTGTGCTCTAGGTAAGACTTATTTTTTCAAGCACGCTTTAATTTCTGGTATGCTGGTTATTGTTGTCGGGCACATGTGCTCATGCATATTTTGTTTTCCTCTAGAGCTGCTAAAAAGGGATGTTGCAGGCTATGCCATTGGGGGCCTTAGTGGAGGAGAGAGCAAAGATGATTTTTGGCCAATGGTGGACATTAGCACAAACTTGCTTCCAAAGGACAAACCACGCTATCTTATGGGTGTTGGGTAAGTCTCTGGACTGCTTTTGTAAAAAGAAAGTGCAAGGTTTGCTCAACATGTAGGCAGTTTTTATTCATCCATTGAAATGAAGACAGAATACATTTATGTTAGCTTGATAACGTCATCTTCATCCATGCAGTAGTATCTCTCTATAGTAAAGTCGCTCAGACCGGCAAAAATCTACTGTGTCAGTTGTTGGTAATGACATGCCCCTAAAGATGCTCTCTGGTAATTGAATGGCTGCTCACTAAACATGTCTTGTTGCTCTAAAAAAAAAAAAAAAAAATTTTGCATCCTCTTTGTGCAATTTTCTGATGTTTTTTTTTTTTTTTTCAATTATACGATTTTTTATTTACAACTTGTGGAAGTACCTCTTTAGAATGATGAATGCAGTGCTGCTAAGATTACAGTTGAATTGAATCTGATTTCATGTGAAAACCAAAGCCTTGCATGAACACTCTGATGTCTTCCACTTTTTCTTTCATTTAAAAGGGAGTAGATGAGAAATGGTTGGTTGGTTTGTGTGATTTAACATCCTAAAGCGACTCAGGCTATGAGACACGTCATGGTGTAGGACTGCGCAAATTTTGACTAAGGTTCTTTAAAGGGCACTGAAATCACACAGCACACGGGCGCCTTGCTTTTCGCCCCCATCGAAAAGCGGCCGCCAAGGCCGGGATTTGATCCCGCATCGTTGGGAACAATAGTCAAGTGCCCTAACCACTGCGCCATCCCGGCGGTTAGATGAGAAATGAGTGTGGCAGTTATGCGCAGCAAAACTGCACACGCAGTGCCTCCACTTCTTGCCTCCACTGCCTCGCACTGTACAGTGCTGCAAACATTCGACCATTTCTTCCTTTCCCTACTTCTCATTGTACTTTTAGTCTCTCTTACTTTATGAACGGACTGCACCACCTTCTTTCCATGTTCGTAGCTAGCTTTACTAGGCCCAAAACTTGCTCCTTTTCCCCATGTGCACTGCATGCTTTGCCTCATGGCTCCAAGGCCCACTTAAAGTTTTCTTCTCCTCAGAGCTGATGAGGCTGGTGGCTTAGCCATTAAAAAAAAAGAAATATGCCGTTCTTTTTTTTTTTGTCTTTCTTTTCTTCTGTCTGACAAGAAAAGTTTGCGTCACGATCCTAGGTTGTGCGTGTGCGATGATGTCATTTCATGAGAGGTACGCCACCACGGCGAGACGCACTTTACTATAACTGATCTTTATAAACAATCTTTTTTTTTATAGAAGACAAACTGGGACTTCAGTTTAACTTTACTATGGATATCCGAGTTCACTATAGTGGGATTCTACTTACCATTAATGCATGTGACAGCACTTTGGGCAGCTTATTTTGGATTCTTATCAGTGTTTCTTTTAACATTACGCTCTGTTATGATTTTGAGTGTAGCGGATTACTAATGAAATCTAGTTTGTTACTATATGGAGATGTTATTAATACAGCCATGCCAAAGGCATCCAGTTAACTTTGCAGTGTGTCGTCATTGAGTAGTGACAGTTTAGTCCTGTAGTTGCTGGAGGATATTGTGGTGGTATGTAGAATTCAATGTCCCAAAGCTGTGCGTGGGCTATGGTAGACGCCATAGTCGAAAGCTGCAGTTTCGTTTTGATGACTCGGGGTTTTTAACATGCCCTGAAATCGCACCACCGCACACGGGTATTTTTCCATTTCACCTGAATGCATCCGCTGTGGTCAGAACTTGACCCTGTGACCTTGGACTTACCAGCCAATGGTCATAGCCACTAAGTCAACCACAGTGGACTTTGAGAACATGCCACTAGGTAATCACAAACATTGCTATAACGGACCATGCTCGAGCATTGGAGGAACAGTGCTCACTCAACAGGCATTTATTATGTACGTTATGTGTAATAAGTAACTAAAAAGATTGCATTACAGTTAAAATTCGATCTAACAAAGTTGAGGGGTGCCGCAAAATATTTCGTTAAATCGAGAACTTCGTTAATCAAGGGAGGCATTCCTTGGTCACTTAATCGGATACAATAGATTATTATATGGCGTAGCAGCACCGTGAAAATACCACGGCATCATATTTGCAAAGCATAAATGCCCCGAAAATGAAATTGCATTTTGAAAGGATGTAACACTGCAACTTAAACGAGGGACTGAGGAGGTTGCACTGTTTCATCATTTTGAAATGCAGTACCAACTTGCCCATTATGTTTATGTTGCTACAATGAAATCGCAGTTTGGGTAAACGACCGACAAGGATGGCGCATATGAAAAAAAGCAACAAAAATTTTACCACGGCAAGAAAGCCCCCAGGGGACTACAAATGTCTATATCAGCAATGAAGTTGCTGATCTTTGCTTGCTTACGGTATGTAAGCAACAACTGCATGGATTTTTTGTACTGTCACAGCTGGCCAAGGGCATCCAACATTTCACCCGTTACCGGCATGCAGCACTGCTGCCACACCAGGTCGACGGGCAGGCTTTTTATGCTGGCACTGTGAATTAAAATCATATAGCTCCGGTTTTCCGCCACATAGTTTGGCAAAAGGGGGATGACGTTGCTCCGTGATGTTACCGTTGGCTCGCAGTCAATAAATATTTGGTTGTTTCCTACAAAATAGACCAAAAATAGACTTTTTAACCTTCATTTTTTAACAAAAAGTTTGTTAAATCGGACGGGATAGCGAAATTGGCTTTGTTATTTTGAGTTATCAAGGCATTGGACCATATAAGTGTCTGAAGTGGAATTGAGATATCTTTATTAAATCCTGACTTTAGCTAAATTGAGTTTTGACTGTGTTACATATATAAATGACCTGATCTATGATTGGCCCCGCCGGGGTGGTGCAGTGGTAAGACGCCCGACTACTGTGCCGGAGTTCCCGGGATCGAATCCCGACCACGGCAGCTGCGTTTCAATGGAGGCGAAACGAATTGGCGTCCGTGTGCTGTGCGATGTCAGCGCACGTTAAAGAACTCCAGGTGGTCGAAATTTCCGGAGTCCTCCACTACGGCGTCTCTCATAGCCTGAGTTGCTTTGGGACGTTAAACCCCACAAACCAACCAACCATAAATGACCTGATCTATGATTCACAAGTAAAAGTAAGGCTATTCGAAGACAGCTGCATCATATATAGGGAAATGAAATCCACTTATGACCAAGTACAGCTAAATTATTTTTTATTTGATTTCAAATAGAGAACTGGTGTACAGAATTACAGATGACCTTAAACTCGCAAAAAACAGACTACATGATAATTAATCACAAGTCTGAGCTGCTTCACTGTGCACATACTTTTCAGGGTAGTCCCCTTTCTGGGGTAAATGAATACAAATAGAACTGTGCACAAGCTTGGGCTGGCCCGAAAGCCCGGGCTCGGCCCAGCCTTGCCAGGCCAGGTTTTGGCCGCTCAGGCCTGGCCCAGGCCAAGGTGTATTTTTTTTCGACAGGTCGGGCTGGACATTCCAAGCACATGCAACTTTTATGAAAGTGCGGATAGGACATGGTGCGATAAGTGCCTATGCACAGCAGCCCCCCCCCCCCCCCCCCCCCTCCCTCCCCCTCCCGACAGGAGCTTCCTAGTTCTTTCCAGGTGTGGACTGTGAATGGATCTGTGCTAGCCATCAATGACCGAGCAGAGGGGCTGCTTGTGGGCTATGAGTTTTAAGTTTCGCATCTCCACTTCGTTAACACTGGCACAGACATTTAGGTATCCATTTTGAGATCCGTGCCACGCTGTTGCCTCTCACGCGTCTAGGTTGTGGCTTGCTGCTGCCTCGACATGGCCTCAGTTGAACATAGCTCAAAGCATCCACGGTGCTTGAGTTTCCTCTGTTGCTCAGTGCAGGCCACGCACGGCCTTGCCGGTGCCATGAAAACCATACGTGAAACAGTGAGCCAGAAAAGCTCACCGAGTACTTCGCCACAGAATCAACCCCTTGTTTGTTTAGAGCTTGCGCTCTTTTGGGGAAGCAAAGAAGCTGCTTACTGAAAACTTGCTTTCCTTGCTGAGAACATGTATTCATTCCAGCCACAAGTTAGAGCACTGGAAGACACTTCAGCACTACCGGATTCATTATCCGGCCGCACCGCAAATAAAGCCTCAAGCCTTCGTCAATTCAAAACTTGTTGTTTTTGCATAAGTTACAATGGCAATTTTATGTATGTGCAACAAATTTCTCGTCTTAAACGTGAGAACTCAACTTTTCAAGATCTTAGATAAACTCATCATTCTGAATTTTTTTCTTTCTGTATCATCACTTCAATTGCAATTAAGCATGTCGGGTCGGGCCGGGCCCGGGCCTTAAGCCTCAGCACTGGGCTGGGTCAGGCCAGGCTCGGGTCTGTAGCATAGGGCCCAGGTTGGGCTCGGGCTCAAAATTTCGGCCTGTGCACACCTTCTAAATAAAAGTACCTCAGCGTGGCCATAACTTCAAACCTCAGCTGGACAAAACATATTGATATGGATAACATTTTTGGGAAGGGGGACAA
Source organism: Amblyomma maculatum (assembly GCF_055883805.1). NCBI lineage: Eukaryota > Metazoa > Arthropoda > Arachnida > Ixodida > Ixodidae > Amblyomma > Amblyomma maculatum. The sequence continues at coordinate 80,074,814 of NC_139344.1, read as the reverse complement.
AAGGCTAGGCTACCTCAGAATCGTCTTAAAACAGGCTTCCACAAACACAAAGCTGGCAGCATACAAGATGCTTGTACGACCCTTACTTAAGTATGCATGTGAAATATGGGACCCATGCCACAAAAAGTCAGTATCTAAACTTGAGCAGGTGCAGAGACTGGCCTTATGCTTCATTTTCTCTCAGCACCCAAGGGTGGGTTCCGTGACCCCCCCTCATACAAAAGCTGATTTGCCTTTTCTTTCTTAGAGACGAAGAGAAAAAAGAATTTTATTTTTGTTGTGCCGTTAATTGTGTAGTCCATGTGAGGAAAGAATGATATATAAATGAAACAAGAACACATACGTCTTAATAAACATAGTAGACATGTTCAGATAGAGAGATCTTGCAAGGGCCGTATCAAATATTCCTTTTTTCCTGTAACACCATACGACTGGAATGGGCTGCCAAACCAAATTGTAAATGCGCAATCTTGAGAACAATTTTCTATCCTTCTTGCTAAATATTTAAAGCAATAGATTATAAAAATGAAATCTTTTATTTCCTGTAATTTTTTTACTACCTGTATTTTACGACTGTATTTTGTTGACAATGTTTTATTGATTCCACTGTTTTTTAACTGCATCTTTGTTGCATTTGCAATCTTGATGCTGTGTCCACTCATATCCTGATCCAGGTTGGACCGATAGTATGTACAGATAAATAAATAAATTTTAACAGGATGCCAACTAAAAGACAATTCAGTTTTTGCTCAAGAGCTTAACAGAGAAATCAGGGTCCCAGCCACTATACACTTAACCTTCAAGAGGCGGGTTGGTGGTTCACAGGCACACTATGTGTCTGTTTCATATAGTTGTGGTATTGGTGTGAATATGCACACTTTCTCTCACAGATATTTCAGCGGGCTACAGATGCAAACTGGTGCACAATTTGGATTACATAGGCATTTAAACAGTAGAAAGTGATATCACTGATGGCAAAATTTGGGACACAGTTGTCATAGGAAGGAAGGAGAGGCAGTGAGTTTAATTAGAAGCGAAAAGACATAGCTTTGTTGGTTTGAAGTGAGTTGATGTTGAGAAAATATGCAAGGAAGCTGCCAGTTATTGTTTGTGACCATTTAATCTGCAGCTTACACCATGAACCATAGAGGGTTTATTATGGTAATGCCACATTTCATTTATTTATTTATTTATTTATCTAAGAACCCACAGTGCCAAGGTCGGGGGAGGATACAACATAAGAAATGCATAAAATACGTAAAATATTACACCTGCACTCATAGGCAGAGTAAACAGTTAACGACCACAATAGACTAATGAAAGGTAAAGCACTTAGGCATGCACACTTACAACATCAAAAAGAAAGCGTCATTTGATGCAAGACTCGCAGCTTATTCCATTCCATATTGGTTTTAGGAAAGCAAGACATACTAAACAATTCAGTTTTCATTGCAATTTGATGTTAAAGTTATGGTCAACACAGTTGGATTTATGCAAAGGCTGTTGCAAATGCTTTTTGCATTCAACACAAACAGCTGAATAATAAATAGCATGAAAATGCTTCAAGCGCAGTTTTATTCGGTGTGTTTCGAGCAATTCCCAGTTGTGCTTTTTTATTTTTTTTGGTATGCGATGCACTGTGCTGAGTCCCAGGTGTGTCAGATAGTACAAAAAAAGAAACGATGTTTGCACTCTCTCAACATATCTTTATATCAAGCAGTAGGCAAATCCCGAACCGAACTGTTCACATGTATTCCAGAGTTGACCGGACGTAAATCTTCTATAGAATGTCCTGGCATGGCACCGGGAAAATGCTTGCATTTCGGCAAAGAAACCCCGAGGTTTTACACCCTTTAGCACTTGCATATCGACATGATGGCTCCAGTTCAAATCAGGAGTGAAATGCATGCCTAAATATTTAGATCCCAATACCTGCTCCAACGGCATCCTGGTATTCTTAATAATATTTGAGTTCACATCAATATCTTTTTTTTTCTTGTAAAGCTAATATGAACTGTTTTAGACAAGTTCAAATTCATATTCCATATAAACTCTGAGGTTCTGTTCAGGTCTTCCTGATACCTTTTAATGTCGCGATCACAAGTGACTGCTCTATGAAAAACACAGTCAACTCCTCTATGAAGAACACAGTCATCCACAAATAACCGCATTAGAAACCCTATTTCATCGCTAACCTCGTTCACATAGAGCAAGAACAACAGTGGTCCCCAACACTTGGCCTTAGGCAAACCAGAGACAAGTTGCACCATTTGATGTTCAGCACCATTTGCAACTAGAAACTGTTGGCGTAAACATAATCCTTCACCCCTGCTCAGCACCTGTCTAGTTCCCCCGCCCAGTGGCGTTGTGAGGGGGATACAGTCCGCACCGGGTGCTGTGCCCAGGGCGGTGCAGCTGAGCAGTGAGAGGAAAGAAGGAGCGGGGGGCGAAATAAATTATTTTGTAAAGACATGAAAAGGTGTCGCTGAGACACGGACTGGAAAATGTGACCTTCTCGTAGAACTAATTATTCTGTTGTGAGGATTGCTTGAAAACACATGCCTTAGTTTATGCCAGAGACTCCACGCCATTTTAACGTTAGACCAGGCCTGTGTGCATGCGTGTACCCTGGAAACACCAGCATTAACTCGATACCCATCGGAAACCCCTGCGTGGGCAAGTGTTAGACGACATGCATCGACGGTTGCGCTGCCCCATCGCCTCTTTTTGTATATGTGCAGTTCACTCTCCTTTTCCAAGCAAGGACTGCTGGCAGTATCTCTACAGCAGACTTTTGTCTTGTTCACTTATCTCTTGTGCATCTCTCGCTCAGCCCAGTCACACGTATGTCTGCCTCACACTTTCAAAACACCAAAAGGCACAGAATGCCTGTTGTTCAATGGAATGGCAAGTCTGATCACTACGTGCCGACTAGAAAAAAAATAATGAGAAGAGAAAGAGGGCACCTTTAACAAGGCAAGGTGCTTTAAAAGAGGAATTGAGGAATGTATCCAAGGGTGCTCACATAGTGCATTATGCGGTTCTTACCTATTTTCTCAGAAAAAAGCAAAGTGAATGTTAAAATGGGAAATACAATTGAAAGCATTAAAAAAATGAGCCTGGAGGCACCCACTATCTCCCAGCTTTAAAAGGCCGTTTCACACTTAATATTTTCTTTTGGGCATCAATGTGCATTGGTAACTTTGCAGTTTGGATGCGGTAGTCTACTAGCAGCTTCTGGAGACAAGGAGAGGAGAAAAGTTAAATGTAGAGAAAGTAAAAGGCTTTCACCTATGCATGTGGCATGTGAAAGGCTCTGCTTGGGACCAGCTACAACCCATGAAATTGAAAGTTTTGAGGAAAGGGTTCAGTTACAGAGTGTGCTGAAAGAGTGTTTCGCTGTGAACTCCCATTATGTGACCTCACTTACAACCACCGCCTCTTGGTACTACCAATGCAGTCGAACACCCAAGACCTTTAGCTGCAGCATGATGAAGACTTCCGGTTGCAATATTTCAGAAGCGCCTTCATTGTGTAGTTCACGAGGCCCCTTTGTTCTTATGGTCTCATACTGGGAAATCACCTGTCTTAAGCTACTTGCTCAGTGAATTTCCTCGCAACTTACACATGCTAGTGTTTCTGCCTTTTTTGGAAATGTGTGCTTTTGATGTGATGTTCTGCTGAATTATCAGTCGTGGGGCACGATCGCTGCTTCTAAGTTTTAAAAAAAATGCCATTTCACTCTCACTGCGTGGTTGGGTGCAGAGCAAACTTAACTTCAAAGCAAACCATGAGCATAGAGGAGGTAGAAAGGAAGTTGCGATTCGGTGCTTAAAACGCGAGGATGGGGGCAGAGGTGGGAGGGGGAGGGAGAGTGCCGCGCCACGCTTCCGCACTGGGTGCGGGTGACCCTAGTCACACCACTCTCCGTGCCAGGACAGGCTCCCTTGAAAACCATTCTGATAAGAATTAAACAATAGACGTGTGCCTATATGTGATACAATACTGGTATGCAAAATATGCTCAAGTGTCTTGCATGCAACTACAGTGATACTGCCTTATAATTTGACAGAGTGTTACGATGACCAGATTTGTAAATTGGCACAATCTTGAGATTTTCCAGTTGATCACGAAGACAGGATTCATTAAATGATTTTCCAAAAATAATATTTAAGTACAATGCTCCTGACTGAGCACAAAGTTTACAAAATTTATTTGCAAGCCATCAGGACACCCAGCCTTAGCAACCTTCAGGTTCCTCGAAAAAGACGATACTATACCATTTATGCTGGTAACAACATCACTCATAGCACTCACCACGGCTTAGAAATTTGAGGTATTCATATCATCATGATCAATTTCAGACCTGGAAGCAGAGCTAAAATACTCATTAAAAATCTTAGCTTTTCTGCGTCATCAACAAAGCTATATCTGACACAAATAATGGTATAGCTACAGTCCTTTCCATTTCTCATTAGATGCTTCCAGAATTCCTTTGGATTATCTTTCAATTTCAATTAGATTAAAACACAGACCTAATATTTTACTGCTGTTAGTGCAACTTGCATTTCTTTTTGGTGATGACCTCTCCAGGCCCTCTGCCCTCTCTGGGAGCCCACTACTAGGCCGATAGGTCACATTACATGGCAGTCATATGGCCACATATAGTGTAGTCTTGTGAACCTTGCAGGTGAACCGTCCACCCATCCGTCCGTCCGTCCGTCCGTCCATCCATCCATCCGTCCATCCATCCATCCATCCATCCATCCAAAAGTGATCATGTGAAATGAAAGATGGAAATGTCTGGTTTGATTTGGTTTATGGGGTTTAACATCTCAAAGCAACTCAGGCTATGAAAGACATCGTAGTGAAGGGCTCCTGAAATTTCGACCACCTGGGCTTCTTTAACCGTGCACTCACATCGTGCAGCACACAGGTGCCCTTCTTTTCGCCTCCATAGTTGTTTATTTTGTTTTTCGAGCATAGCGCAATCCTCACATGGGCCATACCTGTTTAGAGCAGTGGGAGAGACAACCTGTGACCAGCTTAAACTTTTGTCGCCTTACCCTAGGTGGCCCGGCATCACCTCTCGGGAGGCTGGCGGTCCCTTGTGTTTGAGTTTAATCTCGTATCTTCTGTTGAGAATACCCCCTCATGTCTTTGGTGTTAGATCTGCCCCTGAGTCGGGTTCCTAATCAGCACTGGGATCCTAGTCTCCCCATATGCTCCTCTTCCTCTATTTGAAATTCGAAGCCCTGGTAACAGAAAGCATGCCGCACAGCTTGACTTAAAAGCAAATTCAATGGGTCATATATTTGTAATTTTGGTTGTAAATGACAAAGGATGCATAACACAAGTTTAACCCTTTGACTGTTTTTGCCGTACGGGTACTGCAGCCGCATTTCGTCCCACAGCATTCTTGCCGTACGAGTACTGCTATGCATTAGCATAGCGTTTAAAAAAGTTCGACACGGGGGGTGAGTTTTTTGTGCAGAATATTCTACAGTCAAGGGGTTAAAAGATAGTTTATTATAGCTTTGTGATGCTGAAGGCACTGCTGTGTCATGAAGTCTGGCAGTTGATTTAATGCACCAGTGGAGCAACTTGGAAGGCATTAACCCAGGGGAGGCACTTGTATCCAGAAGAGTACATTGTAGAAATTCTTTAGGAAAAGTCCCGGCAGGGTGCTTTTTTGAACTCGTGTGAAATTTGAAGACTCATAAGCTCACGACAACCACAAAACAATGTCATAAGCTTGCTGCAGAAATCATCCCCCTCATGTTGTTTCATCCCCTCGTGTTGGATGAAACAGCTCAAAGGAATCCTTGTCCTTCGTGCTGTTCCTTCCAACATCTTCTTTATGGCCATTTCTTATAGTAAAATTTTAGCCAAAATGGTCTTTTACCACCCATAACACAGTCATTTGGCTGAACAAAAATTTGTTTTGGACAAGCCCTGCCTGTTGCAAACTGGACACAGAGCACCACAAAATACACAATGAGATTGACTTGTCAGGAGTCTGAAATGACAGTTGGCTTGTGGGAAGCCCAGTTCATCCATGTCTGCTAGAAGGTTTGAAATGCTGAAGCAGTATGCTTGATGGTCATGTTTTTTTCTCCAGTCTGTTGCTGTATTTAGCTTTTGTGTAGAGTTTACCTTCAAATGAACTTTTTTTTTCTCCTCCTGCTTAGATTTGCTGTTGATCTCGTTGTCTGCAGTGCACTGGGGTGTGATATGTTTGACTGTGTTTTTCCTACAAGGACAGCGGTATGTGAAATTTTATCATAATTATTTTTGCAAAAAATTTTGTTTTGAGGATTCATTAGTTACATGCACAAATTATTTTACACTGGATGTTGGTGATAATTATTTCTGTGTTTAACTGTTGTTAATAACGAGGTGAATAAAATTTTGCTTTGAGGATTCATCAGTTACATGCATTAATTATTTTACACTGGATGTTAATGATAATTATTTTTGTGTTTATTTAGCTGTTGTTAATAATGAGACAGTGCATTTGCATTTACACGGCGTAAAAGTTAAGTTTCTAGGCTAACTCTGTTTAGGAAAGTGCGTTAATTGTCTGTGTTTATGTGCTATCACCTTAAATATTATCTCCTTGCACAGCAATACTGCACTCCCAGCATTTTCACCTCAGTGTCTTCCTTTCAAATCGCATCAAGCACCCTTAATAATTCACATTGGATCGGCGTAGTGGCATTAAAACATTGACATTTGAGTTGAATCTCCATCTTTAGTCAGAAGGCAAAGTTCACAGGAGGTGATCCTGGCAAGTAAGGTGGATGCAGAACTTGAAATCATGTTTTTTCGGATGATGAACTCTCATGTGAGGAGAGCTCAGTCACAGGGTGCATTGTTAACTTGGGTTGCTCGTTCACCTTGCGTTTGGCGCTCTTTGGCCTGAGATTCCCTTGCACCAATAAAACCCAACGTCATTATCATCATCACAGAGTGCATTGTTGGTGCTGAAATTGCAGATGCGGCAGTACACAAGGCCAGAATAGCGACAGCTACACCACTCCTGATGTACACAGGATGATGTCTTTAGACACACTGACTTATGAAGGTTGGGGCTTCCTGTGGCTGTTGCGTACCAGGGAGCCTACATGTTGTGCTGCGGCTCCCTGCTTAGGGTGGTGATATCTCATGCCAGGGTTGTCTATTTTGGCCAAAAACGACCGTCAAGCTTGGTGGGCCGCCATTTTGGTCCCCAGCCTAGAGTGGCACGCTTTGTAATGTAGAACAAGGCTGGTGTAAAAGGAGAATTTGGTCGTATTAGCTGATTAGGAACCTTGTGTGCCTTTTTTGGGAGGATCACAGCTTTGCAATTAAATCAAAATGATGTTTCTTAGCAGGAAATATTGTTTGCCGACACATTGTTTTAATGCCTAGCGTTACTTTTCTAATGAGCATCATGTGCAGATGTGTACAGTATGTCCGCAGTAGCTGTTTTATTTTAGTTACAGTGCCACGCCTGTTATATCAATGAAATGCTTATATTGAGCATAATTGCACTAACATTATTGTAAGTACTATTAATTAATTAATTGCAAACAAAAAGGAGTTTTATGCTGCAACATCAAGTCTGGATGGATTACATCGAGTGGAATTGCGCTCGACTATTTTCAAGTCATAATTATTTGCGGTTATTCAATTCATTGTGATTAATTGAACGGTGCAGCGGTGGCGTAGCGGTAGAACATCCGCCTCGCATGCAAGAGGACCGGGGCTCAAATCCCGGTGCCGCGCAATTCTCCACCGGGTAAAAAAAAAATCCGCGTGTCGATGGAATTGTATACACAGGTTTGGGGTGCGACCTGATGCCGATGAACACCTCCGGCAACGCACTCTCTCACCAGAATAGGAATTGGCCACCCTGGTGCAATAATTGGTCACAACCTCCTATGATAAGCCCCATAAAACCCCGGCCCTCAGTCACCAGCGGCTGCGGAACAACTGACCACGGCGGCGGTCAGACCTGTGACGCAGCAGGGGGCGCTAAAAAAGCCTGGCTCCGCCGGACAGGCCGCCATTGGAAACTGACCCTGGCAACGTTTAATGCTAGAACCCTAGCTAGTGAAGCTAGTTTAGCAGTGCTGTTAGAGGAACTAGAGGGCATGAAATGGGATATCATAGGGCTTAGTGAGGTTAGGAGGCCGAATGAGGCATATACTGTACTGAAGGATGGGCATGCACTGTGTTATCGAGGTTTACCGGAGAGGCGACAACTAGGAGTAGGTTTCCTTGTCAATAAGTATATAGCGGGTAATATAGATGAATTCTATAGTATTAATGAGAGGGTTGCAGGCATCGTAATTAGGCTTAATAAGCGGTATAAACTGAAGGTTGTACAGGCCTATGCACCTACATGTAGTTATGATGACCAGGCAGTTGAAAGCTTCTATGAAAATGTAGAATCGGCAATGCGAAAAGTAAAAACGTACTAATACTGTACTAATGGGCGACTTCAATGCCAAGGTAGGGAAAAAACAGGCAGGAGACAGGGCAGTAGGTGACTGTGGCATTGATTCTAGGAATAGCAGGGGGGAGTTACTAGTTGAGTTTGCAGAGCGCGATAACTTACGAATCATGAATACCTTCTTCAGCAATGAACGGAAGAACCGGAAATGGACATGGAAAAGTCCTAACGGAGAGACTAAAAATGAAATCGACCTCATAATGTGTTCAACCCCTGCCATTGTGCAGGATGTAGAGGTAATCGGGAAAGTGTGATGCAGTGACCACAGGATGGTGAGGTCCCGAATTAGCCTAAATCTGAAGAAGGAACGCAATAGATTAGTAAGAAAGAAACCCATCAACGAATTAGCGGTGAGGGGGAGGGCAGAAGAGTTCAGGATCTTGCTACAGAATAGGTATTCAGCTCTCACTGAGGATGGCGACATTACCCTAGAGGCAAGGAACAATAATTTCAGAAATATGATTACTGAGTGCGCGGTATAGGTAGGCGGTAGGATAGTTAGAGAGGATACCGGTAAGCTGTCTAAGGAGACGAAAGATTTGATTAAGATACGCCAGAGTATGAAAGCTTCCAATCCAACAGACCAGATCAAATTGGCCGAGATATCAAAGCTAATCAATAAGCGCAAGGTGGCCGATATAAGGAAGTATAACATGGACAAAATTGAGCATGCTGTAAAAAACGGGGGAAGCCTTAAAGCGGTAAAGAAGAAATTGGGTATAGGCAAAAACCAGATGTATGCGATAAGGGACAAGGCGGGCAACGTCATCACTAATATAGACAAGATAGTCAAAGTAGCCGAAGAGTTCTATACAGATCTCTACAGTAGCCAAAGTAGTCAGGACCGTAATGAGATTGGCGGTAGGGAAAAACAGTCAGACGTTTCACCAGTGACGAAGGACGAGATCAAGAAAGCACTAGAAACTATGAAAAGGGGGAAATCAGCTGGAGAGGATCAGATAACTACAGATTTGCTGAAGGACGGGGGGGGATATCGTGCTAGAAAAACTGGCCACCCTGTATACGCAGTGCCTGGTGTCATCGACGGTACCGGAACCATGGAAGAACGCAAACATTATCCTCATTCACAAGAAAGGGGACTCTAAGGACCTTAAAAATTACAGACCAATCAGCTTACTGTCTGTTACGTATAAGGTATTTACTAAGGTAATCACTAATAGAATCAGGACAACCTTAGACTGCAATCAAGCAAAGGATCAAGCAGGGTTTCGGAAACGATACTCTACTATCGATCATATCCATACCATCAATCAGGTGATAGAAAAATGCTCAGAATATAACCAGCCCTTATACATAGCACTCATTGATTACGAAAAAGCATTTGACTCAGTTGAAACCTCGGCGGTGATGCAGGCATTGCGAAATCAGGGGGTAGACGAGCCGTACGTGTAAGTGCTGGAAGATATATATAGTGGCTGCACAGCAACCATAGTTCTGCATAAAGAAAGTAACAAAATTCCCATAAAGAAAGGTGTTAGGCAAGGAGACACAATCTCCCCAGTACTATTCACAGCTTGTTCAGAGGAAGTATTCAGAGACTTGGAATGGGAGCAGTTGGGGATAAGGGTAGATGGAGAATACCTCAGTAATCTGCGATTTGGTGATGACATTGCCTTGCTAAGCAACTCGGGGGATGAACTGCAAATAATGATTTATGACCTAGACAGAAAAAGTAGAAAGGTAGGCTTGAAAATCGATATGCACAAGACTAAGGTAATGTTCAACAGCCTCGGGAAGGAACAGCAGTTTACATTAGGTAGCGAAATACTGGAAGTAGTAGGCGAATATGTCTACTTAGGACAGGTAGTAACAGCAGATCCGGACCATGAAAAAGAAATAACAAGAAGAATAAGATTGGGATGGAGCGCATTTGGCAAGCACTCGCAGATTATGACTAGCAGCTTACCGGTATCGCTCAAGAGGAAAGTATACAACAGTTGCATCTTGCCTGTACTCACCTATGGGGCTGAAACGTGGAGGCTAACCAAGAGAGTTCTACTTAAGTTTGAGGACAACCCAGAGGGCTATGGAACGAAAAATGGTAGGGGTAACATTAAGAGACAGAAAGCGTGCAGAGTGGGTCAGAGAAATAACTCAAGTTACCGACATTCTAGTGGAAATTAAGAAGAAGAAATGGGCATGGGCAGGACATGTAGTGCGAAAAGAGGATAACCGATGGTCGCTGAGGGTAACAAACTGGATTCCAAGGGAAGGAAAGCGTAGCAGGGGGCGGCAGAAAGTTAGGTGGGCGGATGAGATTAAGAAGTTCGCAGGGGTCAGGTGGATGCAGCTAGCACAGAACCGGGTTAAGTGGAGAAATATGGGAGAGGCCTTCGCTCTGCAGTGGGTATAATCAGGCTGATGATGATGATGAAAAATTGAACTTCAGGCTATAGCATCAAGTCACATATCATTGGATAGCTTGTACTGAGTACGATTGTACTACACTAATTGCTGGCTTTAATTAATAAACATTCCTTAGTTAATTGTGATTAAGACTGGTTGGTTGGTTTTTGGGATTTTGACGTCCCAAAGAGACTCAGGCTATGAGACGCCGTAGTGGAGAACTCCGGAAATTTCGACCACCTGGGGTTTTTTAATGTGCACTGACATCGCACAGCACACGGGCGCCTAAGAATTGAATTTTAAATTTTAAGCTACAATGTCAAGTCATATATCAAAGGATAGTTTATATCGAGTAGATTGCAATACACTAATTGCCACAATTTAGTAACAGTTGTCAAATAGTTAATTGGGATTAACTCTTGAAATTTAGACTACAATGTCAAGTCATATATCACGAGTCAGCTTATGTTGGAAGGCAATTCCAGTATACTAATTACTGGTCTTAATTAGTATATGCTAATTATTTATTTGTAATTAGCATTTTAACTTTAGGCTACAACGTGAAGTCGCATATCACAGAATAGCTTATATCGAGTATGATTACAATTCCTTAGTTACCAGTACCAATTAATAGTCATTACTTAGTTATTTGTGAGCAACAATTGAGCCTCAGGCTCCAATGGCAAGTCATATCACGGGATGGCTTATGTCGAGTACGATTCCGATTCCAATACACAAATTGCTGGTCTTACCTAACAGCTGTTAAGTAAAATTAATCAGCATTTAAACTTTAGGCTGCATCAAGTCATATCAGCTATTATCAAATGCGATTGCAGCACTCATTGTCGGCCTTTGTAACCGTCAGTCAGCTAATTGTCGTTAACAAAAATACGAGTCATGAGTCGTGTTTATGAGTGAGTTGTTATTGCACAATTTTTTAGACTCCACTCGTTAGAGTATGCTACTATTTTGAGTTTTTTGTCATATGCTATGTTGCATGTAGAGTCATGAATTATGACTATGACTACCAGTCATGATTACAGGCAATGGTTTTGCAGACTCCACATTTACAGTATATGCTACTTTGCAAAAGGCTTAGTCATGCTACCTCGCATTATGACTGCGAATCACGAGTAATGACTCTGAATCCCCTTTTTCCAAGTTTTCATTTTTCCAATTAGTTCAATTAATTTATCAATTACACTAACTTTATTAATGAGCAACAACAATCATCTGCTTTTCACTCTGAGTGTTTTGACACCTTTCAAATCCCATTTACCATTTTCTTTTTTTTTTTCAATTGTTTCAATTACTTAATTGATCAGTTATGCTCTCGTATTTTTTTAATTAGCCTCATCAAGCATTGTTTTTCATTCTGACTTTTGACAGCTTTGAATCCCCTTTTCCCATTTTTCTTTTTCTTTTAATTGATCAATGAGGCACTCTAAATTTTCTTAATTAGCATCATTAAGTGTTGGCTTTACATTGTGAGCATTTTGACACCTTTGATCCCTTTCTTCAATTTTTGTCTTTTTTATTTTTTAATTCATCAATTAATAACTTTTTTAATGTGTCATCACTTATCACACACCAATCAATCATCACTAGAACCACGAATTACCATGGTAGAATTTTTACACTGCCCCTGATTATTTCCAACACGCTGTGCAGACTGCTACTACTACTATACTACTACTACTATGTCAACAGCTTTTTGACAAAACGAGCTGTTAAGCAACCACTTAATATTCACCGCAGTGCACAACTAAAATTTCATGCAGTAAGCAGCAAAGAAAATTTGGACCGCCGCATTGTATGAGCTCCAACTCTCTCCTGCATGCGGAGCACCCGGCTGCACCGGTTCAGTTAGGGACCAAAATGCCATTAGCTCAACTGGCAACACTGGTTTTTAGCGGGCAGCGGCAAGTGCCTCTTCAAAGGCTGCCACCACCCGAAGCCGGGCGCCACGGCGTAACATGTAGGCTCTCTAGTGTGTGCAGCCTTGTGCTGCCCTCTATTGGCTCCAAACGTCAGCTCAAACACTTGTCTCGAAACTTTTTGATATCTTTGTTATGCAGCCCCTAGACAGCATATAGTACTGTACTATTTCATTGTTTCTTTAAACTTGTTCTTAATGCCTTCAGCCTCTCATCATGCACAAGCATGGTACTTTCAGTGCTTGTTGCTGGAAGCCTCAACAATTAAAAGCTTTTTTTTTTTTTTTTTTTTTTTTTTTTTTTTTTTTTGTAGCAGCCACTTTGACGAAAACAACTGCTCTAAGGAGCCAATGCAGTGGGATGAAAATGGGCAGTTTGGAGGAGAGAATAATGTTATGTGGCACTTTAAAATGAGAAGCTTCCTTATGATACATCTTTAACTTGTCTTTTTTTTTTTTTTGTTTTTTGTTTTCAGAGATTTGGCTGTGCTTTGGTAATGGGAGGCCAATTAAACCTGAAGAACACAGAGTTTTGCAATGACTTTAGCCCTATTGAAGATAATTGCCCCTGCTCAACGTGTCGTCAGTACACACGGGCTTACCTGCACCACATTGTCAAGCGAGAGACAGTTGCCTGTCATTTGGTGTCCGTCCATAATGTCAATTTCCAGGTAGCACCCATTTCAACATTTTATTTGGCCTCACTACTTTCTGTGCATTTCAAAGCATTCTTCAAAAGGCAAAGTTCTGTTATATGAGCGACATAACTACTTCACAAATTGGTCAACTTCTTTCGTATTTATGGTCCACTTTCTCAGGCTAGTTATTTGAACTTCACTTGGAGAGCTAGGAGGTAACAGTTTACATTCAACTACTGCCTGCTATGCATGATTAAGATTCAATTATGAAGAATGATCCCATTGCACAGCTCTAAAGCCACATGCATCGTGAAAGATGTAAAGGAACCAAATTTTTGTTGTATGTCCTTTTTCTTTGGATTGCCATGTGAAATACAGCTAAGTCCAGTAATAATTTATAATTAATTTTTTCTCTTAGGTTGTTTTAGTATCAACTGTCGAATGGCAGCTATGACGATGCAAACGAGTTGATACGCTGTTAAGGTCAAATGGCAGGTACACAATTTGTGGTGTATTAGCTGTTTTATTTTGTTTTTTCGTTTCTTGTCATTGCCACTCTTGAAGAAGGCCGAAGTGATAGTTGGAATAAATTAATTAAAGCATCAAAGCAGTGATTTTATTGCACTTTATGGATGCCTCATATGACCTTAACTTTGTCTCAGCTTGTCTGTTACGATATGACCATCATTCGGTGGTGAAAACAAACTACTTGAGGGGAAAATTATTTTATAAATCATTTAGCAGGTGCAAACAAATTCCACGTAGTGTTCTATGCTTATACCAATGTCCTGCACAATTTCAAAAAAAAATATGCAATGCAAAATTTGGTGCCCCTACTTTGTATGCAAGAAGAGAACTAAATACCAGGTACAAAATTAGTAATTACTAGATGATGTGTGATAGCCATGAGTAGTAAAATATTAAACTTAAGGCTTCAAAAGTTTAACACGTGGCTTTGTATCGTATCAGTGGCAATAGGAAAATGTGAACAGACCTTTAAAGGGTCCCTGCAGCAGCTCTGAAGATGGCGATAAGAAGCGTCATTATGTAGAATAAAGGCTATCAAGTTCTCATGCTGCATACAAGTCCTCGAAGGCAAATCAGTAATTTGCAATACATTTTTAAAATTTTCTATTCTTGCATCTAGCTGCATCATGCAGTGCCAGTGACTCACTTGAAGTCTTCCCTCTCAACATCGGGAAGCACACGTAGCATATCACTCAAGATGGCCTCTCATTGGCTCAGAATGTTCTTAGATGAAAGGAGTGGGGTGCCCTCCAGGTTTTCGCTGTATTGCCATGCTATGGCAGAAGAGTGAGTGGCTGAAACAAAAATGAGCTGGGTGACATATTCATTGGTGAAACATCATCTTGGCCTATAATCTGTATTTCTCTTTCTGACTGGCTGCTTTATATGATTTGAGAAGAAAGATGCTGAAGGTCATTTTTAACTACTGAAATCTCTGGTGCTGCGTAAACTTTGTCATAAATTTTTTGTGGAAGAATGATGGTGATTCAATGTCTGAGTCTTCCTTTTCTTGCCCTTGGTGCACAATGTCACAGGAATGCTTTAATGCAGAAATTCAGTCTTGGCCTACACCTCATGATTTTTTTGTCTACGAAAAAGCGTCCTCATCTGATGCTTTACGGAGTAAGCTGAGCAAACTCTTTTCTTTCCTTTTAAGATGAGGCTTATGAAGAGCATCCGGGACAATATCAAGGCTGGAACCTTTGTCAGCTTTGTGAAGGCATTTATGAAGACATTTTATCCAAAAGATGACTACCCTAGTTGGGTGGTTAATGCTCTTGCAGCTGTAAATATCCACTTGGATCTGTGATCATTTTACCGTTTTTTACACTTTTGTCTTTGGGTCCAACTTCTGCTTTCAGCAGCTTCAGTATAAGTGAAATAAAAAACTTTCCAGCAAGGCATCTTCTCATTTCTTCACATTTGCAAAAGATCTCATTTCATTCCATTCACTTGCATTATGTGGACAGCTTAATATCAGCGTTAACCGAGGAAGATGACCCGAGTGTAGAAGCAATGAACTATAATTTCAGAAACGCCATTATTTAGTGTGCAGTAGAAGTAGGCAGTAGGATAGTTAGACAGGATACCATTAAACTATCTAAGTAGATGAAAGATCTGATTAAGAAATGCCAAAGCATAAAAGCCTCCCATCAGGTGACTGCAGATTTGTTAAGCAATGGTGGAGAAACCGTGCTAGAAAAGCTGGCCACTCTGTATACACAACGCCTCATGACCTCGATGCTACCGGAATCTTGGAAGAATGCTAACATTATCTTATCCTTAAGAAAAGGAACGTCACAGATTTGAAAAGTTACAACAGACCCATCAGCTTAATATCCATTACATACAGGGTATTTACTGAGATAATTGCTATTAGAATCGTTGGACTTCAATCAACCAAAGTATCAGGCAGGCTTTCTTAAAGGCCAATGTACAATAAATGAATCCCCATACCATCAACTAGGTGATAAAAAAATGCACGAAATATAATGAACCACTATGCAAAGCGTTCACTGATTATAAGAAAGCATTTTACTCAATCGAAACCTCAGCAGTCACGTGGCATTGTGAAATCAGGGTGTAGATGAGCCACATATGAAAGTACTTGAAGATATTTATAGTGGCTGCATAGCAAACATAGTACTCCATAAACAGGAGCGGAAGTGCTGCTCCATTCTGCTGTAAACTGATTTTGCTGCTCCGAAGCACAATATTGCTCCAAAACTGCTCCAAACCAGCTGCCTAAGTGTATTGACGTCAAATTTAGCAAAAGGCTGGTTTTTACTGCACTGTGATCCATCGTATTGCCTGCGAAGAATGTGATCCAATCCAATTAACTTACCATAGTATTGTAGTGCACTGTAACCGTGACAAGCACAGCAGGCTGTGGCATGTTTCGAGTTGTGCATCCTCGATTTGGGAGCTGCTATAGTTGAAATGATGACAGCGCACTGGCGGCAAAGGTATATGGTATAATGGACATTATGCTATGCCTAACGTGCAAATAAAATTTTTATAATCTAGACAAGCATATTTGGAGCAATAATAAATATTTGTTTGCAAGTAAATTTAAAATGAATCTGAAGCAATTGGAGGGAATTAATTGTGGAAAAATGCTGTTCATGTTACATGGCATCTCTTCTCAGCCTTTTCAATTCTCTGTGGAGAGAGAAGTGATGCAGTTACCGCAAATTACCATGAGCTATTAGGAAATTTGTTCAGCTGCATAAAATGAGTTCTAGTGCTTCTGCTGTGAAAGCAAGATGGTACTCCACCATTGAGCCTGTTTATCAGTAACAGTTGTGCAAAACCTATGTCAAACAAAAGCATCTAAATTGTTTTGGGGGTGATACACCGAATGTGAAAGTCACTAGAAACCTTCTCAAGGGGGTTGGAAAGCCACACAGGCCATATCACCAACATGCTGAAATTGAGGAAGTGCCAGTGTCTCTAAAGGACTAAACATCAGTGGCCACTGGCTGAAGGAGGAAAAGACTAACCTTGAGTGCAGTCTATTCTTCGTGGGAAACTACTGACCAGCATCTAGGAATTCATCATCTCAGGCATGGGAAGTGATATGAATAAGATAAGTGAAAACATGTTGCTCATTGATGTGGATTCTAGACTAGTGGGAGTGCTTTAGCACATCAAAGTGGCAAACTCCACATTTCTCTATCAAGCCAAGTAAACAAAAGTCAAATTTTGTGCTCAGTTATGGTGTGGAAAAACAAGCATTGCATTTGTTACTAGTCTGTTTGGTATCGTTACTCAGCTCGGCTGTTATTTTAGATGTTTATACATGTTTTGGCGATCTGTGTTGTCAGAGATGCGTGAATAGTCGGCAAAGCATTGAACGTTTAAGAAAAAGGAATCAAATTGTTTTTTTTTGTGTGTCAGGATTATTAAATTGCAAATAATCAAGGCATTTCAAACTTAGAAACATGCTCCTAAACATAACTCATGTGCTCCAAAACTTGTTTTATTGCTCCAAAGGTGTTCCGAAATGGCATTATTACCGCTCCCTGAGCTGCTCCAAAATGCTAGAGCCTGCTTCCACCCTTGCACAACGAAAGTATTAAAATTTCAATAGGAAATTAAGCAATTTTGGCAAGGTAAAAAAGTGCACTAACACACACAGTATAAAATGAAGACAGGACATGCATTAGTGCATGCCGTGTCTTTTCTTCCTTCTGTATATGTCCTTTGGTGCACTTTTTTCCCCTGCCAAAAACTATGCACAATCTCGCCCAAGTACCAGTTTTGCTAAATTACAATCGCTCCCATACTGTTCTTTGCTTCCTTGGAGAAAGTATTCAAAAAGCTGGATTGAGAACAGTTTGGGATAAGTGCTGAAGGAGAATGCCTCAGTAATGTGAGATTCACTGATGACATTGCTTTGCTGAGTAGCTCAGGTGACAAATTGGTTGGTTTTGGTTTTGTGGGGTTTAACGTCCCAAAGCGCCTAAGGCTATGAGAGATGCCGTAGTGGAGGGCTCCAGAAATTCCGACTGCCTAGAGTTCTTTAATGTGCACTGACATCACACAGCACACAGGCATCTTGCTTTTCGCCTCCTTCGTAAAGCGGCCGCTGAGGCCAGGATTCGATCCCGCATCCTTGGGCACAGTAGTCGAGTGTTGTAACCACTGCGCCACCCCGGCGGGGCTCGCGGTGACAAATAGCAAAGGGCGATTAATGACATAGACAGGCAGAGCTGAATAGTAGGCCTAAAAATTAATATGCAAAAGGCTAAAGTTATGTTCAACAGCCTCGGAAAAGGATACCAGCTTATGATAGGTAGCAAGGCACTGAAAGTAGTAAGGGAATATGTCTACTTAGGATAGGTAGTAGCCGCAGATCCGGATCACAAAAGGCAAATAGCTAGAAGAAACAGATTTGGCTAGAGTGCATTCGATAAGTATTGTCAGGTCATGAATGGCAGCTTACCAGCATGCCGGTAACATATAGCGGCTGTATGTTGCCAGCACTCACCTATGGAGCAGAAACAGAGATGTTAATAAAAAGAGTTCAACTTAAATTGGGGACCACAGAGAGAGCTATGAATTGAAAGATGATAAGACAGGAAACATGCAAAGTGGGACAGAGAAAAAATTCAATTTAATGACATTCTAGTAGAAATTAAGATGAATTGGGCGTGGGCCAGTCAGATAATTGATGGTCCCTAAGGCTGACACTAAATTTCAAGCAAAGACAAGTATAGCAGGGGGTGGCGGGAAGTTTGAGTGGATGGGACAAAGTTTGCGGAGATCAAATGGATTCAGCTGGCACAGGACCAGGTTAATTGGAGGGATACAGTGGAGGCCTTTGCTTTGCAGTGAGAGTAATCAGAATAGTGATGATATGGGGAAAATCTGCTTCTCCTTAGTGTCAGAAAGCACTCAACTTGTAAAATTTTGACTAATAAATGGATTTTAATCTTGCATATGTGTTATGGATATGAAATTACTTCACAATGCATCCAGATCGCAGGTAATGTTGGGTAAGGCCAGTGAAAAGTGTTTATTTTTCAGAGCTGTCGGCTCTTTTATGAATATGGAAATCATGTCATTTTGAAGAAGGGAAAATTTTTGGGCATGTTGGTTCATCATCAACAAGGCAAAGCACAAAAAACGACAAAGGACGAGATGAGGTCGGGCTTGTGCCTTCCTCATCTCGTTTTTTGTGCTTTGCTTTGTTGACATTTTGAAGAGTAAGCTTGAAAAACCTCTTTAGGGAAACTTAGTTGTCATCATGACATTCACTGAAATCCTGACAGCTTTAACTGGACAAGAAAGAATGCACTGGCAATCATATAATGCAATGTGATAAATCTATAATAGCAGTATTGGTTCTACATTTTTCTTTTATATAAATTTCCTTTCTTTTCTTGTTTTGAATTCAATCATGTCGTCACTTTTCCATGCCGCTTCTGCATCGGCTTCTGTAAGGTGGAGGTAAATAGTTGTGTGAGGCCTGTAGGTGTGAGATGCATTTTTCTGGATGGTGCACGAAAGATGCCCCAATTCACTCCAGTCTGCTAGAGGAGTTGGGGTTTGGAGGCTTTGAAAAGACACATTAAACAAAGTGTCTTTTTTGACCAAAATAGGATTGTACTGCTAATGGTTGAAAAGGTGCTATATATGGCATGGATCCCTAGTATATTGTGTAGAAAAACACTGTAGCAGGGACACTAGCAGCAGAATGGTCATTTTGTTGTCACTGTCCTTTCGTGGCTCAATATATTTGCTTACTCACTAAAAGTTTAAATGGTTTCAGATAGAGTGCAGGGTCCTAAAGAGTCAGCCCCACAATGGTGGTGCAGTGGTTAAGATTGCGGACTACTGTGCCGGAGTACCCGGGTTAAATCCCGACCGCTGACGGCTGCGTTTCGATGGCGGTGAAACAGAGTGGCGTCCATGTGCTGTGCGATGTCGGTGCACGTTAAAGAACCTTAGGTGGTCAAAATTTTCAGAGTCCTTAACTGTGCTATCTCACATAGACCTGAGTCGCTTTGGGACGTTAAACCCTACAAACCAAATCAAACCTAAGGAACCAGTGGTGATAGACAGCAGTTGACGGAAGTGCTTACAGGATGATTCACATAATTTGAACCCACTGTTTAAAAAAGCAGTTGTTAGTTTTGCAAAAGTGAGACAGCCTGGGCTATTGGTGGCCACTAGGGAGACGTGTTGTGCATGTTTTCAGTAACTGAAAAGTTTGGGTTAAGTTCTTGGTGGTTAGTGTCACGTAGAAAGTTTTAGAACATTGTAAAATATTAAGAAAGGCACTAGTGGTGCCTTTCTTGTGATGTCCACCTCAGTGACTTAAGAATTTGGCTGCCGAATTTGGGACCATAGGATTGAATCCCAGCTGCAATGGCTGCTTTTTTATGGAGGCAAAATGCAAAAATTTTTGTTGTTTGATGCCAGTACACCAGGAAGTAAAAATTAATTTGGCATCCTTCAGTACAGCATGCCTCATAGCAAAAGTGCAGCTCCAGAACGTTACACTGAGCATACCATATCATTCTTGTGGTGGCAGCACCTTTCAGGACGCAGAAGCAGTATGCATAGCACAGAAGAACAAAGTTTTGGTGTCATGTGCTTCTGCTTTGAAAAGACCATGTCTTTGGTGCAGATTTACCCAGTGCAGCAGCAGTGCACTTAAGAGAGGGCATTCAACACAACCGTCACCACAGGCAAATGATCACATTTGGTGATGCCTCAGGGGTTTGGCAGTAATGGCTTTGAAACATTTAACCCTTTCGCTGTCAGGCATTTCTGGCCATGACGCACCCCCATTGTCGGATTGGTTTCAGGGAACGAGTGTATCAGGGTACCAGCATAGCTATTTATTTTTTATTATGATTGCTATACAAATAACTTAGTCATCAGAATATGTGCATTTCAGTGTTCTGCAGGTATTGTTAATTATCATCATCATCAGCATGATTATAAATTAGATAAATGAGGATAGTGTAAGAAAAAAACTTCTCGATACTTCTTGAGAGTCCGATTCCGAGCTCAGCTCATATTTATAATGAAAAGAGCCATCGCTCCAATCCGCAGTCGAAGGTCTCGTGCGGACAGCCATCCGAAAGTAACCACGCTAAACACTATAACCACGCACACGGAGGGCGCACATCCGGTGGCCCGCACAACAGAGAGAAATAGCACGTTGTGAAATCAAGATGACGGAGGGAGGTGGAAAGAGGCTAAAACCAGAACTCCTCAATACTACCAGTTGCGAAACTTGGGAGGGTATTTTTGCCGGTCGTGAACGCGCAATCACGTGACACAAAAGTGACGTAGAGCTACTACGTCACATCTGCGTGTCCTGTCGACGCTTTTTTTTTTTTTTTACTGGGGCAGCGAGAAAAGCGCTTGGTCGTCGGAGCGCGGCTTCGAGCTGGCGGAGGGAGAGCATCTAGCCGTCCGCACGCTTTCTTCTGTATTTTTTTCTTCCTGTTAGTAGGGAGAGGTTGAAAGGAGGGGCGGGTAAAGCCCCTCAATAAAGGGGCTTTAGGGGCGGGCAGGCCAGACAACGTAGAAAGCGTGGTTTCAAACGAGTGACGGCTTGGAGCTGCCCTCGGTAAAGCAGTATGCACGCTTGCTTCCTTTTTTCTTTTTCGCTAGCTGTGAGGTATGGGCTGGTTTGGCTTGAGAGGCAGCGGAGGGAGTGCTGAAGATTTGCTGTCGTTTACCTGGCTCAATCAGCCGCTTTTGCACCTTAAAAGTTAAGCCTCAATTATGTACATACAACAACTATATGAAAGATTTGATGTTGGGAAAGGTTGAGGGTCGCCGGAGAAGGGGTAGGCAGCGAACGCGATGGTTAGATGGCATTCTCGAGGCATTGCAGATGAAGCTATGTGATGTTAAGAAGATAGTGAGAGACCGGAAAGCGTGGCGTGACATGGTCCATAGGGTCACGAAGAGTCGGACACGACTGAACGCCTGAACTGAACTGGTAATGTAGTGACGTATCCGTAAGCTAAGTAACATCTTGTATAATTTCACAGCTTAATTCCAAACATCAACGTTTACGCGCCGCAAGATGCTGTAAAGGTATTTGCTTTTTGCCACTAAAAAGCTGCATGTGTGTGAGCGCGCGTGTGTGCAAATAACTGATGCGCAGGCCCCGCATAAGGTCAGTACTCTTGCACGTTTTCATTGTAGTGAGGAAGCAATCACAATCCCTGCAGTGCGCTGGGAAGAAGCAGACTCGCGACTCGGAAGTCCCTGCGTCGCTTCGAATACCAGCTCTAACCCCGCCAGACCACCGGAAGAAAGAGAACGAAAGCGAAAGACTGCGAACGCACAAAATCTGCGCTCACTCATTCCCCCGGGGGAGGAAAATTCTGCTTACTGCTTGAAGCCATGGGGGAGGGGAGAAGACTGTGTTGGAGGAGGAGCCATGGTGTGGACAAAACTAAAGCCCCTCAACAAAACTGCCGCGAGCGCTTCCTCGCTTCCTCTTACAAGGAAAAAAAAAAAAAAAAAAGAAAGAAAGACTCCGCGAGATACGCGTACGTGACGTGTAGGCTACGTCACCCATGTGTCACGTGATTGCGCATCGTCGATCTGCAAAAATATTCTCCCGCGAAACTTCCCATAGTAGAGTCCCTAGAAGTATTTGCTAGTCTGCCGTCCGAGCGGGGTTCCCTATGGAACCGGTTGGCCGCTTCCCGGATGAAAGCGCAGGGGGCGCTGTACGCATTCGGAGCGTGGTCGCGTTGTGTAAGTACCTGGTGCTGTGGCGGTTGTGCGGTTGTGCCGTACTGCGGATCTGCGCCGCGCTGATCCGTTGGTGCTGTGGCAAGGCTTGTGCACCACATGCACTTCTTTTCGCTCGCGAGCCGGAATGCGCGCAAATTAGCTAGCATGTGTGCAAGTGTGCCTTTTTTTATGGATATGTGATCGCGTCATGTCCAGAAAACGGGGTAAGCGTGATAGCACGTATTTCTTGCCCGGGTGCAAGACCGGGTAGCGCTCGTGCAAGGTGAAATGTTCTCTCTTCAGGACACCGAAAGACGCAGGGAAGAGGCAAGAGTGGGAGCGCAACATCAAGCGCGGCTGCAAAGGCAATAACATTGTTTATTGTCTCAGCTAGGGCATAAAGGAATATGCAAAACGAAAATTAAAAGGCGTAATAAATGAAATAAAATAGACTGGCTGTGTTCTAATAAAATTCAAGAGAGAACGATGATAAGGCCTTTGCGTGCAAGCAATGTACGAAGGTGGGTTGCTCGGTGAAAGGCCCACTGCCGTCAGGTGCCGATATTGTCGGTTTAAGTGGCGGGCCAACCCAGAAGTGGTGAATATCTTCCTCATTATTTTGTGAGTTGCAGACAGGAAATCCTGGACGTTGATATAAATATCTGTATATATAAATATCGGATGATCCGGATCGGGGTTGCCCTCACATTACTGTAACACGAATAAGCTAGTGTCGACGTTTGTGAGCGACACTTCAAACCCTGCTTTATTGAGCGAAGTTTTAAGACAGGTAAAGGTAATTGAGATTCCACGGGATGTTACGCAACTCACGAAGGATGCCATCTCAACGCTGTTTCCTGACACTCCAAAATACTTGTTGAAACCCCTGCCTCTCAAGAGAAAGGAGCGCAACTTGTACGAGCAAAAACAGGCAGCAGGGAGGCCTGCAGAGAAATAAAAAAAGTGCACTGATCCTGAAGCATCAGTGGAGCCAGTTGAAGAATACAGCGGTGGTGGATCGTGTGACGCGAGCCTGCCCCAGGAATGCAGAAAGCTGCATGCCACCGCCACTGGGGACAAATGTCGATCATTCTGATGTTGAACAGTGAACATTCGCATCGTGCCACTCAAGCGAGGACGAATCTCCGGAGGCAATTGCCATCGTCGAGTTCTGTTCCATCGCAGTGGTGAAGCTGCCATGAATGCTGCTGTGTGCATTCGAGGGAACAAAGTCAAGGAGATAGCTATAAAGTCGACAGAAGAGGTAATTAATCTTATTCAGGACATTGTAATTAATCTTATTCAGCACATTGCGAAACTCAGCTTGTGTCCTGGCAGCGGATTGAAGCCTATTACCAAGACCTTTCCCACCTACAATGGGCGTTGCTTAATTTGCGACGAACTGTACCATTATTTCTGATGCAACATGCATATAGCCTGCAAATACTTTCGAAAGTTAACTCAGAACACCCTGTCAAGAAGAAGAAAAAAATAAGAAACAGACTTCTATGTCTCGAGCAGTTTGTCGTACGAAGGACAAGGTGGCAAAGCTGGTAAAAGCTCTCGGTGAAATGAAAAATGAACACCTTCAAGGACAGAGTTTGAAAGAAGTGTTAGTGCCCTTCCTCTCAACTAACAGCTGGCTGTTAAAATATGTTTTAGAGGTTGCAAAACGGAAGTCAACAAAAGTGATTGCATATTCTGATGAGTGGCTACTAGGCTTCCTAAGTACCAAAGAATGCCTATCAGCAGTTTGCCTGAAGCGCTGTGCGATTTGAAGGGCTCGGGTTCCCATCTTGCGTGCTTTAATTGTGCATGCATTCGAAAGTTTCTAGTTCTACTTGCGTGTTATAACTTAACTAAGCGTCCGAAGAAGTTAAGATGAAACTATAGCGTGAATGAAAACGCCGGCGACAGCGCTCTGTTGCTCGCACACATGGTCCTTGGAGCCTAGAATGTGCGTCTAGTATAGTTCTCCATGCAAGCGCAATTGTTTGCACAAAATCCTTAGAAGTCTTCATTACAATACGGCACGGCGGTAGCTTCAGCAGGATAATAGGGTATAAAAAGCAGCTTCGTTTCTACATCGGCTCAGGGGCATGCGCGCAAAACTTCGCTCACGAAAAAAAAAAAAGTCGCATCCGTGGTTATGCCAACAACTCGGCTGCGAATTCAATATTACGACTAAACTGAAATCAAAGACAAAAGAGCGGCATCGCATGTACAAGGCACCTGACAATGAGCATGCAGCGAATGCATTTCGAAGCGCACGGGCGCGCGCGTCGTCTGCTCCGTCAGCAGTGGCGCACTCCGGTTCACCGCAGCGCCACCGCGGCGATCATTCAGCGGCAGCCCCCGCCGCGGCCGGCGGACGACAGACTAGCAATATTTCTAGGGACCCTACCCATAGGGCCCATGTATCAAAAAACGGCGGCTTTGATTGGTCAAAATTTGGGTGTTTATGAATGGTGGCGGCACCAAGGCCATTAAAGGAAACTGCGTCTAAGTTCAAAACTTTCTGATTGTTGATAAATGCACAACCATTATGGAAAATAAAATTAGTTGACTTACAGCGGCAAAGATTATTAAGATAACAGCCATATAGTTAAGATGGAAAAAAAAAGAAAAGTTTGATTTCCAAAAAGCAATGGCTGCAATCGCAAAAAGCTTGTATTGAACGCTTCCAGATGGGGCGACAATTTATAGACACCCGAAAAATGCATACAAAATTCGGTCACTTTTTGAAGCGGAGTTTCACAACTGGTATGATCCAAAAGCTTTGGCTAAAACAACCTCCTTTGCTGTAGTAGCCGCAAGCAAGGGCGCGGCAAGAGAGAGTGAAAGCAGCGATCAAGTCATGTGTCGACCTATTGGAGAGGCAATGGCGCGAGCCCCTGAACGTGACACATCGTAGCAAACATGCCAAATGAATAAAAATAAAAACTTGCAAACCTGCGGCATGCCCCACCGGGGTGGTGCAGTGACAAGATGCCCTACTACTGTACCGGAGTTCGCGGGTTCGAACCCGACCACAGCGGCTGCGTTTCGATGGAGGCGAAACGAAGTGGCGTCCGTGTGCTGTGCGATGTCAGTGCACATTAAAGATCCCCAGGTGGTCGAAATTACTCCGTGACCCTCCACTATGGCTCCCTTCTCTCTCTTTACACTTTCACTCCCACCTTCCTCCCTTCCCCTAAGGCGCGGTTCAGGTGTCCACAAAGCAAGTGTGACAGATACTGTGCCTTTCCCTCTTTATGAACCAGTTATTATAATTAACCTGCGGCAGATGGCAGAACAACCCTTGAACCTGTAACCCTGTAACCGCACGCAAGCACCGCGAAAAGCGCGCGCTGCATATCGCTCAGCACGGGGGTGGGCGCCATCTGTAATATATTTCTACAAGTTGGTATTTTCGCTCCGCGTTGCGGAGCGAAAATACCAACTTGTAGAAATATATTACAGATGGCGCAGCCTGTCCAAGTGCGCCAGCTTCGCGCTCAGGCGCGAAATTTTGAAAGAATGATAGAGAACGTACATCGGTGACACTGCGGAGGGAAAGCGCGAAAATGTACCGGTATGTTCGTGACAATGTCTAATATGGCAGTACAGCTTAGATATTGTACCTGTAGGCTATTCACTGATGCATGTGATATGGGTCCACTGGTTCAGAAGGGAAATAATTTATATCAGCACAATAGGTAAAGAAATAGCATACATGTGGGTACACTAGACGTGACTGCCTGCCTTTTGGTTTTTTTTGTGTGTGTATTTGTAAACCTCGGTTCTATGTAAGCCACATGCCTTCTATGGGTTTTATGTGGTGTAAGTATTAGCAGACGTTTAGATATTGCATGTGTTCTCTTTAATATGTGCAGGAGCTCCTTGCATATGCTTGAGTGCTCATTTTTTCTAGTTTACACATGGTGATGGGGCTTGAAACTTTCCAGTGGTTGGTACTCTAGCAAGACTGGCAAGTTCACTGTATCCAAAATGCCAAGTAACCAAGCCCTTAAGCATTGGAAAACAGGATGGATGTCTTAAATGAACAAAGCATAATGTGCATGGTATATATGTGTAGTTTGACTTAAAAATAAAACTGAAGCACAATGTTTCGGGTTTGAAACTGAGGCATCCTGAAATTGATTGATTTTGGCTGAAAAAGGGTAAGGAATGGTGTGGATTATTTGTCCTTATTTTTCTAACAATCTAGCCTTCATTACACATAATAACATTTTCACTCCCTTTATATCTAGTAGTGGCCTTTAACGAAAATTAGCTTTGCCTTCTATAACCCTAATACTGTAAACTCTAGTATATTTAAGTGAAACATTGACCCCATTCTACCTTCTATAAACAACTGTACTTCCTTTTCCTTTTGTGTTTATAATAGAAAAGACGTCTTCACAAAGAAACTGCTTTACTAAAGAGCTCCTGGCCGTGGTGACATGTTCCTGCGGAAAGACGGACACACAACCTTAAGGCCACTGATCGGAGGCAAATGGATATGGGAGACTACAAAAGACCCATTGTGGTGGTACAGTGGTTAGGGCGCTCAACCAAGGATGTGTGATCGAATTCCGGCTGCAGCCGCTTTACAATGGAGGTGAAAAGCAAGGCATTCATATGCTGTGCGATGTCAGTGCTTGTTAGAGAACACCAGGTGGTCGAAATTTCTGGAGCCCTCCCCTAGAGCGTCTCTCATAGCCTGAGTCGCTTTATGATGTTAAACCCCGCAAACCACAACCGAAAATTATAAAACAGCGCTCTCCGAGATGTCTTAGCTGCCAAGCAAACGAACTGCAACGAGAAATGAACTTGTTGAAAGCCTTGAAGCACAATGCTTGGTGCATGAAGGCAGTGTACGGACGGAGCGGAAAAACCTAAAAATGGAGTGAGAAGTAAGGAAAGGAAAATTCGAGGACACTTTGGTGATTAAAGTGATGAAAGGCAAAAGCCTGAGTGCTGCATTCTGCTACACTATTTTACCGAGTGTGCGGCATTAATTAGTATTTAATTTGTTAATTATACAACTGTCACTGATTATGAATTATTAATTAATCGGTCATTAGTAATTCAGTTCAGTCGTGTCCGACTCTTTGTGACCCTATGGACCATGTCACACCACGCTTTCCGGTTTCTCACTATCTTCCTAACATCACATAACTTCATCTTCAGCGCCTCGAGGATGCCATCTAACCATCATGTTCGCTGCCTACCCCTTCTCCGGCGACCCTCAACCTTTCCCAACATCAAATCTTTCTCCAGCGACTCCTGTCTTCTCATCAGATGACCAAAGTAGCTAAGCTTTAACTTTAAAATTTGACCCTCCAATGAGCAGTCAGGGTTTATGGTCGACAATATCGACTGATTTGATATTCAATTACACATTAATTAATTAATCATGAATTAGCAAGTGGTTATTGATAGCCATATGGCCATATAAGGCAGCATTATTTAATGCATCTGTCACTAATTAGTACTTATTTGATTTGTCATCAATTAGTCATTAATTAGGAATCAGCAATTAGTACTGAGTAATAATTGGTTAATTAGTCATTAATTTGAAATTAAGCATTGATTGGCATATGACCTTATAAGGCATGCATTCGCGCACTGTAGTCTGGGGTGTGCAGCATTCATTAGTTATTCATTAGCTCATGCAACTGTCACTGTTTAGTAATTATTAATTAATTAGTAATCAGCAAGTAGTAATCAGTGGACAGTAATTAAGAAATTACCTACCACCAATTAGTAATTAACTAGTTACTAATTGATAATTATTGATTGAAATATGGCCATATAAAGCATGCATTCGCGCATACTGTGATGGTGCTCTGTGATTGGTCGAGACCTCCATGACATCTCGTCTCAACCAAACAGAGCCACTGCAAAAGCTTGACGCTTTTTCTGACGACAACGAGAAGGCTATAAAGGCTTTTGCCTTAAAAGAGAATATTTGCATAAGCAAAGAGCACAAAACACGAAATAGCGGCAATGGCACCGTACAGGTGGTTTAGTCGCGCTCGATTGCACCACGTATGTTTCTCAACTTCTTGCCTTGTACTGAAACTGTGGAAAATGACACTGTGTTCACACAAAGCTTTCATTTTTACATGGTTTTTATATGCAACTTGTACACCATTTATTTCTACGTGCACTTTTATGCCAGAAGTTGTTGCAGCACAACCTAGCACACAAAGATGTCACCTAGAATGCCTCTGCAAAACACATGCTTCTCATCAACAGTGAAAATCACTGTTGATCTGGTATTTGCCATATAAGTAATTTTGAAGATGTTGAAAAGTCAGTATTGAATACCCGTGTTTTTCATTAAACAGCGAGTTTTAAGAATATAATCCATAACTTCAACAGCAAATTATATGTTGGCTATTTGGTAGCACTTGCAAGGGTGATCATACACACAACTAAAAAATAACACTGGCAGGCAGTTTTTAGAGTGGTTGAGCTAATTATGTGACTTGTATTAAACAAGCAGTGGCCCAGCGGTCTAACATTTCATAACTCAGCATCCACCATGCGGGCTTAACGTGCATCTACGAACGTTCACAGACTTGTGTACTAGACTCGTCTGTTCTGCATTTTCCACATTTTTTGCTGTTTACCTGGCTTGATATAGCACTGAAGTAAGTTGTGAACCACGATCCATGCACAATAAGGTGTTCTTTCGAACTCTAGGTTGCTAATAAACTATTCCAGTATACTCCTGCAGTGCCCCTTCCAAACGCTGTATACAAGTGTGTGGATATCTGTATAAGAATGAACTGCACGACATTTGCCTCAATGGAGCAGTGGTCTTACTGTGGCTTCCCACAGCTTGCATTTAAATCAATGAGCCCAGATGTTTTGTGTTTTCCAGCATGAAGTTATGGCCACGATAGTTGGGTATCAAACCTGCAACCTAGCACTAAGTAGCAAGGCACAATTTTTATTAAATGAAAAATGGGTTGCATTCAGTGCCAAATTAGTATGCACATTTCCAAATTATGGGCATATTTCAATGGTACTAGCTAGCATGCAGTTTGGGTAACTCAACTTCATGATGTATTTTCTTGCGTAGATAGTTGGACTAGCACACACACACATATATGTATATATATATATATATATATATATATATATATATATATATATATATATATATATATATATATATATATATATATATATATATATATATTTTTCCCATACTATTAACTGTTTAAGCGGTCAATCAAAGCCGAGCCTCCTAACCCTCATAAAAACACTGACAAAACAGCAATATACAGAAGCAGCAGAGGCATCAATGTTATTTAAGTTACAACGCTTCAGATCTGTTTGTGCCACAATGCACACAACCTCCCATGCAGCAGTAGCCACTGTCATCGCTGTGCTTCTGCTGGTGCTTCACGCTGCCCAGTCCTGTGCCCCTCTACTTTCCCTACTCCACTAAACTCTTTCAGTATGTCCTCTTTTTCAAAGCCTTGCACTTCTTTCTTTCCATATCCATATGCACATTTACATGCTGTTCACTTTGTCCCAAGGGTATTGAAAACCTGGCTTCTCCCTGCAACTCTTATGCTTGTCTTGCTGCCTTTAAAACATCAAGGAACTTTCTGAATGTAGTGAAAGGCACATTCTGATGCTTATTTGATGTCTCCCACAGAATTTTGCATCCTTTCTCAGTTCGCAAATTTATAATTTTCCGTCACAGAAAGCAAGAGGCCTTACTAACGACGAACGTAATCAATGTTAACGAAATATGCTGTGCATTATGCAGGTTTAACAAACTTCTCTATTTTTAATGCAAATTTGCCCCATCCTATAGTGTCAGTTCTTGTCTTCACACAATAATTTGCAGGCTTGCTCAGAAAACATTGTAGGCAGGGAGAGTTAGCATAAAACATAAGGAACAAGCACTGAATAAGGCAAGGGCAACGCGCAATTTATATGTATAAAGCAAGGTATCCAACAACCAGAATTTTTTCGGGTTCGGTTCGCATTTGGGTGCACGCTTTTCGGTTTCAGCTCCAGAGAAGCATTCCGTTCCGGTTCAAACCGGCTCGATCCTGCCCGAACCGGTTCAAACGGGTTCAGGAAAGAACAACTTCTGGTGTTTTTTTTACTCCCCTTTTTCAATACTGAGTTTTATTTCCTGTTCCAGTATAAATAAAAGGTGAAAATTTACTTTTTCATCTACTGTTTTTGTCATCAGATGTGACGTGCTCCAAAAATGTTAATACTGAGTCACCGACAATAAGAGCAGGACGTATGGGGGAAAATAATAGTTATTTTCATCAGCGCGTAACCAATTAAAGCTGTCACGCACCAAAAGAGAGTTAAAAGAAATTAAAGTATTCTGCTGCGCTTTTTAGGTATACAGAATTTCACAAGAATTTTATTTTAGAGTGAAGCCTCCACTACTGCATGTACAACCATGTTTCATCTGGCTCCCACTAAATAACTTTGAAATCAGATCAAGGTCGAATCAAGCACACACCCTAAGAATAACTATGTATATACCTGTACACGTAAATATATATCATTAGCACACGGATCCCTTTGCACTTTGCATTTCTATGAAGGTGAGACGCAAAGGCGCTCGTGTGTTGCGGCCTAAAAGGCACTGACAGAAGTCCCTTCTGCCTCATATTGAGGTTGAAGTCATGATAATATTTGCTGGAGAACTGGATTTATTATTTGTCTCGCTCCTGTGGCCGCGATATGATGCTACCACCGTCTTGTTACGCGTCATTGTTGCCTGCTTAGGCACGCTATATATCTTCTTCTAGAACCACTCTGAGGCTAGACTGGTAAGCTTATTCGCATAATTTACAACAAGCATGACATGACAGCATGGCTGCTCGCAAATATTTCATCATGTACTCAGCAAATGCTGCCAAATATTTTATTTGCCATCATAGAAAGACCGAAGGAAGAGGACATTGCTGAGGGTTGTTGAAGTCATCTGGGTTCGATGAGAAGAGAGGAAATACTTCAGTCCAGAAAATGCTCTCTTGACGCTGACGTGTAGATGGCAGCTACTCTAGCCAATGAATACAGTTCTGGGTGCCGCAACATTTCCTCCTCCCAAATTTTCAAAACATGAGCTTATTGTGGGCACCTTTTCAAATGCATAGAGCAGGCTCTGTGCTCCTTCAGTTTTGAGAGAACTGCCACTTTCACCGAGTCCTTGCAGTCAGTCTTCTCTTTCCATAAGGAACACTTCAAACTCATCTTCAGCTTGTAAACTAAGCTTAGGGGTAGATTCTGCTGCTGCCTGTAGCAGTACTTGATCGCCGCCAGTGATTCTACGAAATCACTTCCATGGGCAGACCAAATGCTGTTTTGCTCGGCACCTTTCCTCGCTGGTCAATGTATGTAATGCGATATCAAGTTCCTTACACTGCATTTCACCGATTGTACGTTTACTGCCATGAATTCCCTCCTCTGTTTTGTATTCTTCCTTAAGGCCCAGTTGCAGGTTCCTTCTGTCTTCCTGACCTCGTCCCTCTCCCTGCTTTTCAAGGTTTTTGTCCCTACCTGCCTCGTCGCTGCGAAACCCGTAGACCAGGTTACCATTAGTTACGTTTCCTCTCAATAGTGCACTTCTAGCTTTCAGAGCAACCTTTCAAGACTGTCTTAGGTATTCGCATAGGTGATGGTGGATAAAGCAATGAAGCGCATTCTTTTTTTTTTTTTCTGACACAGTAGTTGTACGGACCGAAATGATAGCAGAGCAAATAGAGCTTGCGAATTAATGCTCCTACCAGGTATTCCATTCATTTCCTTTCTGCATCCAATCTTCACATTTGAACATAGGAGCGAACATAGCTTAACTTGCCAAGAGAAATAAAACAAGCACACATTGCTAGGGACAAAAGGAAGAGAAGACAAGAGGGGAAATCGACTTGTGAAATCATCTTTGTGCTAAATTCAGAGACAACTCATGAACAGACTAGTAAATTGCTGCCCAAGGCGGCCTTCTCAACATCATCGTTGGCTTATCATTCTGAAGTCTCGTCCAACCAAATTGAATTTGTTGGCGTTGTGTCGCATACGGCTGCTATATACGAGACTCATTGCGATGTCGTCGAAGAGGAAAATAAAATAATTTGGAGAGAAAGAGTAAAATTGCACAAAAGACACGTACGCATAGAACTAAAAAAAAATACACAGGCATAAATAAGGCGCAGTGCAAGGGAGGTCATCGAAGCCTTTCTTAGTACCAAAAAAGGGGACGACTGTCAGTGTCTAGGGAATTACTAGGTGGGCACGTTCAGTTTGCACAGCTGCTATGATTCTGCCGTAAAGTGCTGTTGCCTTTATGTCGAGCATTTTCCACGATAGTGTCTTCGTTGTTACGTTCAGAGGCTTTGTAAGCCACCTATTTCATGAATAAATTTGATTTGAAGTCTGCATCTTCTTTGTGCCTGTGTGTTTTTTTCAGTACCCTGTCTTCCACGCAGTTTTACTATCTCGCTTCAAATGAACCAACTAGCCCATCAGAAAGTCTTACTTCAATAAAATTATTTGTGTGACATTTTTAACAGATTTGACATTTTGTTTTTAGTTGTACATTGTTATATATTTATTTATCTAAATACATATCTCAACATACACAATTTACTGGCTAATATTTAACTGCCTAGGAAGGCTCTCGAATGGGGCAACTTTCTCAGTGAGCTACATCATTGCTCAATGCAGCGGCCACCCGTGTGCGGGATAAAACCATAACCCAACACCAGAGATTGGTGCTATGCATGTGGAAATGTATTTTCCTTTGTTCTCATATTTTATGCAAGGGACAATTTTTCAATATGGCTCTGATGTTTGTGGTGTGCAGTGTCGCTTTAGAAATAAGCGTGAAGACCGCTTTACAAGCAGCAATAGAAGAAAAAGTAATGAAGGTAACTTGCCAGCGAAAGTAGGTCGAAATCGTACCGCGAGCCGGTTCGGAACAGTTCCTCCAATTTGTTCCGGTTTGGGTTCAGTTCCAAGATTGCGAAAATGATTCCGGTTCAGTTCCAGTTTTTGGTTCGGTTCCGGTTTGACACCCAGGTATAAAGTGAAAGGCAGCAAAGACTGTTCACATAGCTCCATGAATACCTTACCGGCATGAAATAATGCGTAATTACTTTCCATGAAAATAAGAATCTAAATCTAAGTCTGTAATTTTTGCTTTCAATCATTTACAACTCTACCACTCGGCATTTATGTATTTGTAACTGATCTTTTCGACTCAATGTAAAGTACCTGTTTATTCGAACTTGGGCAGTAACAAACAGTCTATTGCTGCATTGCCAGATATTGATATATTAACACACCTTATTCAAAGAACTGTCTTTATTGTGCACGTTTCCTTTGAACAGCAATGAAAATGACCAACCTATGAACACGGTTTTTCTTCCGGCAATTAAAGGAATCATGCACGTGCAGAGCATTGCATTTTGGCAGGATTGCATGTGCATGCACTGCTAAGTTTTCACATTATTTTAAATGCCGTTGCACTCTTGGACTTTGTACATATGTATACATACATATATATATTTATATATTTGCATAGTCCCACATCACATATTGTACAATGCATACAGTGTTCCTCATGCAGCCTCACACTGCAGCAAAACACATCAGCATATTAAATGAGTGGTAACAGACTCTTTGTGTAGGATGCCCAAGATGAGCCTTGATCAAAATGAGTCATATGGTTACATTAAGCAGAGGTACGGCAAAAGACCTATTTACAGCTGCACAAAAAAAAGCATCATTTACTGAGTATCCATGTGCATGCTAAATCAATGTAGCATTCACGAGTCTAGAGGGCAATGGGATTGCCAGTTAGTACCAAGGGTTGCTGCCGCAAAAATGCGAAGCATTACTTTGGCCCCTTCTTGTGAAATAAATATGCTGCAATGACAAACACAATCGGAGCACATCATTGGACAAAAGTGTACCTCACTGGCACTTCTCCAGGATTGAGCAAGATCCAGTAACTGCGGATGATAGTAAAAACAATTTCAAAGCAGTACAATCTCTTAATTGCTTCCTGCACGAATATTTGCAAGCCTTTCTACGCTTGGAATGTGCAGTGCGGGGTAAGCTGTGCAAAGGAATTTGAATACTGATTCACAAATGAATTTAAGTCTGGAGAACAGCAGACATGATCCATCATCACATCTTATTTACAAACTACAGCACTACAACAAAAAATGCATGGTGATCGGCCTTAGGCTAGCTTGCAGCAACACGAACACAAATCGTCTCTGTGAGCAACTTTATGTGTTTACTACAACAAATACACAGAGGCTGACTATGAAAGTGTTTAGTTCTATGTATGTTTATCAGTGATCATGCTGAAGAATATAAAGAGTCCAGATCTTGAGCGTGACTGGTGTTTTATGTCCTAATTTTTTTTTCTTTGCAAACTGGGGGGGGGGGAGGGGGGGGGGGGGGGGCAGATTTTTCAGCCTACTTTCACTATAGTGCAGAATTTAATAATGAAAGCTGTGCACTTTGCTTGTTTAGTTCAAAAAGTAAAGTGAAGCTTTCCTAGCTAAAGCAGAAGAAAGAGCTTATGAAAAGTTGAGCTCTACTTGTTTAGTCATTTGGATTCAAGCTGTCAGTAACTGCCATCTTCCGATGTGCATTAATATTCAATTAACATTTGGCCAATGTACTAATGTGATCTCATTACGGTCATTTTTGCAGAAAATAAAATTAGAGTTGCAAGACAAACTTTAATGCTGACTACAAAGTAACCAGATAGGAAAGGTACCACCAAGCCTTGACAGACATGTTTGAGAAGCAAGCTAATGAGGCCTTTGGAAGATAAAACTGTTTGGCAAAGATACAGAAGAGGTGTGTTATAAATAATGTTTGCCATTAGAAGTGCCCATTAGCATCCCTCTTAAACATACTGCAAGCTACAAGTACAAAAATAACACCCTTGCCTCAAATTTAGTTTTGTCACGGGGACAAAGAATGTCTCTGCATGATTGTAAAAAGTGATGTAGAAAGCTGACTATAGAAAATGTACTGGGACAGAACTACTTTTGTCCATGGCACTCACCGCCAGAAGTGTGCTTTTGACCTCCAGGAAATCATCTTAAGCAAGAAAGGGCATTTCTCTAAACGCTTGAAAAAGCTGTGACACGACTGGGCATTACAGGTTACAGCGAGAAATCTCTAAACCTACAGCTTTAAAAAAATAAAATTTGTGTACATGGCATCTCTATGAGCATCTTTGAATAGTCCATCACAAAGATGTTCTGTCCTGCAGTCTTTCACTGAAGAGCACAACACACACTGTCATTCCTGGGAAGTCATATTTGAGTAGTCCACCTCCCATAGTCTTCCTTTTCCTTTTTTCAGTCCACACTGCACAGTAACTCAGATAAATACAGGATCAGGGTGAGTGAGTCCAGCCTGCTGCATTGCCTGCTGTTTGGAGTCGGCTGATCCACCCAATGCTTGTCCCAAAGGACTGGAAATGCCTTCTGACCAGTCAGATTGTGCCGAATGGGGAGAAGAACTGGACCACTGACCGGGTGACTCGGGCGACGGTGTCAGGTATGTCTCACCCGGGTGGAGGTAGTGCTGGGGTGTGGCCTCAGCTCCACTGCCGTGGCTGTGTTGGGATGGTGGCGTGGGGTAGTGATAGTAGGCTGGCTGCACTGGGTAGTCATAAGTGGGGCCCCCTTGCTGCAGCTTATGCTGGTGCGCAGCACGCATGGCAGCCATGTGTGTGGGTGACGTTGGCAGTGAGGGCCGCTGCTTGGCAGGCGATGATGCTATGCCATAGCCACTCATGCTGGAAGGCACCGATGTCTGGCGCTGATGCTGCTGCTGCTGCTGCTGCTGCTGCTGCTGCTGCTGCTGCTGCTGTTGTGACATGGCAGTAGGGCCTGTGTTTGCATAGGCTTGCAGATCATATACTCCAGCATAGACGGGCCCCACACAATCTTCATAGCATGGTGGCTGCTTTGTGAAAGTGGCCACGGCCTCTTGAGGCAAGAAGAGAGGACCACCCGGTGACTCATGGGGAGAGTCAAGTGAGTGAGCAACATCAGGCAGTGCTGGCGGATCCCTGCACTTTTTGATCGACGGCGTCCTCCTTTTTTGGATGGTGGCTGCTGCTGTATCTGTTTTTGGTGATGTGGCTGGCATGTCAAGCTGCTGCAGCGCACCACTGGCACCATTCTTCACCTGTGGCTGCCGCCGCTTGCCCTTAGCAGATTTGGTGGAGCCAATGACTGTTGGGTTTGAAAGCAACATCGGTGGGCTGGAAAGTCCTGATAGGTGGGGGCTTGGCACATACTTGTCCAGCAACTCAACTATATCAAGGTGCATGCGGTCACGAGCAACATCGCGTGGCCGTCGATCCATGTGGTTGGTGATGTCACGATTGGCTGCATGGTCGAGAAGGGCTCGAACAGCTTCCAAGCTTCCCTCACGTGCAGCGAGAAACAGAGGAGTTTCTTCATGCACATCCTGGGCATCACGGTTGGCCCCATGAGCCAACAGAATTCGCACTGATGCAACATCGTTAACAGCAGCTGCCCAGTGAAGTGGTGTACGCGAGTCAGAATCAGCTGCGCTCACGTCAGCGTCTGCATTGATCAAATCTTCCGCCATGCCTTCCATAGCAAGGCGAATGGCAAGGATGAGAGGAGTCATCCCGTTGTTCATCTTGGCATTCAGGTTAGTGGCACGGTTCCGCAGCAGGATCTGGGGAAAAACAGCACAAATATTAAAAGAGATCAAGTGATGCAACAAATGAGTGCGTCACAAGCTAGTATGCCTCAGGTTTGTCCAGTGCATAGTACCAAAGGCAGGAGAGTATTTTCTCCCAAAAGTCTTCATAACAAAGGCCTTGTACAAAGGGAGACTAGTACCACACTGACCAATGAAGTGTACTAAATTGACTGCTGATGTATATTACACTATTACCAGTTTCAGCAAGCTTGCTTTACCATATTTTCTTGCACACACTTGCACTGAAAATAGAAAAAAAAAAATGTGTTTAAAAAGTGGGGTGTGGGCTGTCTGCATTTTAGGGAGGGTCGTCTTCACGACAGTGCATGGCTTTCCATGAATTTGCCATCCCCATTGTTGTGGACACACATCAAGCCATTAGGGGCCAACAAAGAGAATAGCCAAATCCACATCCATTGTCTATTTATTCTACAATGCCACACTGGCCACGCTTTTTGTGAAACGGCTTCACCACACAAGCAGCTCACAGCATATGACGAGCGCAGAGTTTCAGCATGCTTGAAGTACAGAAATACCGCATGGACAGAACTGTGGGAAGCATGCATTGGTGCTGCTGTGGCATGAATCTTTTGAAGAACAAGAAAAGATAAGACACAAGGCAATTATCGTATAAACAGTGCACAACTAGGGACCAGGTTAACAGGCTGACCCGCGTGGCCAAAATAATGATGCAGCGGGCCAGCGGAAAAACCCGGAAACCATGCTATGTAACTGGAGGTGTTGTCGGCCTGTCGACTGTAAACATGCCTACTGTTGTTTGCATGTTGGAGGAGCTACTGGAAACTATCTAATACACATGCAGTTCAAGCCCAAAGATGAATATTTGAGCTATCATTTGTCACACATGTCATACCTTGACATGGCGCAGCTTCAGGAACCCGGCTAAATTCATAATGCCAGCTGCGCCCTATCTGAATAAACGAGCTTAGACGCCACTGACTTACGTGGAATTATGCAAATTAAAGGGGGCCAAATAGATGAGTTTTTTTTTTATTATTTTATTTTTTTTTTTTTTACTGTGCACCTTTGAGAGCAGTGGTGGAACCTCGCATGACAGCAGTGGGAGTAGTGACTGAATGACAGAATTGCACAGCAGAGGCAGCATTACGGCAATCTTTTTGCAATAAATTAATTTTGAAAACAAAACAATAACTGTTAGCGCAGTTGTAAGTGTGCAGTTAAGCTTCCTTCAGAAACACGAGGATTTTTTTCTGCGGTGATCGAAGTTCCATCAGCACCCAATTTTCCACGACATTTCTTGCTGTATCTTGGAGAAGCCACTGTTCGAAACAACGCTGGCCGTGCAGTGAAGCTAACCTGGCTGACTGAAGGCCAACAGTGCAAAAGGTAACTGTTTGTTGGTATTAATGAAATACCAGTGTGCTTACACTGCAATGGTACCACGATTATGCTAGGCAGTGGTATGTTTCAGAGTACTGTCTGCAGCAGCTTGGATGCAAAGCAGGCTAGGCCTAGTGACACCCAGTGAGTGGCCAGCTTCCAATACATCATCGGGTGGCACGTGGTTGCAAAACGGGCGTCCCACACGTTGATGCACTACACTTTTACTTCTAGACTGCAGATAATTTTGACCATGTCAAGAAAACCTTTGTTGACGATAGCTGGCCTTTTCGAAAAACACTGAACACACAAAAGAAACAGTGACTGTGAACAAGGATCCGCATGAATCCTAAAACGTCAATTGGCACCATTAGCGTCCACATCAGAAAACATAAGACGATGTTCTGGAACCTGTACAGATTTGTTGTTCACAATCTCGACTACTATCATTCTACTATGCTAATACTTGACCAGGCAGCATCCTGTTAAACAATGGTTTGCAGGTAACCTAATTCACTGCCGTGTTTTACACTATATCGAGTTACCAATATGCGAAACTAATTTGTAATCTCCTTCGAGTTCAATATATTTGGGATTGACTGTGGCGTGTCTGGCAGAATATGAGTTCTTACCTGGAACACTCCCACTGCATCAGCTGCAATAGCTGCATGAAGTGGTGTCCTGCCAGAGCTGTCCTGGGCATTGGCATCGGCTCCAGCGTCCAGGAGGCGTTTGGCAGCATCAGCACGAGCATAGCGGGCGGCAAGATGCAAGGATGTCTCTCCAGTCTTTTCAGTGGTGCTAGCAAGCTGAGCACCTTGCATGAGCAAGTCTTGGATCATGCTTGCAGAACCAGTGTCCTCTTCTCCTGGCTCTTCCCCGGTATCCACACCACCACCACGAAAAGAAGCGAGCATCAAAGGTGTCAGTCCACCTGCAGAAGGCATCATTTGCATTAGTCCAACAACATCATTAACTATCTCAGAAAAGTGCGAACTCTACTAGTCTTCACAACTACAAGTCAGCGTATCAGGCTGGTAGAACTCGAGGCAGTCCCTGAATAACAAACCAGCTCACCAAATTACAGCCACTGCAAGTCGCAGGTTCTTCCCAACCTGAATATCAAATTCTAGAATTACTTAATCTTTCTTCAAATCATTTATATATGCACGTTTAATTAACTTTTTTTTTTTCAATTGGTCCTTAAACTGTGAAACTATATCCATAATGCAGCATTTACATGGAACAATTGAAAATGGACCCTGAAACAAATTTTATCAGCACTGTCAGTGGGCCTTCAGTGGCCTAGTGTTATGGTTGCAGATCAGGTTTGGCTTGATTTAGGTTAATGAGGAAGATTCTAGTAAGTGCATCTGATGTTGGTGTGCATTAAAGGACCTGGGGTCCTTTAATGTGCACCAACATCAGGCTAGAGCACTTGCAGTTCACTCATTTCTCCACCACTTTGCCCCTCACCACTCTACTGTAGAACAGCACACACAGCACATGCAATCCCCAGTTAGCCAAATCACACTGCACCTTTATTAGCTTCTTTTCTATAAAGTGCTAGTGAAAATGCCCTTTTCTCCTTCTCCACTAACACTAATAAATTTGCCATTCGTGGAATTTCAGTTTCTGTGGCATGGTTTAGGTGTGATTAAGACACTAAGAATGGTGACAAACAAGCACAACAAGGAGCAAGCTATCATGAGGGCTCCAGAAACCAGTCCAATATAAAAATATCAGAAAAGCTGACAGAAAGGCACCTTTCCACCAGGAAATAATGTCATAACATCTCCAAACAAATTCAAAAAGTCCAATATTTTCTAGCATATTATTCTGTGTTCTGATTTGATGAGAAACCATTTTCTTAGCACTGCCATGCTCACATATATATGGTGCACATAAGCTTCAACACTTAAACAATGATTCCACCTGACGTTTTTTACAGAGCTATAGCAATGAAAGTGATGTGCTTGTTGTGCACAGTATTTTGCAGCAATGCTTTCTAGCAAGCTACTCTCTTTTTAATATGTTCACATCCGCTAGCCGGTAAGGCCAACTGCTGTAAGTGATGACTCAATGCTTCTTTTCTGTAAGCCTATTCCAAGATTTTTTCGAATTAAGGCACAACATCAGAGTACAAAATCCGAAGAGTACGAGGTCTACACACCAGGTCCTCTGACATCAACATTGTGGTCGAGGTCGCTGCCTTGTGGTGGAGTGAGTGCCTGCAGCACTTCAGGGAGACGGACATCAGCAGCATCCAAATGTTGCTGGGTCCATGGCCGGGGGTCCCGCTCATCTTCGTAGTCCGAGACAACGGTGTCCCCACAACCAGAGTCGGGTGAGCCCCGTGCACGCTTTGCTGGAGGCCGCTCTCCTTCGTCATCACTCCAGGCTTCTGGAGGTCCATCACCATTTGCTTGTGCCACCCTGCCGAGCAGATTAAACAAGGCGTTAATTTGTAAGCTTCAGCACTTCTGGAAAGGAAGTTGTATGCCCCAACCAAGCACAGTATAAAAGTGCTATCAACCTGAGTCCTTGTTTCTAAACAGCTTGGCTCGCTTTTTAAATGGCCCAAAAACACATAAGCAAACTTCGTTCACAACCTGCAGTGTCACCAGCCAGATATATTTCAGCTTTTTTGCAAATGCAACCCAAGCTGTGAAGACACCTTGTAACTGTCTAGGCCATGGAAGTTCTTTGCAATGAACAGCAGCTATGAAGCACACAGGAAATAGGAACTAATATACAGTACACCTCACTAGTCAAAAGAAGATGTCGTCAACTGACAGTTTACTGCAAAAAGAAGATAGTGGTTTTCAAATCCGGGCTAACTACTTGCCTCATCTCTTGGCCATCTGGACCCCTGCGCCTTGACCGCCGCCTCTGGCCACTGCTGGTGCTGAGAAAGCCCTCAGGGAACCACGTGATTCCCCGAGCACGTTTTTTCTGAGTGGTGAACAGCACACCAATCACTAGAGCGGCCAGGAGCACAACGATGAGGCCGATGACCACTTCCAGAGCACTGGCCCGGCTGCCTTCACCTCCACTACCACCCTGCTCACGGCCAGAGCCCAGCACTTCCTGGATGTGGAAAGGTGTTTCCAGAGCATGTCTGGCTTGTGCTGCTGCCAGGAACTCGGCTGCCTTGGCTGCAGACTGGAAGCATTCACTTCCCTGGGACTTCAGGCAGCGACGATTGTCAATTTCAAGGTGAACAAGGGTCCTGAAAAAATAGTGGACATTTGTTTAAGCATTTATGTGCGTAACAGCCTGCAAGCAAAAAGAAATTAATCATATCCACAAATGTATCAAACTATGAAGGAATGTGTGCACCTTTGCTCTCATCCGATCTTTCTTCTCACAGCACTAAACACTATTGAGCCATCCTTGAGGTATTTAGTGGCATATAACTACACTGGACGATTGGCCCAGAATCGGATGGCGTACGGAGGCTAATCAGTGGGACATGATGAAGTGACAATTACCACACTTTTCTCTTTTCTTACTGGAATTCTGTTAAAAAAGTCGCGTATTCTGTTATGTTCTATCATGGCTACATTCTGCTTAAACTACTCTTTTAGTTTGTTAGCACTAAGACCTGCACTCCTGCATTTTGCTGATGTTTATTTGTGTCCAGGCCACCTCACGAGCATGCCTCTGGCAAGGCAGTTGGCAGGTGACATGGCCAGCCACCGTTTGGTTGGCGGTTTGTGTGATGTCATGAGACCATGTCATGGCTTAATTGGAAGGAGCTGTCAACTTGGGCGGCACTTTAACATGGGAATCAAAGCCACAGGAACTCTTGGATCCCAAGTCAGGCACGCTACTAGACATGCTACTCCTAGGAAATGCAGCAAGTTCGTACAGCTTGCTTATTGCGGGGCTTCATATCTGTATCAGTTGGTCTCTCACATAATGTGAAGATTACGACCGTATGCTAATGAGTATGTGCAACCTGAAGCTGAACCGAAAACTGAAGCGCTAACAAACCTAATTCCCATTTGGACTAACCATGCTAAGCTGTACATTTTTCTTGAATGGCTTCCAAGCTCATA
This sequence comes from Amblyomma maculatum, assembly GCF_055883805.1. Taxonomy (NCBI): domain Eukaryota; kingdom Metazoa; phylum Arthropoda; class Arachnida; order Ixodida; family Ixodidae; genus Amblyomma; species Amblyomma maculatum. Next base: position 80,031,947 of record NC_139344.1, on the reverse strand, counting down.
TAGAAGGTTTTATTTTTTTTCTTTGTGTGCTCGAAAATCATACACATGCATGATAGATTACCAGGCCCTTCCACTGCTTGTCTTTTTGCCTGGCTTCTTCCTTTTTATTTAGTACTCCCTCTTTTTCAAGCCCTCCTTGATGACATGGATAATCTATTCTCCCACATATAAGGCAGTGTAGGCTGTACACAGCCATGCATACAGAGCGCACACCCACACTACACACATACAGTTCACCCTGTGTGCTGTTTATTCAACAACCTGAATCTGTGAAAACTGCTATGCTTGGAGAACAGAAAACCAACCATGCTTACCCTGTGCGAGGTACAGGAAGAACTGAATGGTTGGGCAGCTGTCCTTCTGTTGCTTTCCATGGGTAAATCATGGCTTGGCCATTAGAATCTCTCTTGAAGAGCACATTGGTGCGCAATGCATGACCAATGTCTCGAAGAAAAGGAACCGTGTTGTTCTTGAAAACCTAAGGCACAGAATAAAAGTGGCAAAATATCACAACAATGCAAAATTTAAGGACACTTGGCCTGTATATTTTACCTGGTAACTCTAACACTGACCTGGCCAACCACTGCAGCTGACATTGTGTTTTCCCCAACAGTTAACCTCATGTACTCCAGTGTAAGGTATTGCACATAAAAGGTAGCATTAGAAGTTTTCGTAGCTGGAACACATCTCTTTCAGTTTTATCTTTTTGTGCTTTTACACTGTTATTATACCTTGAAGTCTAACACAATACAAAGGAACAAACCTCTGGCTCTATGGAGAGCATGATCACAATAGAGCCTTCAGCAAGGTAGGGTGGGTCCATCTCACAGTCTAAGCCATCCCAGTTGCACTCTTCATTGTTGCAGCCTTGGTCACAGTAGCCATTCCCATAGTTCCTCATGCAATAAGTGTCATAGTGTTCACTGTAAAGAGAAAAAGAAATATAAGTGTCAGTTACATGCAACTTCGTAATGTTCACATCAGCACCTTCACAAACTGCTACAGGAAATTCTGCTCTTAGTAAAGCTTCTTGCAAAAAGCAACACTTACTTGCAAGGCTGAAGGTCTTTTTGACAGTCAAAGCCATCAAAGAGGCAGTCAATGTTGTTGCATTCCATGTTGCATTTACCATCCCTAAAGACATCCCAACATTTGATGGCAGCAGTGCAGTTCATCCACGGATTGATACCTGTAGAGAATAATAAAAATTTACATGTCAGTGCTGCTGTAGATACGCAGTTGAAATGTGAGAAAAGGATTCTTGTTGTTTTGCTACTGCAGTAGGTAATTCATGCAACTTGGAATTACCTAGAGAACAGTCTCCACCATCAAAGTCACAAGCGTATGTGTTACATTCTTCATCGCAATAACGATTTCCTGCTTTCTTCTCACACCGACGCATGGCACACTGTTTCTTTTCCTCTTCTAGAGATTTCAGGAACAGGTCGTAAATTCCTTCAACAGGGGGTGCCAAACTTCCTCTGAAGCTGGCATCATACTCTTCACAGCGCGGACCTTTCCACCTGGCAGGGCAGTCACATTCTATTCGTCCACCTGGAAGTTCCCTGCAGACTCCACCATTTCGGCAAGGGCCCAGTGTGCAAGCACTCTTGCTGAGTTCCTCTTCAATTATTTCACACAGGCTGCCAGTCGTCCTATGGGGGCAGACACAAGAGTGGCCCCGGCACTGACCGCCATTGCGGCATGGCCACTTTTCCCCACAGCTCTGGTTGGCGCAGGTCTCACCCCGGAAGCCCTCTTGGCAGATGCACATAGGCCCACGAGGTCCAGGATGACAGACACCACCATTCAAGCATGGGTTTGATGAACAGGGGTCCACTTTATGCTCACAGTGCCTGCCAGCATGACCCGGACGACAATCGCAACGGTAGTCGTCAATTAGCTGAACACAGTCCAGAGTGCCTACGGGGTCACATGGCTTCGAAAGACACTCGTTAACATCTCCTTCACAACGGGGTCCAACATATCCTGGCCTACACTCACATTCATAACCATTCACTCGATCAAGGCAAGTTCCTCCGTGATGGCAGGCACCCTCAAAGCATTCATTGACATTGTGTTCACATAAGATGCCCACGGTCCCATGACGACAAGAGCAAGCAAACTTGTTCACAAGATCATGGCAGGTGCCTCCATTAAGGCATGGATTAGGGTCACAGTCATTGATGTTGTATTCACAGTTGAGTCCCTGGAACCCTTCTGGACAGTCGCATGTATACTGGCCAATCAGGTTATGGCAGGTTGCTCCATTCTGGCAAGGATTGCTGAGGCATTCATTGACTTCACGCTGGCAATAGCTGCCTTCATAGCCTTCAGGACAGAGGCAGCGGTGACTGTTTCCAATGTCTTCACAAACACCACCATGTTGGCACAAGTCTGCTACCTTGACGCCTGCATAGAAATATGAACATGGTTTGCACAGGTCGCAGATTTGAACTATCGGAAGGCAGAAAAAACAGTATGATGCAAGGTTTTCTATGGTGTGTTCTGTAATCACAGTTATACTGCTAGATGTAGCTAACCTTTTTGCAGTGCGGCATCCTCGCATGAAACCATGGAAACATCACAGAGTAACCCAGTCCAACCAGGTTTGCAAAGACACCGGTACGTATTGTTTGACTGCTTGCAAGTGGCTCCATTCAGACATGGTGTTGTGGCACACCAATCAACAAGAGTCTGTAAGAAAGCATTAAGCGTAATGCAGTGAAACTGCAAATACTATAACGAACAGAAATGTGCTTAGTCACATGTCTATCTGGTGTGAATGCTATTACAAGTTAAAAAGAAAGAGCATATCAATACTTTAAGAAACAGCAAGCTCAGCCAAGTGCATAAATAATACAACTATCAAATTTGCACAAGAAGTTCTGGTACTCTGGCTCAATTATTGCATGCAATATATCTGAGAGCAAGAACTGTGGCTGATCCAGTCAAGCTGGAGACCACAAATGAAGCTCTACATCTCAGTCCACTACCTTGTGCAGTCTTCACATTAGCCATCTACAACATTCTTGTCCATGAATGGCCATGACAGCACTTTCAAGTTTTGGTAGTAAGGTGAATAGATAACTGCTGCCAGAATATATAATTGCGTGACTGCCTCATCTAGCAGAGCAGCAGGTGGCACCTGTTAACACTGCATTGATGTCAGTGAGACATTAGTGTGCATCCCTTTACGTACGTCAAAATCGCACCACCAAGGATAGTTTCTGGTAGCGGAAGACCGGGAGTGAAAAGTTTGAAGCTCAGAATTACACGCTGAGCCTGAAATCCAAAGCTGAACAAAATGAATGTACTTGCAGCTCACCTCACAACGAGGACCTGTGTAGCCGAAGGGACAATGGCAGGTATGATAGCCAATATGATTGACACAAGTGGCCCCATGGGCACAGGGCTGGGAATCACATTCATTGATGTGGTACTGGCAGTTGGAGCCTGTGTAGCCAGGACTGCATTGGCAGGTATAGTTGTTCACACCGTCCACACATGTTCCACCATTCATGCAGGAGCTGCACAAGGAAAGCAAAGGTATATGAACATATTATACTAGCATTAGTTCCGAAGCTACAGCAGCTTTGAGTTAATTCGAATTCCTATGAAGGTTTAAATCACTAGATCTTCTATGAAGTGGCTAGCTATAGCTGATATGAAACAAAATTTCTACCTATTAATTAGCAGCTACATTTAAAAGGCATATTTTTGAAGCGTTACTTCTAGAAATCACAGTTACTACCAGAAATATAGACATATTATGATATCATTAGTTCTGAGGCTTTAGCAGCCTTGAGTTCATTCATATTTCTATACAGGTTTAAATTTAGTACTAGAATTACTACATAGTTGATAATTAGTGTCTACAATTAGCATTTACAATTAACATTTCCAATTAGCATATTTTTGAAGCTTTACAATTCTTTCATAATTTTGAAATTTAAAATACTACACTGAAAACGTGGCACTTTCATCATGGCTTTAAAATGTTTTCGAATTAAAGAGGAAAGTAAGAAAGGCCTTGCCTCCTAATTCTGTGGTGTGCAAAAACCATAGTGATAAAAATTATACTTTAATTATATGCACCCCTTTCAGCCGTATGAAGGCAAGGATTTGTATGTTTTTAACAAACAAGACCAAACATTGAATTGTTACTTTCTCTAATACTTTACTGATCTTAATTCCTTCAGTAAGCCATCTGTGAGGGCAGCAAGAGCCAAACCCTTGAAACAGTTGATACACACAGCAACATATATTTAAGTGGCATGAGTACATATGAAATAGGGCACCTAAATCATGGCATCATGAAGTAGATCAAGTGAGAGTTAAGTACATCGTGCGGATTAGACACACCCTTCATTCGTGCATCAAGCACACTTGTTAGAAGCTGAAAATATGCTAGGGTTGTAGCATTTGTTTTCCTGTGTAGAGAAAAATCTCAAGAGAGCTTACCTTGAAGTACAGTCTTCATCATTTGTCTGGCAGTTTGTGCCGCTGAAGCCAGGAAGGCATGCACAAGCATAACTGTTGACATAGTCATTGCATGTAGCCCCATTGAGGCAGGGGTTGCTGGCACACTCGTCGATGTCAATAGAACAGTGCTCTCCACCAAAGCCATCCACGCACAGGCAGGTGTATTCTCCTATTCCATCTAGACAAGTGCCTCCATTCTGGCATGGATCTGTTGGAAGTACAGGAAGCAATGATTAAAATTAACTGGTCAGACAAGCTCAAATGCAATGCCTTGGAAGTTGTCTCAGGCCATGCTTAGGGCTGACAGTGGAACTCATTTGCATCAACACAACCTATATTATACCTATATTATATACTCTACTAAAAGAGTACACCAAAATTGTACTTACAGGATGCACAATCATCAGTGTTGATGAGGCAGTCCCGGCCCTCATACCCTTTGGTGCAAGCACATTCATAGGAGCCATTTGTGTTGATGCACGTAGCTTCGTTGCGGCACGGTGATGACACAGCACACTCGTCGATGTCCTCATCACATAGCCTGCCAGTAAACCCAAGCTTGCAAGAGCAGGCAAAATCTAAGTAGTTCGAAGAAGGTGAGCACTGTGCACCATTTCGACATTTGTTTGGGGAACAGGGGTCCAATTCAACGTCACAGGTGGGCCCAGTGAAAGGCACTTCACAAACACAACGAAATGTGCCTACTAAATCTATGCAACTCCCACCATTAAGACAAGGATTAGGACTGCAGTCATCCAGGTTGGTTTCACAGTTACGCCCAGCATAACCCTCAATGCAGGCACACGAGTAGGCGTTTAGTGCATCACGGCAGCTCCCACCATGCTGGCATGGGTTGGACTGGCATTCATCTATGTCTTGCTCACAGCGATGACCACCATAGCCAGGAGGGCAGTGGCAAACAAAATGGTTCACTTCATCTTCGCAGGTGCCACCGTGCTGGCATGGATTGCTGGCACACTCATTCACATCAGACAGGCAGCGGGCATCGTAGTAACCACGGGGACAGTCACATTTGAAGCCGTTGACCATGTCAATGCAAACACCTCCATTAGCACAAGGGTTGCTGGCACATTCATTGATGTCGGTTTCACAATGAATACCTGAAAGCAAAGAGAAGTCTATTATAGTCATGAACTTCTTTGCTTTGGTATGGCATGCTGCACAATCCCGGCGAGAGAAAACTAAATAAAGTGTGAATTATTCTTTACAAATATACCTGCATATTATACTAGTCAATATATTGGAACTCCTTACGCATATTCCTTTTGTTATTTTACCCACATCAATAGTATTCTTATGCAAAGTGTCTATATGAGTTTAAAGTCATGGCCAAAATTCATAAAGCCCAGCAATACTGCCCATTTGTTATGCGCACCTGTGTATCCGGGAAGACACTCGCAAGTGTAGGAGTCAATACCATCCACACAAGCAGCATTATTCCGGCATGGATTTGAGAAGCATTCGTTGACATTGAACTGGCAGTCTGGGCCAGATGTACCACGACGACAACGACACTGGTAGCCATTGATAAGGTCTTCGCATGTGCCACCATGTTGGCATGGGCTGCTCAAACACTCATTGATCTGGTTCTGGCAGAGGAGGCCCGTGTACCCAGGGTGGCAGTTGCATGTAAAGGCATTTGTCCCATCTATGCATGTTCCATGGTGGCATGGTGAGGACTGGCAATCATCCATATTTGTCTCGCAAGTGTTTCCAGTAAAACCTGCACATTGAAAGGTCAAATACTGAGTCAAACTGTTACATTCAAATTGTTATGCCGCTCTTCACTCTACACTTACTCAAGATATAATGATGTACCCCATATTATTACATTCTTCCAATGTTCAAAACAGCATACTTCTCTCAGTTGCTTTCCTGTCTGCAGTACTGCATCACGTTTTGCATGTGAATTCATTGCAAGGAATCTGCTCTCCATTTGTTGATTAACTTATCAACAGATTAGCCAGCAGGAGGATCCAAGCCCTCACATAGCTGTTAAGCATACAGCCTAAATAAATGCTTTGCTTAATGTTCACATTTCTTCACCCATCATCTTCAACATTTCTCCAAGCTCACAAATAATGGTCCACCTTTCCATTTGCTAAATAAAAACGTCAGTAATGTTTAAATCTGCCCATGTTTCACATTCGTTCATGAATTATGCATCTAATGCAACATCTTAAATTTATATTACATAACTATAACAGTTCTTGTAGAGGTGTATACTATAACTTAATTTAATGAAAGGCTAATACTTTTGAACTCACTTCCTCAGCAAAACTTCGTATAAAAAATGCTGCCCATCCACCCATCTTAAGAAGTCTTATTTGCCCAAATTTGAAAACAGGCTCAAAACAGTGTCACAGTATTGCTTGTGGATTTCTATTTCAGCACAAGCCAACTGAAGTATGCCAGTCTGTTGCATTGTTTTAGTATCAGACGTATTAACAAGAGTTTCAAGAAAGTTCAAACAGACAAAGGCATATACTGGTGGTCTTTTTTTCTATCAGCGTTGCTCACTTATATATATTAGTAGCATCTCAGAAGGAGCTAAACCTTTGGTTCTGGCAATACAGACACTACACCGTAACTCACGCTTCTGATATTAATGCCACTCAGAATTAATAAAAAATATAAGAACAGAGGCAATTTACACTGTTATTTATGCATGGCTAGCAAACCTGGTGACCAATCTTTTTTTATTGATACAGGATTCAGGGCTACTTATGTGGTGCACAATAATCGAACCATAAAGTGTTACTGCTGAATGCCAGGAGTTACTAAGCCAAACAAGCAATCATAAACATTTTACTGCATGTTTTAAAACCAAGTACAAAGCAGTGAATTACTTACTACTAAAAGTGAAATGTACTTTGCAAAGTGGCTAACAGACCTGGTGGGCAGTGGCAGGTGTAGCTAGCAATTCCATCATGGCAAGATCCTCCATTACGACATGGAAATGAAGAACAGTCATCTTCATTGGTTTCACATTTTTTGCCTGAGAATCCAACAGGGCAAAGACATTGGAATCCATTGATGCGATCATTGCATATGCCTCCATTTAGGCATGGGTTGGGCAAGCATTCATCAATGTCCACTTCACAGTGCACTCCTCGGTAGCCTGCAGACAAAGGTAAAAAGCATTGCCACAAATAAATAAATTGAGAACACCATATGCACTTCCAAAGTTCGTACTTTGTTTACCTCAAATTTTTAAAACTTTTTTGGGGGTTAGAATCAATTAAATACCATTATCGCAGAAAAGTCATGGTAGAACAGACTTAAAACTTTTCCTGGCTTGTACTAAGTAATGTTTGCTGCTTATATTTTTACCTTTCAATTACCCATGTTTAGACTTATAACTCCCTTTCACAAGCTGTTTGCAGCACTATGAAAGGCAAAGGGCAACCTGGGTTGTTAATCAGTGATGGTGCGCATAACATGGTTGCATTCTTACACTTCCTTGCACTGTGGTCAATAGGCGCATAGAAGTGCATCCTTCATTCTATTTGTCTAAGTCGCACTTAGTTTTTTTCGCTGCAGACAGCTTGTTAAACTGAGTATAGCAATGCAGTAGAGAGGAACTATAGCAGGATGCGACTTTAATAAACAGCAGTTGCTAACATATTACTACGCTGAGCAGTAAACGAAGCCACTTTTTGTAATTTGACCATACCAAACAAGCCAGAGGTATTGAAATTTTTGAGCACATGATTTGGTGGCCAGGAAAGGTTTAACAGCAAGCTACTTCCTGTGTGGCGGTTACTTGGGACTTAATATTCAACAATAGTGATTACTGGAACATGAGTTTCGCAGTAATTAACTCCCATATTATTGCAACCTAGATGAAATTGTTTATTGATGAGTTTATATTGTGATGAAAGAATCTCATCGTCTCTATGTTTGAATAGTCCCTTTGGTCAGCCATTGCATGCATCTGCTCTTCGTACGTGAAACAAATTGCAGCACGCAGGATATGCGGCGATCGTGTTATGAATGAAGTGTCCACCATGGGAAAACAGGAAATGAGCGCCGGCGTTAAAACGTGGTCCAGCAGCGTTCCCGGTCCCTATGTTTTTACAGTGGACGTAAGCTGAACTGCGCGTCTCACGCCGGGTCGCGTACGCGAGTGCCCGTATCAACATCATCTCCATTCTCACGAAAACGCCTTGCAGGCAACCGAGGCCCTTTCCTCCTTGTCTTGCGCGCGACTTTCTCACTCGCTCCTGGGAGGCATGGTGGTGCCCACTCGTTTGCTCGATACCTCCGCTGCCCTCCCTGCAGCCCCACTGCGCCTGCTCCACGCGGGCCTCTACCGCCGCAGTTGGTACACGTTGGTCGGCGCGCTCTAATCCACCTCAATCGGGAAATTATCGAGCCGGACTTGTTTGTTTTGCGCTTCTTTTCTCTCAGAGCTGCACCCTCTCCCCTCTCGGAGAGGAGCAGACACGGCAGCCACCGCCAAGGGTCATGGGAGTGGTCTCCCCCCGGCGGGCCTTGCTCGCTCAGCCCCACTTGGGGGCTGGGAACGCCGCAGCCCAGTTGCTGCCGCTGCTCGGAGGCACTGCCGCCGCATCCATCTTCAGCGTTGCGCCGAACTCTCTTCCTCGTCTGTTTTTCCCTCGCTTCCCCACGTGATCACAAAACGCGCCCTCGTCCTCTTCTTTTTCACACAGCCGCCGCGCAACACGACCGAGGAAGCGGTGGAGAGTGCCGTGCTTCCAGCAGCAGAAAAGGGAGAGGACGGCCTCAGGTAGGACGGCGCCAAGCGACCACCGCACCGCGGCCGTCGAAAAACGAAAAACCAGTTCCGTGCCTCTTTCTTGGGCATCTCGCGCGTGCGATTTTTCTACTGCGGCGGTATTGAGTAGCTGGTCTTGGCACGCAACATTTTTACTGGCTGCCGTGCTCTTGTTGGAACGTTCACTTTTCTTGGCGGCTAAAGTAGGCCGAACGGGAGTGCGGCGTACAGCAGGCGAAAAAATCAATTCAGTAGAAGGTCTTCAGTCGACAGCCTAGCACACGAATGAAAAAGCTTTCGCGGCAAGCAGCGGGATCATCCGCACTGAGAACACAGGCGACAACGCCCAGCTCATCACGATGCTTGTGCGGTGGCGTGTACGTATATATACACAGCATACGGCATTCATCTCGATTTCAGGTTTCACTGATGAGTCTTCAGTTGCGCGGTTAAGCAGCAGCTAACATCAATAGGAAAACGTGATCTCTTGCCGAGAGCCTTGTCCACTAGTGACAAAAAATCGCGCCGGTATTTCTTTTTTTTTTTCATTACCCACACCCTGAATGTAGGCGAGAACGCCCAACTCATCACGATGCGCGAGCGACACCAACACTAATTTCGATTACGGGTTTTCCCTGGTGCGCCTTTTTACTCCACGCCGTCTAGTTGAGGCTGCGGAAACTTGACTACATAAGTAATAAAAATCGAGTTGAGAACTTGCGATAAAGTGCCAGCACATTATCGTGAGTCTTTTAATGCTGGCAAGATGAAAATGCACACTGACTGTCTTGCATCCGCCAGGCAGCGCAGTGCGACCTCTGTCAGCAAGGAGTACACACGAATGTTGGCTATTTACTTTGCGCTGGCCGCTTAATATAGGATTCAGTTTTCATATGCTAACACTAGGAACCTAGAAAACCATTCCACCATGCATCTCCCGTCTGCCACGTCTTAGCTTCGGTAAGCGGCGTTAGCAGCACGTTATTATTTCTGCTTCAATTGCAGCAGTGTTCGCGCGCAATAATCTCGAGCTTTTCCGAAACCTCTGCACGAGGAAACGGTGCCTGAATTCTGGCGCCTATGGCCTCGACCAACGCATCGAAATTGTCGCCTACACAAATATGCATCACTTCGGTCGAGTACTAGTGCGAGGTAGGCCCCCGGTCATGAATTACGATGGAGTGCGAAAACATCTGCACTGTAGCGCGGGTCCCCGTAGCGAGAAGACATCTGCGCCGGCCGAAGAAGGCGGCTGCCGGCACTTCCGGTCGGATAGGGCGGGAATGAAAGGCCGACCGGCGAGGAGGAGTAGTCCCTCGTCTTTTTCCCATGCCCGCGGGGCCTCCCCCTCGGCGACCAGGTGCGCCTTTTGAGAGGCGCCGCGAAAGAGCCGCCCGATCGGCTCCCTCCTCGCTTTCTGCCGACTCACGATTGCGTCCGCTTTCTTCGGCTTCCCGTCTTGAGGAAGCAGCCGCACCCCCCCCCCCCCCCTCACACATACACACGCACTCTCCATCTCTTTCCCCGATTACATGTATATTGTGTTTTTATTATTATTTGCAAACATCGTACGCGAACGCACTCGAGCTAACGCGTCTGTCAACCACTGATTTGTCAGAAATTAACTTGCGCGAGCGCAGGCGCATACCCTTCACCGCAGAACAAAAGAAGACCTACAATCTAACGAAACTTGACGGAAGTAGGTATGCGTTACATTTCAATCAATCCTCGTTCTGAGCCACTGCCAACGCGCAAATCCAGACTGCAGCAGCAAGAACTACATTCAGAGGTTCAAGCAATCAGTGACGACGCGCTGCTTTCCGCGAGTTTTACGTAGCGCGCACATGGCTGAAGACCTTATGGCGTACTCTGACCTTTTCCCGCTTCGCGAAACCAAGAAGGGAGATTTGTATTTAGGTACTGACTTGTCATAAGACCGCGACGGTACGTTCCCTACACTCCCTAGTCATACTGCTCCTTCGTGGGTTCGAGCTGCTCCGGAACCTCGTCCGGAATATGCCATTATTAAACTGACCTAGCAGTGGCAATCCGGCACAAACGCCATGCCTTCGAACATCACAACCACCCGCACATTGTCGTGATGTTCCATGCCAGAACGGCAAATATCCTCACTACGGCCCGAAAATTCATATTAAAATTGATATTATTGTTAGTATCCTTTTTCTTTTTTTTTTTCTTTTTTGTAGTTCGCCATTCCGGGCGTACAAATGGCGATCCGGAGCGCTTTCCGAGTCCGCGGAGGAGATGCGAAGGAGCAAGGTTCCTAGAAAGAGTCTGGGGACCTACCGTCGCTGTCCAATCAAGGCTCCAGATTGTCCACTGGAACAACTCAATTGGTTTCGTGAAACAGAGACACTTTCCCCACATCGACGTTAGAATTCGCCATAAAATTCCCTGAAGAAACGTAAAATTCCCCTAATGGAACATCGCTGACGGTGCCTTGCCTTTAGATGACACAGTACTGCTTGTTACTGTTCGTGCGAGGCGCCTTTGGCCAGTCGCGAAACTGCCTTCTTCCACGACGGCACGCCTACTACAGCTCCGTTAACGACTGCGCGCACGATCTTGGGACTGTGCGGGCGTGCAGGGGCGCGTAAGTTGAGTGCCAGCGTACTCCGGTATACTCCCAAGAGCGGTGCCCTCGGCCGTACATTTCTCACGTATCTCCTCGCTCGCCTCTCGTTCTTCCCAGCTCTTGCTGCGCTGAGCGAAGCATCTCGTTCTCCCGATGCTCCGAGTTTATTTCACACCGTGCGCACTCGACTTGAGAGAACGGCCTTTGCAGTCGTGTTTCTCTTAATTTTTTTTTAACCACTAAGTTTCTCTTGCTCATCGAGTATGTACATGCTTCGGCGCGCTGTAATAGCATTGTCGCTAGAGGAAGTGACGCGGTAGGGAAACGAACGATTATTTCTTCGCGTGCTCTGGACGTGGGAAGATTACTCTGGGAAAAGAGCGGGAGAACCCACACCGGCTGGACTGTCAGCGATTTTTTTTTTTTTTTTTTACCGCATGCGCGACTCGTACTTGCACATTTGTTCAGTACTGGAATCTTTTTTTTTTCTCTCTTTTTTTTTAAAGCTCAATTACATCAACTCGCACTAAACTACCTCTTCTGTACGAACCCTTTGCTTTAAATTCATTTGCTGGCTGCGTAGAGCTCTAACTGGACTGCAGCTACTAGTCCCGATTTCGTACCGCTCACGGAGAGAGGGTGATTGAGGAATATTTTAGTGACATCTGGCAGAGTATCCTTTCCACATTCTTCAGTTAACACCTGCACATTTTTGTAAATAGTTGGGCTTCAGATAATAATAAAAATAATAATCAGCAGCAAAAACGCAACACGACTACATTCAGTACAGGACAAAGGGCCTCTATCATATATCTATCGATGGAGGCGAAACGCAAGGCGTCCGTGTTCTATGCGACGTGAGTGCACGTTAAAGGTAGTCAAAATTTCCGGAGCCCTCCGCTACGGCGTCTCTCGAAACCCACAAACCAACCAATCTTCCATATATCTGGCGCCCCCTACTACCTTCCATTTCGAATCCACTCAGTTACTATTAGCGACCACCAGTTACCAGCGAGCTCTCTACACTGCATGCCCACTCCTTCTTGGTCTCAACTAATGTTACGTTTGGGGTCCCGTGTGCCTGAGTATCCCACCGCTGCCACCAATTGTTACTGTTTGGTCGTCCCACCGATGCCTACCAGTTGTTAGGTTTGGGTCGCGCGCCCCTCGGTAGCGTTGGCCTGGCGGCTCCGTGGACGGCGGACGGCATCAAAGGTGCCAGCAAAGACGAGGCGTCTTTTAACGAAACAACCTTTACTGTAACATCAGGAAGAAACGGGCAGTGAAGCTGACCCGGAGAGATTACAGACACTCTCACACAGCTGGTGTCTAGCGTCGTGCCAACGGCGCGTCAAAGTAGTCTCTCTCAGCGGAGTCGGCCGCTGCTTTTTATAGTTTTTCCAGTTCACAGGGAAAGGGTAAACCCTCACAGGAAAGGGAGAGCCAAACATGTTGGTTCACGACGAATGACTCAATCGCAGGTGTTCCGACCTCATCTCCTCCACCTTCTGCAGACAGGAGAGGGCGACGCACTTTCCCTCGATCTCCAGGCTTGGCCAGCTTTTGCACACACACGCACGCACACACATTTGGCGCGTGGCAGGAACACGCTGAGACTTGTCGGCGGGAGGAAGCGTTGCGCGGCCGATGAACGGCGTCGAAATGGCCGATCCGCTCGCGGTTCTGCCTGTTGCTATGCGGTGGCCGCGTCAGCTGTCCCACTTGTCGGTGGAGAAACGTAACACTAAGAAGTATCATTCACATCGCGTTTGTTCTCTAACTGCTCTCTTCAAGTAGTCTCTCAACGCTGTTTTTCTATACTTTGCTGTGCTGTCCTCATTTTAATGTTAACTGTTTGCAAAGTCGGATACCAAATGGCGTTTCCCTTGTGTTCTTGTAAGCTAGCAAAATCACCCTAAAAGAAAAAAAGAGCATGGGAGCGGTTTAAAATATCGTTCCCGATATTTTTCTCTGCAGCAAGCGAAGAGTAACTTTTGGCAAACGTGTTTTAAAGTTCGAACTTCCACCGCACAGGACATGTGTCGTGCGCACTGTCGACACACCCTCAACAGAACAATTTGTCTTTCAGCTGCAAGTTCGTTCCCTGAAGTAGGAGCGTTACTCTACTATCGCATCTGCGTCGTGTTCGCTGTTGTGACGGAATTAACTTCCGTGGCTGCCCTGACTGACAAAAGGTCGCCGGGGCAAGACGTTGGCGCGTAGGGCCACGGCGGCCGCAAGAACGGCGGTTTCCAGCGGCCTCAAAGTCAGGGCAGCAGTCAAACTTCCGGGGTCTCGCATTTATGCAAACATCAGACCCAATTGTGCGATTACTTGCTGTCCTCTCTGAATGTCTTTAGCCAAATAATAAAATAGGCACACGCCTTTACGGACCAGCACTGTGGCCGACTTTTATCGTTCTGACCTCATGGTACCTCAATTACGAAGGGACGCGTTTTCGTTTAGTTAGAACTGTCGCGATGACCAGCCGCACGCCACGTTAATTGCTTCTTGTAGTAACGTTTAACACGGTAATGAACGACAGTGCTTGCAAACGCATTGGCACGTTACGCTTCATGCGCAGGCGGATCCACTTCCCACGCTGCCGGGACGTTGTGGTCACGCCTACCTTTTGCATCTAGGGACAAACTGCCCAATTGGCGCAGAATTTCAACTTCTCGCAATAGCAAGTGGCAATTAGTCATTAAACAAACTGATGCTACTGTGGCAGCAGTGGGCATAAAACAAACATGGAGCAGTTCGGATTCGCATGACAGTTCCCAGCAGCAGCAAATAGATTTTCTGCCAAAAGGCGCGCACCCATTGTCTCCTTCCATTTTCACATGAGCAGTAAACGGCCTTAACGAGCTTCCTTTCGTGGACGCCTCCATGAAAGCAAGCTCAGCGACAGCCAAGTGTGCAACGGACCACGTACCAGGCATGCAGACACAGCGGAAGCCTCCGCGCTCGTCCAAGCAGGTGCCTTCGTTCTGGCAGGGGTTGGAGTCGCACTCGTTGATGTTCACCTCGCAGCGGGGCCCCGCGAAGCCGCGGGTGCAGTTGCAGCGGAACGAGCCGGGCGTGTTGACGCAAAGGCCCTGGTGCTCGCAGGGGAATCCCTGGGCACACTCGTCCACGTCCTCGGTGCAATCAACGCCCTGGAAGCCGTTGGGGCAGGAGCAGAGATAGGTGCCGTCGATGGGACTCGTGTCGCAAATGGCGCCCGCGTGGCATGGGTTGCTGGCGCACGCGTCGTCCAAGTGACAGAGCAGGCCCGTCTTGCCCGGTGCGCACTGACAGTAGAAGGAGCCGACCCGATCGTGGCACGTGGCGCCGTTGAAGCACGCAGCCACGGCGCAGTCGTCGATGTTCTCCGAGCAGTCGATTCCTGTCCAGCCGTTGACGCAGATGCACGAGTAGCCGCCTACCGTGTTGGTGCAGGTGGCGCCGTTCTTACACACACTGGGCCGCAGCGCGCACTCGTCTACGTCTTTGGTGCAGTAGGGGCCCGTGTACGTGGGCGGACAGTGGCACGTGTACGAGTTGACGCCATCCAAGCAGGTGGCGCCGTTCTGGCACAGGTTGCCCGGGCAGTCGTCCACGTTCGTTTCGCAGTTGGTGCCCGTAAAGCCTGCGACAAACAGGGGCGTCAGTGCCCGCGCGACGGAGAGAAGCGCACCGAGCCTTACCAGGAGGGCAGGAGCACTGGTAGTGGAGCGAGTCGATGGGCCGACATGTTCCCCCGTTCATGCACGGGCTGGGCTCGCACGGGATGTACTGCGACTCGCAACGCTGGCCCGTGTAGCCGGCCTCACATGAGCAGCTGCAAGGAGGGGACCACACGTTGCAGCCGACGCTTCCTCGAGAGCTCGCACATATCACCCAAATAAGAGCCGGGTTTACGTGGACGTACCTGAACGAACCCTGGGTGTTGAGGCACGTTCCGTGCATGCAGGGCCTTGCTTGGCACTCGTCCACGTCGACTCCACACGAGGCTCCACTGAAGCCCGGCGCGCATGTGCACGAGTACGAGTCTTCCTTGGGCTGACAGCTGCCGTAGTTTAGGCACGGCTGCGACGCGCAGTGGTCCACTTGGTCGCAGTACTTGCCTGCATAGACAGATGCACTCAGAACGACTAAGCACGCAAGTGAACGAGCGGTCCTTGAAACGGAATTCACTCGGACCCGCGCGCACTCACCTCGGAATCCGTTAGCGCACACGCACGTGTAGTTCTGTAGCGTGAGCAGCTGACAGGTTGCTCCGTTGTTGCAGGGCTGCGAATCGCAGGCGTTGGGCACCTTGATCTCGCACATGGTGGCCGTGTAGCCCACCGGACAGGTACACGAGAACTTGGGCCCGTTGGTGACGCTCATCTCGACGTTGCAGGTACCGCCGTTCTGGCAGCGGAAGCCTGGACCCGTGTGGCACGGATTCTGGTGCTGGCAGTACTCGCCCACGTACAGCGGGGGACAGCTGCAAAGACGAGAAAATAAGCCTCTGAAACCTCTGTAAGCCAAAGCGAGACACTGCGCTTACAAACAGTACGAAAGATCTCGGTCGAGCGCGCAGCACATCACAAAAAACACCACATATGTCTTTGTCATTTTCATCAGGAACGAAATATAGCAAATCCGGTAGGAATCTTCACGAGCATCCGCTATCTTCTTGCCGGTGCCTGTCGCGTCTCCCCTCCAGCGGTTCTACGGCTACGCACATGAAAATTGTACTTGCTACCGGTCAGCGATGACACGTCCGTCAAGCTCAGTTGCTCACTGGAGCAATCCTCATTCGGAATATTACATCTGTCGCGCTTTCCAGTCACCTCAGAATCAATACATCCCAGGCAAGGGTTCCTCTCCATGACCGCACTTTGAATACTGTGCCTTGTTTCCACTGATGGCAAGCGAATGTAGAAGACCGAGCGAGCAACGCTCATTCCGGACGTAGTCTTTCCATTGGAAAGAAGAATCGAAGAACGCTCATCGACAGGCCAGCGCTCGACACAGGGAAAGACGCGTTGCGGCCCATACGAGGGTTCGAAAATCCTATGGGAGTCGCGAAGAAGCCGAAAACCATAAACAGCCAGCCCGAGCTTTTATGTTGCCGCGAGCGACCGAGGAAGGGACTGACTTTGAACGAGCACAATAGCCTTGTGGAGAGAACGTGCGACCCCCCCCCCCCCCTTACACACACACACATACAGCTTGTTCAAAAAGGTACCCGGCGGGATCGCTCGCTCCGGAATTGGATCCGAATTCCATGCCCTCGCGACGACGCCCATCATTGATGAATGCTTCGAAGCTCCGCCTTTGCATTTCTCTCTTATTGTTAGTACACTAGACACGCGCGCGACGCGGAGGCATAGCCACACTAGAAACTTTTAGTTTAGCGCTGCCGCTTACCACGGTCTACCGCTACCGCGCCCCGTCAGCATAGCACGTGCTGATTGGTTCCCGCGTGCGGCGTCCGCCGAAATTTGACAGGAACGTGGCGCCATCTGTCGCCATCGGGGTGATCTGCGCATGCGTACTGACAGTCGCGCGCTAGCGGTAGCGGTAAGCGGTAGCGCTAAACTAAAAGTCTCTACTGTGAATGCATGCACGCACAAAGGAAGCGAATGTCACTAGAAACGACGTCGCGCAAGAGCCAGAAGCTACATTCGCGGACACAGATATTATACATTCTTTTCTTTATTTTGTTTGCGTGCCTCTCAAGCTCCATCAGTAATTGACTCGAACAGAGAGCACTCCTTGTCTCCCCTTCCGGATAGTCTCGGGGCGCGTGAACTATCTTGGACTTGGTGGCTAGTCTCGCAAAGGCAAGTAAAAAAGCTTTGCTTTCCATCTGGCGCTCATGCACCGCGTTGAAGTGCAGCAGCTAGAAGAAAGCCGGATGCACGCACTCGGCAGTACGGGCCCGTGCAGAAGCCAACTGACTAATCAGCGTCTGTCTGGCGGCCAAGGGGTCTGGCTGCTCCAAGCGATCAGCATGCACGTCGTCGGAGAAGAGGCGGCGAAGGCGTTCGTTTCGCTGACCGAGCGGGCGTTAAATCGGCCGGGACGGGGGCCTCAGCCGCTCCGAGAGGAAGAAGAATGGGCGGCGCCGCGTCTGGCGTCGCGCGTTGGGGATTTCGCATCCATTCTCCTCGCGGGGGGGGGGGGGGGGGGGGGGGGGGGGGGGGGGGGGGGCTCCCGCTTGCCTAATCCCGCCAGGAATCCTCGGCCAGCCCCGAAATAAATGGATATCCGCCAGGGGATTATATCGACCGGCGACCGAACGCTTGTTACGTGCTGGCGCGCGGTAGACGGTAGCCGCGGCGGATTGCAAGACGGTCAATCGAGCGTGCTTCTCTCGCTCGGCGAATGGTCTGGTGCGTGGGCTGATCCGCCGCCATGCGAGCGCGTTCTGCGAAGGCTTCGCAGCTGCCATTGGGCCGGCACACGCGAGAAATGCTGCCCAAAGGCCGCGACTCCCTCGCATCGGCATCGCATTTCATATCGCTCCACCGGTCAACCGCTGTTCGAACATCGAATATTGAGATGAACAAACTTGGCCAGGCCGCGTTAATGTGTCCAAGAATCCAGCAATCAGTTACGACCGGAGTCCGTCACGCCGCAGGGTTGCAACCACAGTATGGGGGTCTGATTTTGGGTGTTCCCCCCAAAAGAAAGGAAAAGCAACTCTCCATGCGATGGAAGAATCATTGGTGGATGCGGCAACAAGAGCGGACATTTTCTACACGCCGGAGTATTCCGACTATCCGTCACTATGCTCACAGACGACGTGCGCAGCTGCCCGAGAGCCACGCACCTCGCCACTGGCCGAGTGGCAAGATGGCAAGTCATTGTGGATCACGCGTTCGGGCATTCATGTAAGGCAATGCGAGCTCTGTGCACGTTTTAAGAGAGCGTTATCGCATCATGGTCTCCGCCGCTGACGACTGCGGACGACCGCCATGCCGTCGGAGTCTTTCCGGTTCCCTTTCACCTCCACACAGCTCGCAGAAAGGCAGAGGGCGCATGCCGCACAGAAACACAGTAAAAACGCTTAACTAGCAGATCTGACGTGCTAGTCGCCGCACTGCAGTATCAGCGACTCATATTCGCTGTCTGATACAAATCACCGAGCTTCAGGGCTTCGCTGATGTCCGAAAGGCGGCAATCGAATTATCGAATGAGAGAGAATTTGTGGGGTCAGAAAAATTTTGCAAGAATCTGGTAATTGAAGAAACACAGGCCGATGTATAAATTTGCCGGCGGCTGCTGTCAGTGCTCAAAGTCTGGCACCATCGGAGGGGGGCTCTACTGATTCGAGCATAGGTGAAAAGGGAAATAAACAGAGGGAAAGCGGTTGGTGGCCTGTTCGCAAATCATTTTATACAAAGGGAAGATATTATTTTCCTCTTTCTCGGGTTTTAGAAAAATATATTTAATGGTTGATATTAACACTCACTGCGATGTTCTGACGACCGCTGACGAGAATAAAAGATGGCAGCTTGCTTCGTATACATGCAGCCCTTATAGATTCGAGTGTCTCGTGGCTGCAGTATGTAGCTTAGACAACCCAGGCTTTGACAAGGCTTCGGCCACGAACCCAGCCCTTAATGCTGCGCGAAGATACTTGCAGCCTCTCTCTCTCTCTCTCTCTCTCTCTCTCTCTCTCTCTCTCTCTCTCTCTCTCTCTCTCTCTCTCTCTCTCTCTCTCTGTGTGTGTGTGTGTGTGTGCGTGCGTGTGTGTGTGTGTGTGTGTGTGTGTGTGTGTGTGTGTGTGTGTGTGTGTGTGTGTGTGTGTGTGTGTGTGTGTGTGTGTGTGTGTGTGTGTGTGTGTGTGTGTGTGTGTGTGTGTGTGTGTGTGTGTGTCTACGAATACGGTTTACGAATAAAAATGAGAACAATATCTAAGGTCATTAGGTATATCGGCCATGCCTCTCTAGCCTCTGCTGCTGCCCCACCAGTTTTTGCAAACGTGCATTTTATTTGGGAAATACAAAATAATAAAAATAAAAGAGGGGGCTCGGTTAAAATTATGTCATACACTACGAGAACAGGTATGAGACGGTCATACGATCGAACGCTTTCGTCTTTTGTCCCAGCAGCTAGTATACAAGCGCAAATAACTGCGTACAGATGCGTGTTCTGACATCAGTTCTTCCTACAAGTCGTGACGCAACAACTATACCATGATCGCCACTCTCTGCTAAAGGATTCCACTACACTCTCCCTACGAGATATCCATCGCGTTTCGTCGCGCTCGAATAGACCCTCTTGCTGTCGCTTTCCTGTCAAGTGTGCGCGGAGCAGGTGTGCAGCGAACATCACTTCTCCGAGGCGGCAACCTTGATTCTTTGTTTTGTTTGAGGGCTGTTGATTGAATTCTGTTTTCGGAAACGGGCCTAATTCACGTCTGAGCGTGTCTCGGCGGCTGTCACGTCGCAAGTTGTCGCCACGGTCTGCACACGTGGGCTCGCTGGATTCCCGGCGAAGGCGACACTGAGACAGGAGACAAAGGTGCCGCTCCTAACAGAGGTGCGTAGCCGGTAACCATAGATAGAAGGACGCGAAAGATAGCTGAAAGGACGTCGCCGCCGGAACCTAAGAAAGCGAGTGCGGTGATTACGGTGAACTTGAATGGCGCATGGACGGCAGTGGACAAGGCGCGCCACTGAGCAGGGTATTTATCGTTTACTTAAGGTGGTGTCAAATTCCACGAAAGAAAACACCACAAACGCGCACCGAGGCGCAAAAATGTTAGCCTAATTGGTGCCAATGCAAAGCCTTCATTTTCCCGGTGGATGTTTCGACTATGCAGCGCTGATTTCTCTTCTTCAGATCGGACCATTCGCTAAATATACGCACCGGCCGAAACTTTCCTTCGAGGTGTTTGCAAAAAGTTAAATGATACAATCCCGGTTACTGAAAAATGTATCCGAAGACGAGTAAACAAGACGCAGCGAAAATGTATAAGCACGGTCACTAAATGCGGATTTCTACTAGACTGGAAGGAAAGGGCGATTCTGCGACAACTACATGCTTTCTGACTCGCGCCATGTTTCCAGAGTGGGAGTGGCTCCTCAATGTTTCGAGTCCACAAAAACGTATCAGCCAAAACGAGACGGCAATCCACATTTCGAAACACTTAAAATAGATTTGGTGTGCACATGGGGGAATATCTTTCCCGCGAGATTTCACGGAACAGACGCAGTTACGCGCTGTGACGCTCGGCTAGATGTACCACAGTGGAAATAAAAATAGCGCTTGACATGAGAGGACTCCGAACTGTGGGGTTTAACGCCTCGAAGTGACGCATGGGTTGTGACCTTCGCATACACTGAAAATATACCCATCTCTGCGTACGTCAAACCTCCGCTAGGCACGGCAGAAACGAATTACTAGAAACTCAAGTCCTAAGCATGGGCTGTTCAGACGGTGCTTTCGCCTGCCAGTAGCGTTCATGAGACAGGTCCTTAGCATCTTGGCAGGCTAACGACAGTCCGGTGAAAAGGCGTCGCCACGGGACAATACTTTATGCTAGACGATGTTGCGGCTCTGTCTCAAGACCGTGTCAACCTGTCCGCGCAGAATAGCGGACCAACTGCGAGCAGCCATCGGCTGTGTGCAATTTGTAAACTTCGGAGCTCATGAATGGGTATTAGATTGGCGTCGGCAGCAAAGAACCGGCTTCCCGCAGGGTCCGCGCCTCCGAGCAGGGACCAAGAAAGCAATCTGGGCACAGTACCCCGACGGTTGGGAAGCCGCGCTTCCTTATCTCCCTCCTCCCGCGGGCCAAGGGGAGCGTCCAGGCCAGAAAGACAGCCTTTGTTCCCCGGCTGCACGGCGACCCCGGACCGTCGAGAGAAGCGGTGGCCCTTCTCCCAAGAGGAAGAGGGTTTTTTTTTTTTATTATTTTTTATTTTTTGCACTTACGACCCATACTTTGTGCCGACAAGGAGACGAGCAACAAAACCGACCCGGAGCACCGGAGAACGGCGCTGCCAACGACTTCGCCCATTATTTGCCCCTCTAGCGATGGCCCAGAAAGCCTGCGCACGCGGTGGACCCCGATGTTTGACACAGCCATCAAGTACCCTGTTTATCGGCGGCGTCACGTGCGCTTAACTTTCGTAAACCTTCCTTCTCAGACTGGCTTTTTTTTTTCTTTATTGCCTGGTCTTTACACAATACATTTCACGAGAACTGGTTCTTTGCGGTAACTCCGAAAGCAAAGGGCGACAATTTCGTGCGTGCTTCTTTCCATCCGATCAGCCACTAACACGATCTAGAACACAAACGCGAAATTTACAGCGTTGATGCTAATGAGCAGGCTGCGTACTTTTGAAATAACGACGTTGAGAGAAAGGCAACAGACTGCGGGTGGAAACCTAAAGCTGGGAGCCGATAGTTTCTCTCTTGTGCGTAAGACTTGCCGTGAAACAGCCGCGGGTCAGCCATGGCCTGCGGCAACGCACGTGCGAGCAGTCATTCTGCGCTGCTGTAAAATCAGACCATGCATTCCTGTGGAGAAGACTGCCTGGAGCTTTGTTCACTATTTCTGTTGCTTCGTTGTGGCGCCAGTGTGCACACAAAGCTCCCATTCTCGTCTTCAGTAATATGCATCGACGATCCTTGCTACCCTCTCATCTACATGTCAAGCCGATGCGGTTCCCACGGAATAATCTTCCATCGCGCGAGGCCCGGATGCGAGCTCGCGTGACGTATGGTCACCTGGTCGCAATGTGCCCTCGTGACCTGCCTTGAGCGTCCGCCGATTCTCTCACGCGCAGCGCGTCCTCGGCCGAGATGCGACTAGACACCCGGGCCGTACGACCAGGCTCCCAGCCTTGAAGACGACGAAGAAGCGGCCAGTCGTCCTTGCCGGCCATCGGCATCCAGGATTGCGCCCATGCAACGCCATCCGCGACCTCCTCCGTTCTTGACCCCGGCAGTATCGGCAGCGTCACAATGGAGGCTGCTTTCAAGCGAGCTTGCGATGCTGATCAACCGCCAGCGTGGTGGCAGCTGGTTTCTCGAGGGTAGCCACAAGCTGGCTTAACGGCAGGGCCAAAACGCTCCAGGGCAGACAACGCTGCCGGTCCGTCAGGTAGACGATTTTGCAAAGGGGGCCGCCGAGAAGGCCTCCTGGCGTGCGGGCCGCGAATTGCGCGAGCGGCAGACGAATGGCGGTCGTTAAAGAGTACCCGAGCCCGGTTGCCGCGCCCGCTGGGCGTGCGCGGGCCTGCACGCATGCCCCACCCGTGCCGCTGGACCTGCCGGGGCGCGGCCGTGCACTACCCGACCCACGGGGGTTGTACTGGGCGAATGCACTGCACCACTCGAGCTGATGGCTCACTCCCAAGAGTCCTTCCCTTGGCATCAACGACGACAGTGTCCCCACGCACGCAAATCGCACAAGCGCGGGGACCGGTTTATTTCTGAGCCGCTCGCCACGAGTGCGGCCGCGTTCAAGCGCAGTTGGATAGCGAGCGGCCGGAGATTTCGCGATGCTCCCTCGGCGCCGACGCGCAGGACAGACCCGAGTTATGGCTGCCCAGGGCGTGCGCAAGGCAAGTGTGGTCTACCGGTCGGACGGGTTCTTCGCCGCAGAAGAGGAGCGACGCCCATCCCGGCATGTTTGCCGCTCGCCGAGGTCGACGAATCCACGGCGGCGCTGCTTGCTCGTTCGATTGCCTCCACAGTGGCACCGTTTATTCCGGCCTGCCTTCGTCTGGCAAGGCGCGCCCAGAGATGGCCGCGTCCCTTTTCATTTTGCTCATCCCCTCTCGCCGCTTTTTTGCTTGCCGCGCGCTCCTCTCGGCCTCATCTCGAGGGGCGCGCATAATAAAAGCGAAGCCCCTCGTCTGCGAAAAGATTCCTCCTTTCTTCAGCGCCATCTGTCAGCCCTGACGGAATTCTCGCGTCGTTCCTTTTCTTTGTTCCGGCGTCCACAGTTCGGATCCCCATTACTGCCCGCGTGGATGTTGCGTGCATCGCGCCGTTGCAATTTCGCAGGCGGACACCGCTGTGGCCGCAATTTTTCAGCGCCAATTTAGTGCGCACGCGCGCCCTGCGAGCCGCAGCTTTTCTTGTCCAGGTTATTATTTCTCCGCCCGAAAGGCAGCGCCAAGTGGCGCGAAGAGTCGTCCTTTCATATCGCGCAGCACCTATCAGCCTGGGTCGAGCCCGAAGTCTTTGGTCACAGCTTGGCCTGGGCCAACGAGGCGATGACAGTACCAAAAGGACGCAACATGGTGTGGACACAAAGGAATACAGCTGGAGCCGCCGCTCAACGCGTCTACGTCACTCAAGCTTCATACGTCAACGTTTGTAACCGGCCACAGACCCTTGTTTCACGTAGTCTGACCTCTTTGTGACCGCAATGACCGAGGCCTGTTTCGGCGTTCACACTGACGACAAAAGCTACGCAGGGGCTGACATTTCGCAGCCGACCTTCTGCGTGAGACAGCTGCGCGTTCGGCGTTTTTTCAGTGCACGTATAGGCGGCAATAGACGAAAGCAGACAACGGACAAAAACAAGTTGCCCCAAACAAAAGTCTAGGCTCGCCAACTGTGAGAACAGCAGCGGAGGAGTCAAGAACCGCGCGCAGAACGTTCCGCAAGAAGCGCACAAGAACCGTGAGAAGTTTTACGCCCTGGCGGCCAAAGCGCGCAATCCGCAGCGATGGGCTTTTCCTGCCTTGTTGATAGCGAAAAAACGCCCTCGAGGATCATCCCAGGAGGTGCTAAGTAGCTTCGAAAAACGCAGCCTTGAGCAACGAAATGCACGACTGGGGTTGCCCAAACAAAGAGATGGCGCAGCCCAAATAGCCGGTAGGCAAAGAGCATCCTTGAACTTTCAGCAACACTACCGATGAATTTCAAAGCTGGAGCCGAAATTTTAGCAAGCAACGAGCCGTAGATGGGAGGATGGCGACAAGAGACTATCAGGAAGGCGGGCAGAGGTGAGCGCTTCCTTTTTAAAGGCAACGCTTTTTTTCTCTCCTTTCTCTGCTTTCTTTTTTTGCCCGTGCGCGGGGTAGAAAGAAAGTGAGCAGAATTCTGACGAGCGCGCGTGGGAGGGTGAGGGGGAACGGCAGTCAAAATGCCATTTGCGGGCCCCAAACAATCGGCGCTCTTAAGCCGGCATCGCACAAAGGGGCGCTGGCGATGGGTCTGCCACAACCCAAGTGTCGCCGAAGAGCGCATGCAATTCTGTCAAGTGTAATGATGCACTGCCCTCCTCTGCAACGTGCGCAGGAACAGGTCGAAGTCGACAGCAGTCGAGCGCAGACAAGGTAGGGTGCCTACGCTCTCCCTAGCCGTCCTGTGTGCGCCCTGACGTCGCGGAGGGAAAAGGCGATGCCAGCTACCAAGCGGAGCGGGCAACTAGGGAACAATGTAAATGGAAGGAGACACGCTGTATACAGGTTGCAGCTTATCTAACCATCAGCGCAGGGAGAGCACCGAATCGGCCGGCGCGCGAATCGTGCGGCACCGATCAGGTAGCGTAATTTTGCCGCGCCGAGAGGCATCAAAAGCCGTCCAGCGCCATCTTTCCGCTGCTGCGCTCTAGTGAGCACTCATCCCCGGCAGGAGCGGTATAGGTCAGCGAGGGAGAACGGCCGAAGGGAGGCTGGCATACCCGGGCCGCATGGGGCAGGGCCCGGAGAAGGCACATTCCAGCAGCTCTAAGTGCCCGCAGGCTAACTAACCGGGAGCCGTAAAGATGCCAGTATCCCCGCGGCAAATGAACAAGACCGGGAGGCCGCTGCGGGCGAAGCTAATGACAGGCCTCGGGGCGGGCGCTGCCTTCTGGCCACTGGGCGGCGAGAGGGAGGTCGGCCCCTCGCTACCATGATCGCTCGCTTTGCGCACGCTGCTGCCCACGTCAAGACCAGAGATGATGCTAGACCTAAAGCATGCCTGAAGCCCCGAGGCGCATCCCAGGTGCGCTCGTCGTGAACGGACTCTCGCGCGATCGGTTTCCGATCGGTATCTCCGAGGGCGCACGCAAGGCACGACCCCGCCCAACTCGATAGGTGCTTTCAGCTCCGGCTCGTACTTGCCACAGGCGCGGTCGAAATGGTATGCTGCGGTACGGATGCGGCATCGCTAGGTGCAACAAAGGCTTCTCTGCTGCAGATCTGCAACGTTTTCCTCCCTCATGCGCGTTATTATAGCACCACAAAGCATGAAATACAAGTGCTTCTGTATCCGCTGCACAATATCCGGATGCTCCGACACTAATACATCTTGCAAGCGGCAGGGAACAGTGCCGCTTAAGGACGGCTCAAGCGCTATACTTCTACACGCAGAATACGCAATCATCGTCGAGCTCCGCCGATGTGGCTCAGTGATTAAGGCGCTCGACCACAGAGCCGGGAGACCTGAGTTCGCGATGGAGGAGAAACGCAAAGCGCCTGCGTGCTATGTCTGTGCACGTTACTCAGGAGGTCGGAAATATCCAAAGCCCACCACTGCGACGTCCTTCATATACTTATATGTCGCTTCGGAACGAAAGCATATCGCATAAACCGCCAACCACAATCCTCGTTGCGGAACGCCTTACTCCGGGCCTATCGGGAGTATTTTACGCCCTCGTTTTTTTTGAGCTCCCCGTGCGCGTGATTCTTGTAAAAATAAAGCAGCGGACTAACCACGCACAATTCTTCCTTGCTCTTTTTTTCTTTCTGTGCTCAAGAACTCTGCAATTGCACCTTATTCATAAACTGCAGACGAGACGCCAGCAACACGGCGTGTACAGTCAGCGTTCTTCGGTCGAAAATGACCCTCACCATGGTGCAAAATACAAGGGTCTCACCCTGCATCCACAATCATACAGACTGCCATCAGCCGACTTGGAATGAACTCTTAACGTTGGTCGAGCGCCTTTCGAGCTGTTGGCGGCCCTCGCCTCCGCAGAAGCCCTGCATAGCTATATGTTGGCCCGCGGTGGCGGCGGCAGCACGCACCGCGGTCAAGAGCAGCACGATGCCATAGGCGTGCCCCGAGAGTGGGCCGGCCGACCTCGCATGGCGAGCCAGCTAGCGGCGCCAGAGCACGAGAAACGCGCGCTCTGGCACGCGGCACTGCTGCGCGAAATTAGGGGCGGTGTTTCCGCTCTCGGAGGCCGAGCGTGCCAATTCGCTCTCGGGACGATTCCGCGCGCATGTGGCGAAACGTTTCAAGCGACGTGCAATGCAGGAGGTACGCGTCCGTATGTCTGGCCGCGACGCGACTATATTCCACGTCGCCTGGGCCTCCAATCCTTGTCCCTGGCGGCCACCCTCCTGCTGCGCTGAAAATCCAACGCTGGGCGGAATCCGGTTGCGGCCGGAGATACTCGTCGGTCCTCAGATCGAAGACGTTGAACCCACAATGCGCGTGTGCCGCGGTCGGCTTAATGCAACTGGCGGTCGTTCCTTCGCAAAATGACCGCGCAGCCGCCTCGGCGGTTCCGCAAACAAAGCGACTTCCCAGGGAGGCTGAAGGGGCGACGCAGCGCTGAGCTGCCGGTTTCTTTTAGCCCCATTGTCCTGGAATCCTCCGTGGGCAGCCACAGGGACGCATTAGGCCCGCCTGGGACCGCGCCTAACATGACGATCGACCGGAGCGGCCGCGACGGCGCCCGCGGGATCAGCGAGCAGCGGGGACCATTTGGCCGGCCCCCGATGTAACGACCCGATTCCGACTACGGCAGCCACTCATTGTTTCCCATGCGCGAGCTCGCGCGCATGACCCCAGCCGCGCGCTCGGCCTCCGAAGGCGGAAAGCACAAGTGCCGCTTCGCACGCGACCAAGACGCGGCTGTTTGTTTTGTTGTCCTCGGCAGAGGATCGCATCAAATCCGCTCTCCGAGAGGTCGTTGTTCGTCAACGCTTGCGTTTTGCTCATGTACCCGCCCATCGGAAGGGCTCCAAAGCGAGGCATATTGCAGCAGCACGCCCTTCGCCGAAGCTAGGGGCGATTTGGCTGCGCGCGGAACGCGAGCAAGAGGACAAAGCGACGGCGGAAGACGGCCGATCGGAGAAACAGCGGGCCGCCGCGAGGACAGCGATCCCAGTACCGCGTGCGAAATAATCCGCGCGCGCCCCAAATAGGCGTCGCCGCCGCCTCGATTGGGATGCGGCTCACGCTAGCAGCGGCACCCCGGCCGCCGAAGGGCGCGACTGCTGCTGCAGCCACGAAACGCCGCGGCGATAAGCGCGCTCTCCCAGGCTGGCGCAAAAACAGGCTGGCTCTCGAGAGAAGAAACCCGCCGGGGGAGACGACCGGCGTCCATCCCGGCCCAGGGCGCGCGTGATCGCCATGCAGAGACCGCTCGGCGGCCAGCAGGAGCGCTTCGCCAACCGGTCCGTGCGGCTCCGCTGGAATGCCGCCGATGCATCTGTCTTCGGCGCCAGATAGAGAGGTCGCCGGCAGATCCCGCGCGACTGGCTGGCCGCGAAGCACGGACGGGCGCCGGCGCGAACCGCGTGTCCGCGCTCTCCGAACAGGCCTCATAAGCGATCAGGTTACACTAGGTTACACAATGGTATACTATACGGGCTATCGGTGGTGGTGAAAAACATTTATTGTACATTGTATATATATGCTTTGGTCGAACCTTACAGGGCCAGTCGGCAGAAACACTAGGTGGAGTCCTTAAGTGCGGGATCCGAGTGGCGTCAGCCTCTGCCCGGGCTCGCTCGACCAAGGCCTTTTGGGCCTGTAAGTCTGAGCAGTCGAGCAGGGTCGCCTCCCAGTCTTCCCGGGTAGGGTTTGGGTTTGGGGGGATTGTAGGGTTGGATCGGCAGGCCGAAACCATGTGGTAGATGTCCGAGGACTTCGCACAGTGCGGGTAGCTGCCCGAGAAGGAGGAATCGAAGTGTTTTAGGGCTGCCGGGCACAGTAGAGTATTGGTGTAAATGGGGAGTAGGAGTCGCTCTTCCGCCTTTGAGAGGTCTCTAAAGGCCAGGGGGTTCTCCAAGCTGCAGTAGTGGAAGCATCTTGAATGTTCTCATTCTTCTCAAGACTGACATTAGCCCTAATATATAGATTTCCCGACATTGTTCTTTTATGCTTCACTCTCGGCGTACTTTTCCGCATGAAGTCCCTGGAAGCGTATTATGCGATTTCTGTTCGCAGTTACCCAGCAAGGGCAAGGCAAACTGCGCTTCGTCGACCTCTTGTATACAGCGGAACATCATTTTAAGTAAACAATGTCAACCGCAATTGTTTTCTTATGAGTGCACTTCTATCTGTCGCAAAATGGTAGTGCTTTGATCCCATTACTTCATTTGCGCCGAGCAAATGGCAAGTAGAAAAATGATACTGGCGCTATTTTTACTGCTTCGTTGTAGTCATACCTTTGAAACAACGTAGAGAAGCGGCGGCTGCGTGAGGACAAAAAACGCACGGTGTAACAACAGGCCACACGAGATATACTCTGGCAGCCGGCGATTGATGTGAACGGCGTTAACGCTCCGTGTGTCGGTAAATCTCGTGTGTGTTGGTAGGCGTCTAACCAATCTACATACGTTCCGCGCATCAAATTTTCAAGATGGTGGCGTTCCCAACGCCGTACCAAGCACGAGTATGTCAAATATGTAAGTTAACTTCAATCGGGGGGGGGGGGGGGGGGGGGATAACTCCGGCATCTTACGAACACAAAAGCACGTGCAGTCATTCTAAATGACATAAAAATAAGGTTACGCTAATGCACATAGGCACCAACGGTTGCAGGGCAGACATTAAGGCAACAATGCCCGACTCTGCGTAACCCCCCCCCCCCCCCCCCTGTAATTATACTCAGCAAATAGCTTTATAATCATGTGGAACAAATCACACCTATCATTGAGCACTTTTCAACGATAATCGCAGTCGAAGGTTTGCATCATACACTATAAAATGAATACAGAAAACTGCGTTTTTACTCGACCATGTTCTTGGCTCTCCGTTATCGCAGCTAATGCAGTCTTCTTGAGGTTTTTGCTTGGGCAGTGCTTGTCACTCGGGGAATGTAGGCAGCTGCAGTCATCGCACCGCGAGCGGCGGCGGTGGCCAAATGAGTGACCAGGCATCTCCGAAAGATGACCGCACGTTCACTTTCTCGGCCTTGCGTTGTCGCCGCCGATCGGCAGAGGGCTCCGCCGGCCGCCTCCTTTCCCGGAATGCCGTCCATCGGCCGGGCCACGTGACCCCCGTTGCTACACTCCTGTCGCTGGCCGTATAATTTCGCGTGCGGTGCGTGGCCCCTCCTCGGCCGGCTAGCTCGTCTCGCGGGGGCCGCACCGAATCCGGTTCGTGACCCACCCCGGTGAACCGCGGAGCACCGTCGTCCGGACGCTCACGAGCGCGCGCCGGCCGATTACCACACGACGCGCTTGCGGTCGGCGGCGCCTTTCGGAGGGGCCGTCACGTGACCGGAAGAAAGTAACCCGCCAGTCCGGAAGTGTGAGGCGCATAGCCGTGCCTTATTGCACGCGCAGAGTTTTCACGAGTCACGACGCCGTAACGAGTTTTCAGCGGATGCCGGTGGCGTAAGCAACTTATCAAGAATATCTGGCGCGCGCTTTTTTGTTCTCACCCTATTTGGTTGAAGATGCACAGGAAAAGAGCTACACATGACGCCACGGCGCCAATTCTAGTCAGCTCTGGCCAGACCCGTTCAGCTGAGGAAAGAGCGAGCGCTCGGGCATTAAGTGCTGCACCTATGTTTTGAAGCAAACCATGAAACCTCCTCTGAATGCCAAAAAGCACAGCAACGTAGTATATCCGGTACAAACTGATCCCTGCTCCACCACTGCACTTAACGAGAACACGCGTAGTTTGCGAGGTGCGTCGCGCTAAGCCGACTCGCCCCCGCTCGATGCGCATCCACAGCAGGGAGAGACTCAGCGAGGCCGCCCTTCTCGACGGCAGGGAGCCGCGGGGCCCGGCGCCCGCGGTAGCCGGAGAGCGGAACGACCTCGCGGACCGCATGCAAATGGCCAGCACCGGGGAGCGCATCGGCGGCCGTTCCCACCGGTGGCGGCGACGATCGGCGCCGATAGCTTCCCGCCGCTGCTAATGAGACGGCTCCGTGCGGCCGAGGAAAAAGGGCTGCTCATGAGAAGAGCCAACTTGCTCCAGTTTCCGAGCCTTCCTCGTTATACGGCATCTGCCCCGCAGGCAGACATAACAGCGTCCTCATTTGGTTGTCTCAGCGCTGGAGATGTGCTCCTCAACAACTGCACAGAGAGCGATCATTTAAAGCGTAGCTTTAAAGGACCCGTTCCGCAGAAAATTCGGCGTTTTGGGCGAAAAATCACGGGTATGGTAGGTGGTAGTTTACATGACCGAGCTCTGATTGGTCGGCGGCTTGTGCGACGTCACGAGATCACGTGACATGGCAGGAGCTGTCTACTCGGCCTTCTACCTTTTAGATGAGGGGGGATGGAAATCAATCTTTCAAAGGCCATTGGACGATGACTGAGGCATGTTACTGCTAGGCAACGGCTTCGTTGTTAAAGCGGGACTTGTACGCATGAACTCGACAGGATGCCGGTCGAGTTCATCATTCGAGGGAAAGAGCGAGTTTTGAGAAGAAAATTCGTGACTAGTCCTTCTACTCTATTCCTGTGTCACTGCACCTTCCCTCTAAATGAGGACCCAGCGAGTTCATGTAAACGCGGCTTATGTCGGACGGTCTTTAAAATAGCTGTGTAGCTCACGACTGCATGCTAATAAATATGTGCGAAATATGAAAGCACAAACTGAAAGAGAACAAGTGAATAGCCCCCACTGCTCCATCAACGCGTCTTTATACATCGAACGGGATAACTCAACACAGATAACTCAAACGTATCAAGAGTTTTAGCCATGTCATTCGTAAAAATGTCTTTAAGTTTTGTTTTGTTCTGAACTGTGTTGCTTTTTTGCCGTGAGTGCCAAAAGAACCGGGGTTTTTTTTTTTTTTCTTTCGTCGTAAAAGAACGTTTTCTTTTGTTCTTCTTTCACTGTGTGTGCATCATGCTGTGAAGAACAAATTAATGAATGATCACACGCTACTTGGCCAAATTCTGATAACTAGCGCATGAACCAGGCGTACTAGTCGTTTTGTTTGTTTTTGCGAAGCGTTTCTCTAGCTGCCATTTCGCGTACGTCATAGCACTTGCATATCCCCGCGTTCTTGCGGGGAGTCCACCGGACGTGTGTCCTTGCCGGGAAAATCACGACCCTCTCAGGCCATCGTCACGCCCAGCAAATGAATCTGGCAGCGAACGCGAGAGCGGACATATTTCAGATTGTTATTTCTTTCCTCTCTTTCTTACAACGCTGAGTCGTCCTCGCAAACAACGCCCCTCGATAATCTCGCTCTAGCCCTTTTTCTATATATTTATTTTCGCGTATCTCACTCCCAGAGTGAGCGCTTTGTACAGCGAACAGATTTTCCCCGTTGCTTCACAACCCATGGGCTGCAATCTAAACACAGAACCAGAAGACATGGGTCCTCATCTGTCGCAGGTTAACTTGCGCTCGCCCGACATTATAACTATTATTACTTGATCTCTGCGCGGGAACAGCACGGGCAGACAGGACGTTTACACAAGACTAATAGGCGCCGGCAGCATCGTTTGCGCTGGTTAGCGCAGATCTTCTGGGCTAAACCGAGTTTTCCCGCTTGAATCGGGATGTATACACGTGGAAATCTCTGCCGTCGCGAGCCTTCCTGTCTTGCCCGCAGCCTTTCCACGAGAATCCGATCATTTCGCGTTCCACTGTGGTAAAGTGGGCGCCCTCACCCGCCAAACTTCGCCAGTCGGGAAGCTAGCTGTGAAGGCGAGCCTAGTCGGAGACTCGTTTTAATTCCCACCGGCGAGGCGAATGCCATGCGATATATGCGCCGACTCCGCAACGCGACAAGATGGAACGACCGATAGAGTGCGCACACAAAGGCGCTGGTCGCACGCAGAACGACGCTGGTCGGGCGGATCGACCGGGGATGTCGTTGTGGACAAATTAGCAACTCGATCACGTCGCCTTCCTGCTTCAAGAGCGCCCGGCCCACTAAGCTACGGAGTGGATCTGGTTGGCTTCTTCGGAGGACGCCAGACGGCGGAGCGGCCAATGGTGGCCGACCTGCGCGTTCTCCGGCTTTCTCACGGTGCCTACGACGCCGGCTTGCTTAGCTTCTTCCATTTGTACCAACTGCTCGGATTGGCTGGAGGCGTCCGCTCCATTTCCGCTTCCCAATGTTATGGCTCTCGCCTACCCCGTGCCTCCGGACGCTAATCTGTCACTCGCTCATCGGAGACGCCGCCAACGAGCTCTCGGCCACAGACCCCCAGAGTGGGCCCAGCGTCACGATCGAGACTCATGCCTTATGTGTCACATGTCGCCGCTTCGTACTTGTAGCATCCGCAGCGACCGCAAAGGGAGCGTAACTGGTACTGGCTGGGGTCAAAAAATAGCTAGCGGGCTGGTTAAGTAAATTTTAAGTTTACTTATGAACTATGCAATTCTAGGCTTGTAGCCGCGGCTTTTAGTAATAAGCATCACAACTTCGCAAGCCTTGTGACAGCTGAACGAATTTCATCCACCAAGAGCCCTTTTCAAAAAGTGCGCCTCTTCGACGGGCAGCGAAGCGACTTCAATCACTATTAGAACTTAGTACACGAACTTACTAGTTAGCATGATACATCTCTTTTCTGATGTCAGTCAACACTGGTATTGCGAGCGCCGATGAGGTCATCTAGATAGCTCAAGAAGACTACTTTAAATAAACTCCGGTTCACCTTCACTCATACACCCAGTATACATATACAAGGCTAGTCTCTGCTAAACGCTAAGTATCTGTACGCTAGTCGCAGCTCTTGTTTTTATTTTCGTAGAGGTTTTGCGCACGTTTCGCGCGTTCTTGCTGTCAAAAAAATAATAATAATAAGTTTGAACGATTTCGTCATGTTGAGTTGTGTATATAAGGATACACCACAGTGCGACGAAGAAGGAAGAGGAGGAGGAGATGACCGGGGAAGGGGGGGGGATGTAAAAAAGGGCAGAAAATGCAGGCGGTGAGGCAAGCCGAATGGCCGTCCGTCCTTGTTTGCGCTAATTGGCGCCTTCCTGCGTCGCCCGGAACATAACCAACGGCCCGCTCTTCCTCCCTTTCATTGGCGTCGCTGTGTCACCCCCTCCTTTCCCCCTTCCTCTTTTCACTCCGTCCGCGCTACTCGGGTGGGCTCCCGGTCCAGTTTGTTCATTTCGCTCATCCGCCACCCCATCTCGTCCTCTAGACCTTGTTTCTGTCTTCCGCCTGCTCCCCTGGCCCTTGTGCCGCCTTAATAAACGCTGCGCTTCCACCCTCGCTTTGCACAAGCCGCGGAGAATGTTTTCATTTCCGCCACACAGGCCCCCGACGCTTTAGACATTAGGAGGGGAAAAAATAATAAAACGCTCACGCCTTTCAAAACGCAATAGCGCTAAGTCGCGAAACAACACGGTCCCAGTCAGGGCGACGGTCTATATGGGCGACTGCGTCGGAAACCGCTTGGAAAATAGCTAGCCAAGTTCCTGCGACCAGACCAGAAGTTCTAGACCATCGCTGCGCGTATACCTTGCGCGTAAATTGGCACGCGTAGCCGTAACGGTTTGCTAAATTAAAGCTGTGTGAAATGCACTCAAGTTTTGCCGGGCCAGCAGACGATTGAGGGCGCAGCGAAAGTTGGGCAGGCGGCCGGAGCCACAGTTTGTGGAAGCTCCGGGCCACGAACATAGTCATCCCCGAAAGGACAGAGGAGTCCGCAGTTGCGGCGCTCCTCCTAATCGCGAAGCGTCACGGATGGCCTCAGACCCGGCTGGTACGGCCAGCTTTCGAGCGCGCGCTTCACCGTGTGCTGCTTCCTGGAGATGCTCCGAACAATGGGTGCCGAAGCAAAGACCGCACCGCCGCCGCAAAGGGCGTCCTCCGTGCAGGCCGGCCGGTGCCGTTCGTCGGCGAGATCGGAAAAGTGGCTCCGGCGACCAGCCCGAGGAAAAGTCCGGTGCGGCTAGCGGTCTGGCTAGGTGGGCTTGGAAAGGGCTTTGGGCTGGAGGAACGGCCGAGGCCTCGCGAAACCGTGAAAGCTTACTGAGCGCAATCAGCAGAATAAGGCACCTACTGGGGGCAACCGTAAAAATAACGCGATGGTACAGTACTATAGCGATAGGTTCGTTAAGAAAATTGCTTTCGCGGCGTGTCGCTGCATGAACAACACAATCCGAAAACGTAAACTAACAGAGCTTCACAGAGCTTTCATTTCGTTCGAATCTTAACAGTCCCGACAGTTTTCTTTTCTTTTTTTTTTGAGTCCGTCCACTACAACCGCACAAGCTCGTTGCCAGGACTATTGAACCGCCCGCTTTTATCGATTCGCCTGGACCGGGAAGGCGAAGAAAAAGGCAGGAAAGGGGGAGACGCCATAGGGACTCAAGACGTCAGCGCTGTATTGCTGCATGAGAAAGTCGGCGTTCACTGTGTGAATCCAAACAACCTAGTTGGCTGAATGCGTTCTGCCGAGCCAAGGCCGAACGCCGAAGTCAGTCGCACAGATCGGTCTTGAGTGCGAACCCCGGCTGGTTCTCGCCCCGTGCCTGGTCTAACAATTGAGCCGTGCCTATTCGAATCCCAAGGCCATCGCGAGCTACGTGTGAGACGCCACCAATGGAAGCGGGGAGTTCCAACGCGCAGAACCGCGGGCCAT
The DNA here is from genome assembly GCF_055883805.1 of Amblyomma maculatum. Taxonomy (NCBI): domain Eukaryota; kingdom Metazoa; phylum Arthropoda; class Arachnida; order Ixodida; family Ixodidae; genus Amblyomma; species Amblyomma maculatum. The sequence continues at coordinate 79,996,408 of NC_139344.1, read as the reverse complement.
TGGACCGTTACCTTTCAGAGCGCACCGTTCGGGATTCGCTCCTGAAGGGACAGCTTGTTCGGTCATGATCATTGTGGTAGGTAAGAGGAGGGCGGATTGAACACTACGGGGTCCCGAGGATAGAGAAGAAAAAAAAAAAGCGCTCGCGGAACTTGATACCAGGATTCCCAATGATATATACTCTGCGAGTGGTATGCTCGTAAACGGGACTCTGAGAAACTACAAACGCTGTAACCGGTTTAACTTTCGATGTGTGTACTGCGAAGCCTGTCGTCGAACAAGGACGAAACATGCACCAACGCGGTTTGCTGTTCGTTCTCTTCCAGCGTTGCATGGTGCGCGAGGCGAGAGCAGCCGTCGAAGCGACGGCGATCGCCGCCTCGCGGCCTCGAAGCCGTCGGCGGCTCCCGCAGCCCCTCGCTCTACGCAGCGCGCGCCCGGTTCGCGGCGGCACTAATTGGGTCAGCGCGGCGTTGTGTCCTTGTGCTCCGGGAACGCCAGCCGGAACATCGCAACACCTTCCCGCGCACCGGCCGACGACGCTCGGCGTCTTGGTTCTTTTCCGCGGTCCTCCGATACATCGACCGCGATGAGACGGACGTTGCACGACGTACCTCTCCTTCCGACCGCGGGGTCGCACGATTCTAGCAACAACGAACCGGATGGACCTGGCCACCAACCAGTCCCCCACTGGGGCGAATGGCGCAACCACGCGCAGCTCTCACGCACCAGAGTTTTGCCTTTTAGGCTCCTGTCGAATGTCTTCATGCACCGCCAATCATCACTGCAGAACGAGATGATGACTTGCACGCTTGTAATGGCAGCAGTTAGCGTACTTCCCTATTTATTCAAGAAGTCTATATATAAGAGAAAAAATCTCGATGCAAAATCTCTGCGAGGAAAGGGGAGGGGGGGGGGGCAGTGAATCCGTTAGCATATAACTGAGATTGGCGCAATCTAGAGAAGATTGACATGCCTCCGCGCGACAAAAATTATACTAAATTAAACGCATAAACTAACGCCAATGTCTTTTTCAGATATTTAATGTGGAAATTAAATTAAAAAAAAAAAGGGTTAGTTCGATACCCTAAAAATGTGCATTGGTCTGTGAGCAAACACAAAGGCGAAGTTTCTGGCACGAATAATACAACAAACGTCCAATGCAGCACGTTAGAAACAACGCGTATATAGCGGATGTCATAATGCTTCCTCGATTACTTCGAACGATTCTTCGACTGCAGTTCAAGTCCGCACGCGCTCTGTTCTGAAATCGCCGGCGCGTCGTTCCTCTTTCGCTCCCTCGGAGACGCGTCGTCCCGCAGGCAAGCGGCAATTTTCGGAACCCCAACGTAGGGCCAACTGAGCATTTCAGTCGTTTTGTCGGGTAACGAAAGGAAGAAAAGAAACTAAAGACTTGCTGGCGTCTTCCAGTTTATGTAGCGGGACTACCTCATGCCCCTGTGGCGCCAAAATCGCTAAGCGAGTACCCCGACAAATTTTGCACGCTCCTCTCTGCTCTGCGAAGACGACCGTAATTTGACTTCCACAAGGCAGTATTTATGTCTTCCGTGTCGCCGGCCACAGAGCCCCGATACTCGTCAGAAGCCCATTTCGCTGTCTCCCCTCTCCCGCCGCAAAAAAAAAAAACCGATGAAGCGACGGCGGCCGAACACTGAGAACCGGAATCGCGGCTCGGTCGCGTGACACGAAAGCGGCCAGTCTGGCCCCAAGGCGAGCGACGAAGCCAGGATGCCAAGACGCATTTTCGATGTGGCCGCGCCATTCAGCAAGCAGAGTGAGCGGAGGATTTCGTAATAAAGGACCACTGTGGACAATATTGTCTCCAGTTAAAAAATATTACCGGCTACGTTGACGTTTATTTGTGAGAACTTTTCTGTTCAGTCGATTCACACTTGAGACGTTCTTACCGAAAAGGGCGGGCTGTCAGCGCGTCGAAGCGAATTACGATACAGCATCTGGGATTCGCCCCCCAGAAATCGATGTCGACGCATGGATTTTACTCGCGAAATCGTCCTGCGGTGGCGACCCCTGTATTTAGTTTTCTACCTTTTCTAGACTATCAAAGCCCCGCTTTAGATGAGAGCGGTGTCTCTGTGGCCAAGAAAGTAGGCGTAATTCCGTTCTCTCAACGGTAGGGTCCCGCAAATTCCTTCTCCTCACTGGTTGTCTCTCAGTGAGTTAAACGGAGATTGTTGCTGAGAGGTGTCTCTGAGCGCAGCCGCCTAAAGGTAACATACTCTCGCTGAAGGCAGGAAATGATTATGGTGAAGGTAATTGCATAGTGTAACCGTTGCCATATCGTCGCCTCCTGGCTCTGTTCACGGCTGGTTTTCCGGCTATTAAGAATAAAAAACATCACATAATGCAACCTAAAGGTGAACACACCCCAGGAACGATATTAGTAATTTATATGGATGTTGTGACCTGTAAGAAATATTTTCGAAAATTCTCTCGGAAGATTCGAACTGATGTTTTCAGTGCTGAAATATGTAGTATCCATCCATTGCACCACAGAAGCGGCGGGAATGGCGGGCTTTATATTCGCTCTTACTCGTTTTAACAATATGTTCGCTATTTGTCGCCAGGTGACTCTGCTTAGAGGACCCTACCGTTGAGAGAAAGGAATCACTCAGAAAGTAGCGCCTTAAGCACAGCGTCACAATGTCAACATCGCAGTGACGTGCGGACCAATGGCAAGGCAAGCAAGCATCGAGCTACAATCAATCCGCAGCGGCACCAAAAATTCAGCCTTAGCAAGCGCAGCACAACTTATGGCCTAAGCCTAACACGCTCGTTGCCGACTGTCGCGCGACAGTCCACTACGCAGCGCGTTGTTCAACGTCCGCGGGGCGGGCGGTCCGCAACCGACACATTCACGGCGAGCCGAATCGCGGTGGGGAGCAGCCTGGGGGAAATGAGGGGAGAGACGCAGCCGAGGGAAAAGGGTCTGGGCTCCCCACCAACGGTTCGGGCCCACCATGAAAGGCAGAGGGGCCTCACTGCGATGCTGCGCTCGGCAGCCGGCAAGCGCCAACCGCCGCGCCGCACACCTGCCTTATCACGTGACCGCTAACGGCATTGCGCCCCGAGCGAACGACAGATGTTCAACGAGCGCGATGCGAGCACCGTCCCTTTAACCATTAAATGGCCCAGCTCTTCCTCCCGCACTCTTTGCCCCTTCGCCGTCATGTGGCGCGTGTGCCCGTGGCGGTTGCATCGTACCAGGTGCTGGAGAGAGGTCGGTGGCACAGCTCTACCTCATTACGCAGCCGGTGATAGGTTTACAATTCGGCGCGCCGCTTTGCAAGCGTCGCCTGGTGCGCCGGTGCACCACGCAGCTCGCTTGACTTCCAGACGACGCTCACCTACTGACTATAAAGCAGCCGTCGACGAATTCCCGACGTTTAAATGCGTCTGTGAACGCGTGACCGTGCTTTTTCGTTGTTTTGCGCACTTTTTGTGCAATCGATGTAACTCGTCTCACCACCATGCGATGATGAAATCCAACAGCCTCGGTATCGGAGTTTTGCGTCCTACGCACTCGAACGTTTTCGGCGAGAGAAGGCTATTTTTTGTCGCGTTCGCTGTAATTCTCTCAGCCGCGACAGAAGACACTTGGTTCGTACCGAGACAGGGCGTCAACTTCCTGGCAACCCTCGGCTGTTCTCCTAAAGATCGAGCGCGCCCTTTGACGCATACGACGGCGGAACCCTCGCGACAAGGACGTTCAGGAAGTCGACACACCGCGGCTGCCACGCACGGAACCGCGAAGGGGGAAGTGGTGTAACCGACGCGCCGTCGCCTCACCTACTGCCGGGGTCAGCTCTGCAATACGGCGCGGTACGCGCTCGCTTGCGGGGGCGGAAGACGGCGCTGTTTCTCCATCGCAGCCCGCTCTGCTTACCGCGTCGCCGATCGGGGCCCCAAGCTGTCCATCGAGCTAACGCGCGTAGTGTGGATGTTCGAAGCGGCGGAAGTCACTCCGTAAGTCGGCGCTTGCACATGGATGATGAGAGCTACACGGTACATCAAACATGACACAACAGGGGGCCGGGACGTACCCCTACCCGCTGGGCTGTCGTAGCGCCCTAGAATGGCGGCGCATAGCCACGAGGGAGATTGGCCTAACAGGGAGGTATTCGACACCTAACGTTTAAGAGCACACCTTGGGGACACAAAAGTGCGTGATTAACAAACGAAGACCAGGAATAGCATCGCTAAAAAAAAAATAAAGATGAGCCGGGAAAAGACAACATCCGCGGCTATGCGCGAATCCTCCCAGAGGCCTCGATTAACTTGTGAGCAGCGGAGCGAACAATAGCCCTGGTGAGAAGCTTCCGATTAACGTACATTCTGAACTGCTATAACTTGCTGTCTCCTCTTTCCTGCCATTTTTTTTTTTTCTGGCCTTATACTTCTACGTGCTTCTCTTTGCTTTTCTAATGCCAGGAAAGCACATCGTACCTTATGCTCACTGCGAGGTTGAGCTAAGTCCCCAAAAGGCAAGCCGCGGTACATTTCCCAGGAGAAAAAAAAAAAGTTCATAAACGTGCTGAGCTTGTTGAACCTCCGGGCACAATTGCAAAGGTAAGCAGCAACCAAATTTCAACGCCCTGTCTCGGCGCGTTCAGACTTAGTTACTGCTTCTCACAAGAACCGGTCTCTACAGAACGCTAAGCGCATTGGGCATAATTGCGCTCATGTCCCTCCACTTTTCTAGCTCGTCATACGTCACTAGAGATATAGCTGAGCGGGTTTTCGCGTGCGCTCCGCTCAGAGAGCTATCGGGAGCGCTACTGCGCATGCGCGAAACGCTCAGACGGGAGCACGCAAGCGGAAAGTCTCCTCGTGCCTGCTCCCGCGCGAGCCAAGCGGAGCCCGGAGCGGCGCGGCGAGCGGACCTCGCAAAGCCTTCAGGTCTTTTGTCAACCTCACTCTAAGGTTACAGCCCCATTGGTATCGAATAATGTAGTGAAACTACAAAATATGACTTTATTTAACAGTTCTACTACAAAAAATGAAGTCTTGATTGATAACGTTTTTGCTATAACTCCACCTCTGACCGATAGGTGGCGCGACCGATACCTTACGAATTATTCTTACACCGTGCTTACGCTTAAGTAGGCGAGCAATCGCGGGGCTAAAGCTGTTAATGCGCTATGCCCCGCCGGGGTTCCGCTCGAAACGTTTAGCGGAGCGGAACGCAAATCCGCTCAGCTATAACTCTCTACTAACAAATAACTCTAAGGGTATGTTATTTCAAGATCCCGAAACGCTATAGCGTGCCGAGAGCGTACGCTAGCCCTACTCGAGGCGCGCATCAGCAAACCATGCGGAGTAGGGCAGGCCCTGGCACGCACAAAGCATTTGTGCGCAATGGCATGCTGCGTGTACTTACTTGCAGTGCGACTCTCCGCTCGGGTTGGACGACACACAAGAGGCTCCATTCTTGCACGGGTTTGGCGAGCAGGACACGAAAGCTGCGGCAGGGGAAGACAAGGAGGGAAAAGCGTCACGAATGGCTCATCGAAAGCGCTATTCGCAGTCTCTGATATGTATGCATGCAATCCGCTCCGTCGGTTGTTATGTCTGAGTTAACTATTGGTCATTCCACACCGCAGCGCATCGTTAAACTCGACATTGTCAAAAGAAACGCGCTAAGCAACATTTATACAACATCGACTGAGATAAAAAATTAAAGAACTCGGATGCTGCTGTTGGTTGCTTCTAGTTGCTTAATTCACTTCTTGTTTACCCAGTTTAGTCTTTGGTACTTTCAAATTGCGCGCCAATCCCTTCCTATGCCCTTTTTCGGCTCTACTTCCGGCTGCGTGACGTCACATTCTTGACGTCACCCTAATTGAGTGATTTAATTAACTATATTAGTCTTTGGCAGTTTCAAATTGCGCGCCAATTCCTTCCTATTCCTTTTTTGGCTCGACTTCAAGTTGCGTGACGTCACATCCTTGACGTCACCTTAATTGACTGATTTAACTAACAATTTTAGTATTTGATACATTCAAATGTGGCGCCAAGCCATTGGCTAATGAGACCCTTTTCGCCTTTACATTTAGATTTTTGCCTCTAATTAACTTATTGGCCTAATTTTTTCGGACTCAGCATTACGTTACCCTCTATCGATTGACACCACTCATTAACATCTACCACTTCTCAATTACTCCCAACTGCTGCGGACACGTTCTGTGGACGCGGTCTGCGGACAGAAATCTGTGCATAGCGAAGTAATGCTTTGGCATTAAAAGGCGGAAGCCTATTAGAAGTGAAGCGCACGTCTTTAGAGGCTGCGCTGCCACACTACCTGCTTGAAGCCTCCGCTCTTTATTACAGAGTTCAAAACTCTTCATACAACACTTGGCTCATGTTACAACATGACATGCCAACAAGCGGCGGCATGCAAAGAGCTGAAACGTCATTATCGGTCAAAAAGCGTGAGCGAGCAGCAATAACCTCAAGCGTTGTCAAAGTCCTCTCACTGACCACTTTAGTTAGCCGTTGTTTAATTCATTGCGCTAGGAGCCCGTGTCGTTGGAGTCAGTTTGTGAAACAGACGGGAGAAAAGTCATTTGTAACACACAGGAAGCTGCCATTTGTAGTAGATCATAACAGATACCGCAACTTTAGTCTATCAGTAGACGTGTGGCGTCTTCTGAGCTCGTTATTTCCGACACAGGATTGTAGCAAGCGCGCCGTAGTAGAACTGAGTAGTGTTCAAGCAGAGGAGGCCCGTGCGCGTTTTCCACAGTCCGTAATCCCATGCACTAGCCTGCAGAGTCGTATAAACAATTCGATGATTGAACTGGCGAGCAGCGTCATCCTGATAGCATATCCGGGTGTCATACAAAAAGTTACCGACACCTACGCATAGCTGACAACGCCGGGGTGGCGCAGTGGTTACGGCGCTTGACTACTGTTCTCAAGGATGCGGGATCGAATCCCTGCCTCGGCGGCCGCTTTTCCATGGAGGCGAAAAGCAAGGCGCTCGTGTGCTGTGCGATGCCAGTGCACGTTAAAGAACCCCAGGTGGTCGAAATTTCCGGCGTCCTCCACTACGGCGTCTCTCATAGCCTGAGTCGCTTTGGGACGTTAAACCCTAGAAACCAAACCAAACGTTTAGCTGACACCGAGCCGTTTCTTCGAGCCAGTAACATCTGAATCCTTACTGGATGCGCCTGTAACCTATGCACGTGCTATCTTCATTATTTTGAAGAACCTTCTTAGAAATGCTGCCAAGGTGCGGCTGCTTTCATCTACCGAATGAATGAACGAATGTTACTGAAAGAAACTGAAGGAGAGAAGGGGAGAAAGAGATGAGGTTTCCGCCAAGACATGCGAAAGCCGAGCGAGCTTCGACTTCCATAGATTAGGCGCGTATTGCACCCCCCCCCCCCTCACCCCTCCTTCCTTTCTCCTTTCCCACCCGTGCGCCGTAGCACTGCCGCCCTTGTACAAGCGACCCGCAGGCCACTAAAATGCTCCATTTTATGGCAGCGTCCTTCGGCCTACCTCCTGGTCGCTTTCGTAGCACACACGCGAGAGCATGCTTCGCGTTTAAAAGTGGGCAGTCGTATTTGCTTTTCTCTCTCCCTTCCTCGCCCGCATGCGAGTCACTTTCAGCGGGGAGACGACGCGCCGTGAGAGCGGTGCATTGTTTTTACATTCCCTCGCTGTCACGCTCGCCTCCTGTTTCTTGTTTCCACGAAGACGCTCCGCGCTTGAAACAAAGTGCCAGTCGCCAGAGAGACGCATCTCACGGCCTGTGCGGAGGAAAGCAATAAAAAAAAAAAAAAAAGACGAAGACGTCGGGCTTGACAGAAAGCAGGCCGCGCAGAAGATGGCGAACAGTGCAGAAAGAAAAAGAGGGAAGGACGGCGCCAGGAGAGAGCAGCCACCGCCGGTGGGACGACGAGAACGAGCAACAGCGTCACCCGCTCGACGGAAGCTTTCACATGTTCCCCACCCGCCGGACCGTTTCGCCTATCCGAGTGCTTCCGCCCGCTTCCCCCTAAATTCGAGTCTCGCAAGGGTCATCGCTTAACAACGCGACAAAGGTAGTGCCGGCCTCGATTCTTTTCACTGTACTCCTCTTCACGCGGGCGGACGGAAGGTTGCGTGCGCGGCGTTGGCGTCGACAGAGCAACTCTTCATCTCCAGTCAGCCCGTATGCCTGCGAAAGAGTCTAATCAACGTCGCTGGCACCGTTTGTCCATCCGATCGACCGTTCCCGTGCGGCATGTCTCGTGAGCAGCCAGCACGCGCGCTGGGGAGCGGGGAGCGCGATCTTCCTTTGTTCGCTCTTTCGATCGCCGCCGGTTGGGGCCACCGCTGGGGCTCGTCGGGGCACTGCGCGAGCTGTCGCCGCTGCCACCCTCACCCTCAATTCCGGTTCCTAGGCCCCTCTCTCTCCCCAAAGCCGGCGGCCTCCGTGGGGTCTGTGTGCCAGGCACCGTCCGTAAAACCGACGAGCCACCGAGCCTGGCCGCGATGGCCACGAGCCGTCCTGGGCCGCATCTGTGCGCTTCGCGTTGATGTGGCTGAGTGGGCATCGAGCTTGCACCCTGCATTCCAAAACTCTTATGAAAGAAGTCCAGCAAAGAAAGAGGGAACGTCACATTATGCCTGCACCTCCAATTGAAATGGCGGAGGGTTTTAAGCGTGGTTAGTCCATGAGGGAATTAGGTGCACTAGCATATCGGTTTTCAGTTCGGCTTCGAGTCGCACACGTGCTAAGTCGCAATCTACCACGTTTTGAGCGAGACCACCACCCCATAGATATCAAGCTCCGCTTTAACTACGCAGCGCGAACGTGCCTGCGCGGCCAAGGAGTTGAGTGACAGCAGTTCGATTCCCATCCCAAAATGCTGCCCAAGTTGGCAGCTCCTGCCAGCTCGGCCATATCAAGCGGTCTCGTGACGTCACACAAACCGCCGCCGACTAATCAGTGCCTGGTCATATCACCTGCCAGAGGCATGCTCGTGAGGTGATCTAGACAAATACCGGTTCAGTGCGTGAGTGGGGTTCTTAGTGCACCCCCTGCGGTGGCTTAGTGGTTAAGGCTACTGGCCAGAATACCCGGGTTCGACCAGAGCACGTTTCTACGAAAGCGAAACGCAAAGGCGCCCGTGTGCTGTGCGATGTCAGTGCGCGTTAAAATTATCCCCATGTGGTCGAAACCATTCCGTAGTCCTCCACTACGGCACCTTTCTTCTTTCACTTCCACCTTCATCCCTTCCCTTACGACGCGGTTCAGATGTCCACCGAGAAAGTGGACACCTGAAAGTGGATACCGCGCCTTTCCTTCCCGTAAACAAATTTTCAACTTTTGTTTTCTTACTGCCAGTGCACTAAAAAGGAAGTCCGTCCGTCACCAATTACAGCGCGATCACGACGCAACAACGGCTCCGTCGAGCGTCACACTTTCCGCGCGGATCAACTCGGCAGCCTGGAATGCCTTCTCGTCACAGGTCGTGTCAAACCACTTACCGGTGAAGGTTAATCAACGTAAGGGAATATTTTGTGATTAAAACGGGCGGCTGTGCTACATATCGCCGTAGGTTTTACCAAGAGACTTTTGTTTACAGGGAAGCTCCGGAGATTTTTCGAATATCCTTTTTAGTGTATGATAGCCACATTGCATTCCTTAGAATGTCTTAGAATGTCTTGGGAAGTAGTTTAATACAGCGAAAATAAGACGAAACTCAATCCGTGGCCAGGGACGATGCTCCTCGTGACGCCGAAATGATGTCACAAACATAATCAGAAAGGCACTCGTGCACTTGAATGGCCGAAGTATGCGCTGTAAACGGTTATTTATTTCAAAAACCTTCAGAGACTCAAAATTTCGTCAGCGTGGAAAGCGGTATTAACACGTGCCTAATGTACACGACATCGCAAATGCAGTGTTGCCGTAAGAATAATCTCAACTGAGGTGATGGAAACGGCAAACTTTAAAAGTGGTTTGCGCGGGGATCAAAGGCCGCACACGATTGTGAAACTGTGCAAATCAAGAGCAAGAGAAAAACCTACAGTACGAGTTTCTTCGGAATATGATGAGCACGAAAATGTCCCCGAGTTGTCCGTTAAGCCAAAAGCGGACTGCACAAAACGCAGTCGTGTGTGCGCGAGGTCAACAACTTGAAGAGTTTGATCAGAGCTAGCTCCGAGTGTGCAGTTACACTTTTCCCATGAAACATGACGCTTTTCTCTTTTTCCACCCCGAGTCCGCGCATATTTTTTCAACGTTCCCACGAAATAAGACGCCGGTCCGGCCACGCACGAGTTGCGAAACTCCCGCCTCGACAAGTTTTATCGAGGGGCGAGGAGTGAATGTCTCGTAGCGTCGTAGCGACGTGCTCGGAGTGGCGAACATGGAGCGCACGAAGCGCAGTTACAAGGGTGATATCAAAGCCGCCGGCTTTTCCGCGCCAGCCGTGCGTCCACGCGGCTTCTAGTATCACGATGACTTTCGAGCCCGTCTGGGGGCGGTTCGAAAGTTCCGCAGTCACTGAGAAAAAAGCAAAGCGAAGTAACTACTGTGAAAAGCGAATACAAAAACGCTGATGTTGTGGACGCACCTCAGCTTCGAAGCTGTTCGTTGTCTCCCGCGAATTGTACATTTTTAGCGCAGTGAATGCACAGGCCAGCTCCGAAGCTGTTCGTTGTGTCCTGCGAATTGTACATTTTTAGCGCAGTGAATGCACAGGCCAGCTCCGAAGCTGTTCGTTGTGTCCTGCGAATTGTACATTTTTAGCGCAGTGAATGCACAGGCCAGCTCCGAAGCTGTTCGTTGTGTCCTGCGAATTGTAAATTTTTAGCGCAGTGAATGCACAGGCCCCGAAATCGAGATCGGGAAACGTGGCTTCTGTAGCCGAGAAAAAGAAAAATGCTGCTAACGAAGGCAAGCATATTCCAAGCGCGACGAGATACGGTCGGGACGTCTTAAGGATGCTTGTGTAAATGGTGCGCGTACTAGGTAGTACACTTTCTTGCGTAAGTGAGCAACACCCGTTAGCGAAGCGTGACGCCGTGAAGTTCCGGACAAAAGAGCCGAGACGGTCAAGTCAAACAGTGAATAAAGGGCACGCGAGTTTTTCGGTCTCATTAGAGAAGAACGTCCGCCAAGGCGGACACGCTCTCTAGTCGCTTGCAGCAACGCTCCTAATCGGCTGCCGACACTCGACGCGAGAGAACGGAGCCGAAGACCGAAGACACCGTGGGAGCACGGTGCGACGGTCCCGAGCGGGGCCTTTCGCACAATCACCGACGCGACCGGCGCTGACCTCGATCGGCAACCAACGCGGCTACCTGCGGGATACTCCTCTCGCCAAATTGGCCCAAGAACTGCGGACGGCCCGAATTTACCGCGCGCGCATGAGCTCCTTCCTCGTCCGCGAATCTGCAACTCTGCTCTGCTGCCTTCAGTCAGCCTCCGGGCTTCTTGCCCGGGTCGATGACGAACCGACGATCTAGGGCAACCTTTGTAAGGTGCGCCGCCCAGCACTGTCGCTGATGCTGCCCTTGGGTGAGCAGTTCGCGAGTTCTAGGGCCTTTCGATGCGCCGTTTCGGCATCGACGGTCGCCGAGGGTTCCTCCTCTTAACAGCGCTATCTGGGCGTGAGAATTGGCCCCGACAGAGGTGCTGTTCTCTACCTCGCTGCGCGAGCTTCCGCAGGGATACCTACATGCGTACAAATGGACCGAGCTTAAGAGAAAGATCAGAATTCTGCGCAAACTGTGACTCGAGAGGGACCCTCGAACACATCATCTGGGACTGCCCATTTTCTCCCAGGAGGGGCCTAAATCTGACGCCGCAACTCTGGGAGGCCATGCTGCGCTGCTCGGACCCTGGGCTCTAGCTAGCCGCCATCCAGCTGGCCTAGAACGCCGCCGGCCAACAACGCCTGCCGGCTTGTATCTGAGGCGGGGGGCCCCGCCATACATCCCAAGCGACGGAGGGCCGCTGGTGTAAATAAAAAGTTGCTGGGCGATTGCTGGGCGATTGTGTGTGGATTGTCCTTTAATTCTGTGATGGCGTTCTTCCGTTCCTCGGGTCTTGACAGTATCACTTGCAGCGCTTCCAGACAGCTGCGTCAAAAGGATAAGACTAATATGTTTTCGAAGATGCGTGCACGTCATCTCCGCCTGGAATGTTTTGGAGTTTTTTTTTGTTGTTGCACCAGAGGTAGCAAAAACGGCGGCACGCTCAGCGGTATCGCCGACTCCCACCGGTGCCCAGGAAGAGCCGTGCCCCCTCGAAGTGGACCCCGGTTGGCGGGTGGCAACTGGCCGCGCAATGAGGGCAGCGGCGCGCCGCTGGTTGCGTCGGCCGGCTCCAGGGCATCGCAACCAGCCATTTCGCCCCCCGTAATGACGGCCGCCAGGGCGAGCGAGGAGGCAGTCATGTCTCGCTTCCTTCCCCGCCGGCTAATTTCTCACGCGGTGGAGCACAGGTGGCGAGGGAAGAGCGCATCCTGCGTGTCCTTCTGCGCGTGACATGGTTCCCATGACTGCCCTCCGCGGTGGCTCTTTCTTTTTCGTCCGCGCGCCATGACCACCGGTCGGTCGGCCGCCCCTTTTCGCGGGGGTACTCTCTAGCGGGGACTTGCGCCGCGTACGCCATCGTCGCTGTCGGTGGAACGTTCGCCGGTGAGGAAAGTGAGGCTGCGAAACCTCCGGGGGGCATTGCTCACGCTTTGAAAGCCGTAACGTGAGCCCGACAGCGTTTGTGCCAGGAACGGTAGCAGCCTGTGATCTTCTGGTCATTCCTCACTTCGCAACGCGCTCGTGACCTGCTAAAGAAGAGAAACGGGGGCTCGGCTGCGTCCCACTGCTCTTCTGGGTTCGTAACTGACAGTGTACAACGTGGGTCATGTTCACGGATCACAACCTGGACGTCCGCAAGCTGTCTAGTGTCTCAACCTGCGCTACCAATTTCCGTGTCCTTCGAAAAAAGGTCTATCCGGCACCTTTGCGATGTTTACAGTCTGACAGCTCGGGCACTTGCTCACTTCGGTGTCTTCCCATTCGACTCGAACAAAAAAAAAAGAAATTATTGTTGCTTCCCAACAATGCGCTAGCGATGCAGGTGCTGCCATTTCGTTCCTGGAAGCGGAACCAAAACGCGCCAGTAATGTGTGCATACGATGACTGCAGGCTCTGGCTATTGAAACAAAAGCTTCACTAGGCTAGTCTCGCGTGTGCTCCGTCGTGCCACTGGCAGGAGCTACCAACTCGGGTCGCCCCCTATCATAAGGGAGGGTGGTATCAGAATCAGCCTGCCAGAACGCTTTGCATTCACATTACCCCTAGAACACACAGGCACGTCCATACGACTCAGTTAAAGCGGGACTTTATTTGTGGGCTGGCAGCTTACGCTCTCGCGTCATACCCTTAAAGGCTGAGGTTAGGTGTCCTCAATAACGTAACTCCCTGCACTGATAGGGTGGGATAGGGGAATTATGTAGCAGGCAAAATAAGTTTTCGCTTCCGTCAGGGTTTAACCAGAACTAAACCAGAGCTAATTTTTTTTTATACATTTTTAACTGCAGTACGTGTCAATTACACCGCCTTTAACTGCAGTACGTGTCAATTACACCGCCTGGTTCTTTTTCTTTTCCACCAAGCGCTCGCAAGGCTCTTCTGTCTGTTGGCCTTTGTATTGTTCTTTTTTTTTTTTTTTTGCACAACGCGGATATCGGATTGGGGCAACGATCAATCAAGTGGTTGTATATGTTTTCGCCTCACCTCCGACCACATCCCCGCCCCTATTTCATTTTGCTGGGGGAAAAATAGAGCCTAGAGTATCATGGCTGCGGCCAACTTCTCTGTATTCGTTGTAAACAAATCATTTCCTCTCAACAGATGAGGACTGTTAAGTGCCCGCTATACCATAGATGTGAGGACCTCGCGACTGCACTGTCTTCGCTTGGTGGTAATGCCTCCACCTGGATACCGAACACTGGCCACAGCCACGCTTGCGTTCTTTCTTTTCTTCGGAATGCAAGAGTAGGCCACACGAACGGAGTGGCGCGTTCGAGTTTGTGCGAGACACGAAACAGCAAGCAATCTGCCCGGCGCATGACTAAACAAGCCATCTCTGGTCAACATGAGCACATGTCTGTCTCGTCGGTGCAACTTCCCGCTGGCGATCTATTGCCGGCGTCCCGATGTAGATGCGCTTGGAAGAGACCGCTTCTGACAGCAAAGCGTCGTTTCCATTTACCTACGCCCTCGGACGGAATCCCTTTCTCCACAACAAGGCGGGTAACAAGGGAACACGGTGTGGTCAGACGAGACGAATCTAGGGCAGTAATCGGAGACTCGCCTTACGTAAACAAAGACGTCATTTCAAGCCTGGGAGCAGAGCGGCTGAGCTCTCTCCTACGTCGTGCCGAGAAAAAGCGGTCCCGTCCAGGGAAGCGCACGCTATTCGGTCGGCCGTGCGAAGTAAAAGGCGCGGACAAGACAAGCGCGCTCGGTCAAGAGCCTTCCTCTTCGCGCGCTCCACAAAGGGGCGCGCACTCGAAGAACTCGTTCCCCGACCGGCCAGCGAGCGCTCCTCACGGGGGCGGACCGCGGCGCTAAATAACTGCGAGAAAGCTCGGCGCCCGGGCGCATGCAAATAGTCCCGCATTGTGTTCCGGTGATATGACGAGCGGCAGCGACATGCGGACGAGCACGGCGCGGCGTCTTCTTCCCACCCTGTCGGCGCAACTCGCTGACAAAGATCGCCGCGGCCCGCTAAGACAAAGGGAGACAACTCCGCGTCGGCAGCGCAAAAGCGACGCCAAGAGCGGTTCTCACGCGACAAATGAGAGAACCAAACTATGTGTTTTCTTGCCTTTTTGGTCGCCTAAATTTATGCTTGCTTTTTTTTTTTTTTTCTCTCTCATCTCTGTGTTGTCCCGTTTTTCTTCCTTAGTGCTTAACGCCTCGCTGCACTCTCTGAATTCCACTGGTCTTGACAAAAGACCCAGTGAAGCGATGAAAAGCGCGAGTTTAGCGCCAAATGTGTTGTAGCGTACCTCACGAGACGCGAGAATCTTCTAAGACAACCGAGCGATTCCCCCAGCGCTCACCTTTGTGTATTTCGGAGCGATTGATTTCGCTGGCCATTTCCTACAACTAAATGTGTTCGTGGCAGTTTAGAAGACGCCAGCACCTAGCTTTATTTCGACGGCGCCTGACGATACTTTTTAACGCGGATAAAATGCTGGTCCTAGACCGACGTTGCCATACTTTTGGATTCCACATACTCTATACAGAGTTAGCTACAAAGCAGCCGTAACGCAAATAGTGCATAAGGATGAAATAGGAAGGGCCGGGGCACTCGTTCGCAAGATGCGGAGGAGGCACTAAAGGCGCCACGCGTTCTGCTTTCCTTTAGTTCCCAGCAATCCATAGTGGGCGTTGCCATATTTTTTTTCGCTGGTCTAATGTGTCCACAGTGGCGTTACCGCTCTGGCCTTGCTTGCGCCAAGTGCACAAAGCAGTCCAGACAGCGACGTAGCGACACCCACGTTGGAAACGCGTAAAGGGAACCCTTAGCGCTGTCCTCGTGGCTGTTGGCATTCGGGTCATCATCGATAGAGATATCCACGAGTCAAGTCATATGTCAGCGCCTTCGTGGATGCACTTCCCTTTATTAGCTCGACTCGTTAAGTTGCGCTTTCAATGGGATACCAGAGAGATTTAGCTTACCGTGATCCGCCACCACGCGTTCCACTGCGCATGCCCAGATCCCCTTGACGCCGATAGATGGCGCCACATACTGGATGTCGGCACTAGACCTGCCGCGTCGGGACCAATCAGCTTGTGCGCCCCACCCACGTACGGTAGAGGGCCACGGTGGCGGATCGCGGATCACGGTAAGCTAAATTCTCTACCATTAGTGTTGCGATCACACTAGATTGGTTTTTATCTTGAGCGAAAATTGGACCCTATCTTCACCATCTGTTTCATTACAGTGGGATGCTAGTTTGCCTGTCCGATCGTTCTCCAGGAGAAAAAAAAGAAAAAAAAACAAATAAATTAGAGGAACTCTGTAGTAATCGGCCAATAATTCGGTTTGCTGTTCAAGGCTAGTTTTTTTTCTTTTTTTTTTTATCCCCTACGTGCCACCGGTCGCCGAAGCTAGCACGGTGTGCTCACCCACCCACCTTCCTCGGAATGGCTAAGTTAGGAAGGGCTTGCTGCCCATCCTTGTTAGCAGGAAACGTTGAAATCTAAGAGAACTGCACCTTTCAGCGGCACTCTCCCGACGATTGTTATTGGTCGGGCGTTACTTCGCTGTTAGAGATGGCCTGAAAAAAAATGCGTCGGGAATCCAACCGCCCTGTTTGTCGCTAGAAGCCGGACGCGTTGCCTTTCGGCGACAGGAGAGTGAATCTGTGCGAGCCACTGCTCCATCCCAGTGGATTTCGGGGCCTCACCTCCTTTCCCAGAGTGCGCTCGGAGGTACGGTAGAGAAGACGTGATATGTTCTCTCTTCGGTGTCGATGTCACTCCTCCCCTGTAGTATCCGATCACGGTGACCCTTCTGGAGGCCCAGCGACATGTGTATGTCATAGGCGAATGGTCAAGAGGCAGCCATATTTTTTTTATTATTATTATGTTATTTAGATCGTTCATTATCCCTTTCTGGAGCATGATCCGACCTATCACCGATTTTGCATTTTTCGGCCTATAAAAATTCCCTGCACCATGCAGTCCCTACACGCAGACTATGGGATAGTTTGCAGGAGGAAAAAAATAATTCCTTGCATTCAGAGCCATGATGATGTATTCTTATTTATAATTGGGCGCTTTCTTTTTTTTTTTTTTTCTTCCCGCATAAGAGCGGTAAAGTGGCCTCGATCGACGATTAACTGTTTCGGCACAGCAAGTATCCCGGGACTCCACTAACATTTATTTGGCTTACGACACTGGTAAGGGTCTTGCCGTAGCTTTGAGGAAGGAAAATTTCATTGCTGCACAGGGGGGTTTCATACTCTGGGCTGACGTACCGAAACGCATAGCATTTCTAACGGAAGCGATGCACTGCGAATAACCGGCTTTACCTTAACAGCATTCACGCCACGTGCCTTGCGACTCATTAACCAATACGAATGAGCTGTACAGTCTTGACTCTTACATCGGGTCCATATTTTCCCAGCCGAACAAGTCGCATCTAGCGGCGTGTGATAGAATCAGTCTGCCTACGCATGAGCCCCAGTAGCTGGCATGCGACATGCTTAAAACCTGAATTACGCAAGGGCTCCTGTCGTATGGCGGTTAACGACAGTTCTCACGCCGCCAGAGCCAGCATTTTTCCTCGCGGACGTCCAAGCACGTGATTATGTTCAAGCCGCTTCTGTTCCACTGTCCAACATCGAGTTTCTTTTTTGTATTCGTCTCCTCCTTTCCTTTTCCTTGGAATAACAGCGACCAAAGCATTCAACGTAGCGACGCGAAGCAGCATCGGCGACATGCTCGACGCTCGCGAAGAGGAGCCGAGGCCAGGCGCGAGCGCCGAGCTGTTCTCGCGAGCGGCGCGCATACCCAATCGATGGGCCGTGGGAACCGCTTTCTTGGCAGCGTGTTCGGCTCCCGATCGGGTGCACTCCTCCGACCGACGTAAGCGCGCAGCAGAGACTTTCATTTCCCAGGATTGGATTTCAGCGTCCTTGGTTGGCGACAGTGTGTGTGCGTGCGTGCGCGAGCACGTACTTACTGACGGTTGTACGCGGCGTGTGTATAAAGTTTGCCCACCGGCGTCAACCGATTCCTTCCCACGCCGCTGCAGACAAGACTCCCTCCGAGATACTAATTACGCTTCCTCCCCTCATCAAGGCGGTGCACACGCTCGGATAGCTCGAGAACCGCTTCTTCGACATGGATGCTAAAGAGAAAAAAATATATAAAAATGAGCCGCAGTCTCGAACGGCTCGATGACACAAACCTCAAGCAACGCCGCGCCATTCTCGAGCCAGGCGCGCTAATGCAAGTGGCGGACGGAAGCAAGTCGTAACCGCACTCTGCAGCTCCCATACAGTTTCTGTCCTTTTTATTTTTTGTATGTGACCAGCCCTGGCTTCCCCTCGTTTCGTGCCACTGACGAGGAAACGAGGGGAGATCGCACAGCCGCGGCGGAGGAGACCACTGGCAGGCAGGCAGGCGCTCTGGCGGGGGCGCGCGCAAGATGTTCCCGCGCGACGCGGTGTCACCTTTCAGGACGCCCAGCAAGCGTCAGCCTAGCTTGCGCGCTTTTCTTGCGACTGGCGACCACATGTGAGCCTAGCATGTGGAACACCAGCGGGCGACTTGCCGCCGCCTGCTTCCCCACCGGGACTTGAGCTCCACCCTGTTTTCGAAGGGGGGATCCACTCTGTGCTTCTTTTTGTTTCTGTCGTGGTTGCACTTCCGTATTTGCGGCCTGAATCACGACTGCGCAATTAAAGAAAAACCAAGCAACAGATGGAGGCGCGGGACGAGAAGCTCATGTTCTCCACAGCGACAGAAGAACGTTAAGACAACGTCTCGGGGTAGAGTGCGGAGAATTAAAAAAAAAAAAATGAACGGGAACGCGCAAATGCGGCGAGAGACGCGGGAGGAGCGCGGTTCCCGCGAGCAGGCATCAGCGGAGAAGGCGCACCGAGGATACGTGGGAAAGTCGGGCCCGAACGGAGCATCTGGCGACTGCCAGGAGAACGCAAGATGCGCAGCGGAGGAACCTTGCGCGCGCGTCACGGCGTCGGGGGAAATCCGGGCTCGCTTTCGACGCCAAAGCTGCCGCTCGAAGAATTGGCGATTACGAAACACACCTGCTCCGTTCGGTGCGATCGCCGTTCAATTCACTCACTCACTCATTCACCGCACACACTCTTCCCTGCACCGACGAAAAACGGTGTTCGGCCTTCGCTCGACGCTGTTGCGACGGAAATTGGTTGTAGAGCTTGATCAGCTGGCTCGGACAGCCGCACCGGCGGCCAAAACAACAAGCACGACGGGTGATGTGGCCAAACAGAGCGGGCACCACAAGACCGCAAACGCCAGAGTTGCGCGCACTCGGGGACGATATATTCACAACCTAACGACTGAAGTGTACGTAGCCGAACTGTGCACGACCAACCGGATGTCAACCAGCGTACAACGATTGTGATATGACGCACGCCCGTGAGCAGCGGCAGCGGAGAAATTATCTCTTCGTGTGAGCGGAGGTCGTTTTATCTCTTACGCCGGCTGCCTACACGGTAATGAATTCACCAGCGATAGCGGTGAACCTCGCTAGCCGCTTAACAGGAACTTTAATCGCTCAGGATCATCTACGAATCATCGCTGGCTGCCATTTGCACAAAAGCGAAGTACTACGCGAGTTATACCCCACTAGAGTCCGAACCCAGCGAGGCGCGCGGGTTCGCTGCACGGGCGCCCATGCAAATTTCCCTCTTGAAGTACACATGGCCGCTGCAGAGCAGCGCTGCTGCGCCTTTGCCAACGCTAGGGCTGCGCGGGCACGGGCTTAAGGCGGCGCTGCATGGAGGCACCAGTCAACGCCACGCTTCCTCTCTCCACGCGGGAAGGCGCTCCCTTGCCACCCTGAAGTCGGGCGAGGTTTCAATCGTCCCGCGATAACAGCCGCAGATGCCACGGGACACCGCGCGAAGAGTACGCCGCTCTGGTGACCCTCGGCTTGTGAATGGAGGCCTGGGCCAGCTCACGTTACTGTCGAGGCGCACACCATACGAACGGCAGATTCGGGACGCCGTACCACCAATCTAGATTGCCTGCCTCAGTCAGGCTAATATCAGTGTGAAGATGGCACAGAGTTCGAGCCAGTCAGTGCAGATCCGGCTTTTCGTGACCAGCGTGTTTAAAGGCTTGGAGAGCAGTTTCCGTCGCCTATGAAATGCCGTAGTGTTAAAAAAAAAAAAAAAACCAATTCTGGTCTTTATTCGGCGAGGCTCATTTGCAAACTTATTAGCACGTCCTTTATGCGTATCAAGAACGTTATTCAGCAGGAACGTGCGCGTCGTGCAAGGAGCAAGAGATGTCGCTGACCGAGGTGTCAAGCGCGCGCTCACATTCAGCTTTGTACAGTCGTCCAAATGGTTATTCCCAAGGATGCGGGATCGAATCCCGGCCTCGGCGGCCACTTTTCGGCGGAGGCCAAAAGCGAGGCGGTCGTGTGCTGCGCGATGTCCGTGCACGTTAAAGAACCCCAGGTGGTCGAAATTTCCGGAGTCCTCCACTACAGCGCCTATCATAGCTCGAGTCGCTTTGGGAAGTTAAGCCCCAAAAACCAAACCAAGCCGAATGGTTAGCTTGAACATTGATGGGACGTGGGAACCGTACCATTTTGCGGTTCACGTTGGTGGCTGCCGGTGCATTTGCCTGCTTCTCGTGGCTGTGCTCCAAATCAGGCTCATACAGCTTCCCAGCGCAACAACAGCAATTTCTGCGCGTGTGCCTCGCCTGCTGATTTACGCTGGAATTCATATTCCTTGTTGAAAATATTTGCTGTATGGCACTGCTCGTGCAAGACGCGGTTCCTCTCTGTCCACATGCGTTCAGATATTACTGGAAGTGTACCTGAAGTTTTCTTTTCAGTCGGAGGTGCACTGCTTTGCCAATACCTGGACCACAGGGTTCCCCTTTTCACTTTACAACTCCTCGGAACGCGCGATCCCTTTTAAATGAGACGGCTTTCACGTGACATCGTGAGTGCCACAGTTGAGCACTATGCATAGCTTTCGCCGAACTTGAACTCTGCAGTCAGATTCCGCATAGCAACCACTGGGACGCAAGTGCAACCCACATTCACACCTGCTCAGTTCAGTGGGCCCTCTAAAATTTAATGACTCCACAATGCCCGGGGAAAGCATGAGTTGATGGATAGAGGAGCCTTAGCTTACACAGCGTCCAACATAACGGCGCGCTACGCACTTGTGTGACATGCGTCAACGAGCGCAGCAGCGGCTGACAGGTGCGGCCACCAAGCGCGGTGCACCGCGTCGGAATTATCCGAACCACGGCCGTGAAACAGCGGAAGCGCGCGCGTAGACGGTGGGGACCTGGAGCGTGGCTCCGGGTGGCCACAGAGAGAGAGCAGCTAGCTCGGCCGAGAGTCGGCCTCCATTGAAGAAAAAGTCCGCTCAGCCGCCTCCTCTCCCTTCAGCGACGCGAGGCGCGTCGATGCGCGACCGCCGCGTAGCGATTCGGGCCGCCCAGGTGCGGTCGCCGTGGCGCACACACACTGCACGCCTCGAAGGCTACGCAAGTTGTACACAACGGGCGACGTCGGCCGGTGCAGACACGCTACAGCGATGTTCGCGGTTCGACACTTTTTGTTTAACTTAAGCGCTCACTCCCGGATTTTCGCAATTGCTCGCAAGGTACGGTCCACGTCGCTGCACCACTAACCCCCACAGCAGAAATGCGCGGACGCGTTGCGCTGGTACGATTTTGAGTTTGTCCTGGCCCGATTTGGAAATCGATTCTGTCTGCCTTCTCTGGACAGCCGCTCTGTGGTGGACAAATAGCTGCGCGAACGTAACGACGACCGTGTACGCCCGCGAACGTTCGTCAGCCGTGCACTCAACGTCCGCGGTCTCGGCAAGCGTGCAGCCGCCCAGCTTAAGCCCCAAGCAACTCGGGCAATAGGGCACCCTAGGCGCCTTTTCTGTAGCCGGTGATCTGCAGGCCCTCGCGGACAAAGGAGTGAAACGCGGTTTCCGGGAAACCGCCGCGAGGGAGTGCTCCGATTGTGCGGAAGGCAGACAGAGAAGGGCTTCCTGTCCGGCACGGTTTTGATGCGACCTCCCTCTTTCGGTAGGGGGACTCGCGCGCGGCATTGCGTTGTAACGGGTTCTCCTTGATGCTGCACGAATGTGTATATAGCAGGGTGACTGTCCAGCTGACGCTGCCACGAGCGTGATTTCAGACGGACAAGTTTAGTCCTACTCCGCCAGAGAAGTGTGTACACAGGGAAAGAAAAGTCATTCGGAATAGACAATGAACATACTGCACATGCGTCTCGCCTCTTATTTTTCCACCCTTCTCGCAAGATAAAGCTGGCGAACTTGTTTGTCCCTTATTTGCTTTACCACGTGCAACAAAATGGAGTTGCGGGACGATGCGCGCACTGTTCCCGCAGCGACCTGAATCGGGGCAGAAGAAGCGGTCTGGTTCGGCAACGCCCTTGAGACGGCGATTTAGTTACTGCCCTGACAGCGTAGCAGTGCGTGCTAGGCGTGGACGGGGGCGCTGCTCTGAACATTTTTTTTTTAAAGTAAGGCCATGTCGGCATTGCGCTGGAATTTTCACCGCACCGAGAAGCTAACTAGATGCACGCGGACGGCCTGTGGTGTTCAGTCAAGCTTGGTAAAAGTTCGCCACACTCGCGTCGTGCCGAGTGCGTTCAGCGGCCAATTTCAGCAAAACGCGTGGCACTGCACGATTGACCCTGAAGGCGAGTGTCGCTTGTTGCGAGGGCGTTGCCCGTGTCACAGGCAGGGTGAGCGCCCGCTCCGCTGAGGGTGAAGACAACTGCGTCGTCTGCTACGGCGGGAGCCATTGCCAGGCACCCTAGTCATAGGGCAATAAGATTGCTTGCTGGAATAAAGTGTTGGCAAGGCGTTGTGCAACACGATGCTATTTTGGGAACCTGATTAGATTGTCACACTAAAGAACGTCATTGTTACCTCGCCGTGTCCACCGATTTTGCGTTGCCCTCTCATTTGGGCTAGTTCAGGGACTGCGCTGACATGGGAGTGCTCCATAGTTCGGTCTGCTTAGGGACAGAGATTGGAAATATGCATAAAGTTTTCTCAGTCTTGCATCTACGTCAAGGTTTGAATAATACTTGCGTTGTTCTCCCGTTGAAGACAAATCCATATCGTAAGTTTCACGTATGGCTCACTGGATAGCTTGCCAATTTTTGGAGAGCAAGAAGAAGGGAAGGAAAAGCAAGGAGGTCAGTCAGGAAAGGATTCCGGCTGCTTACTCTGCGCTGAAGAGAAAGGATAAAAAATTTGAGTGATGCTTAAGCCCCGCCTTCAAAGATACGACGCGACATCGTCAATGGCCTCTGCCTGCAGCTCCCTCTGCAGATCCTCGTTCGCGTCCATTTAGCTTGCTACCTGCTTATGCAATAATCTTTGATTTGTGCCTTTGTTATCCCACAAATACTCCGACCTCATCCTCCCGTCCCAAAAGCTGTGCCCAAATTGGCAGCGCCTGCCAACTCGCCAACTCTGCCATGTCACGTGGTCTCATGAAGTCACACAACCCGACGACTAGTCAGTGCACGGCTCTTTTTTTTTTTTTCTTTTCTCGCTCACAACGCTGACGTTGGATTTTGTGAAGAGCGAGGCCTTTTGCGTTCGTTAAAATGGTTTGGTTTGGTTTGTGGTGTTTAACGTCCCAAAGCGACTCAGGCTATGAGAGACGCCGTAGTGGAGGACTCCGGAAATTTCGACCACCTGGGGTTCTTTAACGTGCACTGACATCGCACAGCACACGGGCGCCTTGCTTTTCGCCTCCATCGAAAAGCGGCCGCCGAGGCCGGGATTCGATCCCGCGTCCTTGGGAACAGTAGTCGAGCGCCGTAACCACTGCGCCACCCCGGCGGGCGTTCGTTAAAATGACGAAGAAAGAGCGGGAATAGGAGGTGCCAGAGGGAGCGCGGCTGGGCACGCAGGCATGCGTTTACCATTTCAGTCAAGGTAGGTAGTTATCTGGTAAACACTTACTATTCATCGTAGCAGGCCGCTAGGGTACTGCGCTATTAGGTGCATAGAGTCGACTATTAGACCCGTCGCCTTCAAAGTGTAGTAGGCCGCCCAACTCGCCCAACCCCCATCTTCAGGAGCCATGCAGGGATTGTGGCACCCTTAAACCTGAAATACTTTCTCGCTACGCCACTTGAGCACGATACTTGAGTATTACACTGTATATTACGTTATGACTTATATTTAGGTGGCAGCAGTAGATTGCATTCAAGAAAAAAAATTGAAAGCGCAGCATCAGCATGCCATCATGGAAGCGACCCAGACTGCATGCCCTCGTTATGTCTTCGAGTCGTCGGTTCCAGAGAGCTTCTGAGCTGCATGTGTCTAACCTCTTCATTTTCTACTGTTGTTCTAATGACGCCTGAACATCAGCACTGCATTGCTGGCGCGATTAAAGGAAGTCCGAAGCCACTTCTTCAAAAAAAAAAAGGAAAACAATTTGAGCGTGCGGCAGGGACAGAGCTGCAACTCTGGACCGGACCGCGTCG
This sequence comes from Amblyomma maculatum, assembly GCF_055883805.1. NCBI lineage: Eukaryota > Metazoa > Arthropoda > Arachnida > Ixodida > Ixodidae > Amblyomma > Amblyomma maculatum. The sequence goes on along the minus strand of NC_139344.1, from coordinate 79,972,113 downwards.
CTAGGCGGCTAGCGGAGGTCGTGCGCGGGCTAGCACCCACGCGCACCGCGGCTGACTGGCGCCCCGCCGCCGCATGTGTTTGCGCCCGTCGACGCAGCCCCGATTTCCCCCCGTCACGCTCGCAAACCGCGCACAGGTTTCCCACGGGCTGCTTGGGTGCCGAGTGAGTCGCGCCGGTCGGCAGTGACGTCATGATTTTAATCACGTGACTCCGTTCTGGCGAAGTCGACGGGAAGACTTGTCTTTCTTCCCTTTTTGTTACCAGCTGCGCGATTTCCGGCCACCGCAGCAAGACGATTTCTCGTTGAAGGGAAAGCAAAGCTGTTTCGATGCCTGCAGTCGACAGAATTCCGGCAGACGAAAGGAAAAAAAGTGCCAGGAAGAGGCGAGGCGAGCAGAAGGCTCGCGGGCTCGCTTCGTAGGAAAAGCTGGTGACAGCGGAAGCCCAACAAAATAGAAGGCCGGAGACATCGCCACGCTGCTGTCGGGATGGGTGAAAACGGCGCCGCCTAACTATGGTCCCACGCGGCTGACCTGCCATTACTACAGGTATCAGACTGGGGCTCGGAGCCTCTCGAGGTGCGCTCGTGCGGAGCCATGCCTCTGCTACCTGACTATTACGACCAGGAGCACACCCTTCGCACCGCGACAGTCTTTGGAACCGCAAAATCGCAACTTTACAGCCCTTCAGCAGTTGACTCTGCAGTGCCGAGGCTTGTGACTTATGGCACCGCTCATTTACTTATTTTTTCGCCTCATACTTATTCCTTCTCAGAGACAACGCGGAACTGTACAACACAAACCAGCTAATAACTAACCTCAGCAGCACAAACTGTTCCCTGAAATGCAGCTGTTTTTCACGCCAGTGCTGTCCGCTGCGGTCCTTCATTCTTACTTTAATATGTCTATGACAGAATGTGACCATTTGCAATGCAGTGCGCCACGTGCCAGCTCCGTTTGGCTAGCGATAGACGCCGAGGCAGCAGCGGACTCGGATCCAGGCGCCGACCAACCGAATGCGCTCCTGCGGGGCCCGCTTCCGAGCAGAACAAAGCCGCGGATAGGCGCGACAGAGACGAAGCGTACCCTCGGAGAAAGCGCATTAGTGGGCCCTCGCGAGACGTCTAATGAAAGAGCCGGCGCGGAGACAAAAGGGCGCGAGGCTTTTGTAGCCACCGGCTGCGCTCCGCTGCGCCACTTCGCCGAGCACGTGTCGCGCGCGTCCGTTGTGTGTGTGCCGCTATACTTGGACGCGCCGTGGGTGTCGTCTTCAATACCCGGCTGCGAATGACCAAAGGGTGCTCTAGCGCGAAGTCGGACGTGCGGCAGACCTTCTTTTCCGAGTGTCGGCCGCACTGAGGCAAGCTTTGCTGCCTCCGCAGCTGCCGCGTGCCACGTTTGACTTGGAGCATATTTTACGACTGAATCAGTGCATTCATCCAAGAAAAAGATGGACTGTGTCCGATTGAAGGACGGTTGCGAATAAAAATGTCTCAGCAAATCTGGCGGGAAAATCTCACGCTCGCTTTCCTCGCCGACTCGTGTTCAGGCCAGAAAGAACACGCGCCAGTGAGCAGCCAGCGATGGCGCTTGGGTTTTACACGCCACAGCACATCCTTTCTCGATGGAGCGATGCCTTATACTCGCCTAATTCTGCGATTCTTGCTTAAATACGGTGGCATTTAAAGGTGTAAGGATCAGAACGATCACGTTAGGCTTAAACACTCAGGTCGTTCCGCCGAAAATTGACCTCGCACCGGACGCAAATTTATTGGCGTTCTGCCGACACGAAAACAATCATTTGTTATTTTTATTCTGAATCGGGCGAGCAGACTTTGCGTCAGCAATAGATGCCTTTGTCATAGCACACTATTTCCTTATTGAGAATCTGACACATCAGAATCTCCGATTTCAATATTGTTTCAGAAGCATTACGCGTTTAGTGCAATGCTATTCTTGCCTTGAAATAAGTTAACCTGTTCTCAAAGTATGATCGCATATTGTAACAGTTTCTGCTCAGTAGTAGAGAACAACAACGAGAGCATAGCACACGAAGGCTGTCGCCAAATGGTTATATGCTGCAACCAGAGCTTTCTTTGCCGAATGTTGTGTTGAATATTGTATAGTAACTTGTATATTGCACAGACGAAACTTTTGCCGGTTCACCTCCCCGCACTTCTTTCTTCTCTCCTAGGCTAGAGGTCAGCGCACGCACACACACGAGAGCGTCGACGTCGCTGCACCGTCAGTGTGAAATCGGCGTATGCCGGCGATAAATGTACTTCAATTTTTCTTTGACCTTTCCTTGCCGATAACAGATTTATTTCTAGTCAAAGCAGCCTCTTTTGTCGATAGAACGCGGTACTCAATCGATACAGGCCAAATTGAATACGTCCTGTGTACGTGGGCCATCAGGATTTGCCCCACAGTAAGCACGAGCGTGTTTGTGACAGCGCAGTCACAAAACAAACCTTGGCGCATTGAGTCCAGTCGAGCACAACTGGCAGCGCGCATCGTATTTAGCATTTGCAACTTGTTCAGCGCTTCCCCCTTTCCCACAACACGCGGTGTCCGTCACATCGCGTGTTTTCACAAAGCGCACATTGGCGAGCCGTCGCGCACGTCTCGCTCTCGTCCGGGCTTCCCTGAACTGCAAGGCTGCGAGCCCGCAACATAGTATATCACATTTAAATGCGCGTTAGCGCATGTTTCGGAAGAAAGCTTTTTTTTTTTCTTTTTTTACAAAATTTACTGGTGTGCAACGTAAAAGCTCGACTTCAGGCTCAGTCCGGTGCTGCCATTTGTTTCTAGCCAACTGCGATTAGGCGGGTTTTCGTCAGCGCAGAATGCATGGCGTCACGTTCGCGGTGGCGAGTTTTTCACCAGACCTGCGGCGCGAAGACGGGGCGGACTGGTGTGCTGCCAACGCGAGTGCTCCGTCAAACCAAAGGAGAGGGGAAAAGCGAGGCTGGCTCGCGCATAGTTCACACGGTCGCGGCCATCTGCCGCGCAGGCCCACCCTCCTCCCCCGGCGAAGGAGCAGCTGCTCCGGAGCCCCTCTTGGGGGTGCGGGAAGTGGTGCGCACCTGCGCACCATCCCGGCCTGCCTGGCCCCGCGGCCAGAACCCCGCAACTTCCTCCTACAGGGAACACCAAACTATCCCCCACTTCCACGTGCATTTCTTTTTTTTTTTTTTCTCCGAAAATGGGGCAAGAATGGGGGCCCATTTGGCTGATGTAAGTACCGTCAAGAGCCGCCGTGTTTAGCGAAAACAGGACTAATTTCAATTCGCGGCTTGACAGCCGAATGGTGATGGTAGATATTTTTTGAAAGACGGTGCCAACGAAAGAAAGAAAACTTTTGGAGTAGAGCAAGTCAGCGTTGCTTGAAAGACAAGTGCAAAAGCTAATACAGCGGGGTAGGTCTCAATTAGTGACGTCGCTCGAAAAGACAGGGTCTGTAACAATAAATTACACGAGTTTGACGCACAAGCTAGCTCTGGGCATAGTGCCTGAACGCGTAGCTGTGCTAATAGTTTGAAATTTCGCAGTGTGAAAAAAAAAAATAAATTAAATATAGCGTCATGCTTCAGACTCGCGGGCTCCGCGTAACAGCGCCAAATTCCAGGATATGGGGGCGCCAAAATGCAGCAGCTGCGCTTCTTGCTTAGAAAACGCTAGTTCCTGGCCACACAGCGTACGATCACTCGTAGAATCATGCGTGCTGTCACAGACGCAGTTACCACTGTTTGTAATATATCGGCAACATAACATGGTGCATCCACAACACGGAGTGCTGTGAACAGTTGCCGCAACAATCCTTCGGTGGTAGAAAATTTTTTGATCAGTGGCGGTTGCATAATTTAGATCACGCCGACTTGCACAAAGATCCCTCCCCCGCGCAAAGGGAACTCGTTCACAGGATCCATTTTCTCCCCTCGCTCTGCAAACAAGGGAGAGAGCGCAAGGAATGATGCGCAAGCCGCTCGCCGACTGCATTCTCCTTCGAAAAGGAGGAGCGCTCCCGAATCTTCATGAACACCGAACCCCTGCCACCTTCCGAGATCACGCGAAGAGGGCAGTTGTCGAAAGGGCACAATGGAGCGTTGCTCTCACAGGCCGCTGAGTTAACCAATGAATAAAAATGAGGTAAACCATATGCTATTGTTGCTGCAAAAATATCACTGCGATTCCAACAGAGGGCGACTAGCTAGCTCTACGAGCTCAGCCTTTCTATGTGCGGAGGAAGCGCAGAAAACGCAGCCTGCGAACGAGCTTTTGTGGAGAGAAAAGAAAACTTTTGTAGGTCAGCTTTCCAGCAAAACTGAAAGCACAGAATATCAGCTGCAGATCCATTACAAAGGCATGCAGACAAAGTTGATATCTCGGCTGAGCGCGAAGCTAAATTAGTCTGCTGACAAACGCACGGATCGGAGATCTAACATCTGGCGCGAGTGCATGAGTGGGTTTCACTTCTACGCATATTTGTCCGCGTTTCAAATGAAACTTCATTATTCGTTAGTTCCCGTGTCTATCGCTTCTCCAAGACGTGGAAACCTCACTGTAGCATGCTCTACGCTAACCAGATCGCTGCACCCCCTGCCACTCCTCCTTGGATAACCCTGCAATGCATTTTAAACAGAGAAATGCTCTAGCGCAAACACCAACTCTTCGCCAGGATGACACATCACGCTAATCCTGACATGTGCACAATCACTAATACATCAATCACAAAAGACGTGAAATATCCACCTACGTCTAAAATACTCTTGTCTTGTCTATTGAGCAAGTTCCTGAAGGATTGTGGTCGGTTTTTGCATTGACATGAACTGCTATGATGTTTTTTTTTTTCTTTTTACACTGTGAACGCCTAGCAGCAAGTATAAAAAGTCAAGGTTGGGGAAAAGGCCTTAGTCTCCTGACGCGACGAAATCCGGCGGTCGGGAAGGAACGTCTTTTGTCAACGAATCACTGGGCCCACTTACGCAGCTAGGCCTAGTGACTGCAACCACGAAGTGTCATAGTGAAAGCGCGACGCCTTCCAGATAAACAGTTTCCTGCGCGACCTGATGATCGCCATCAAGCGTCATCAGCCATTTTGCGCCGGCACTTAGCCTCTCGCGAAGTGGCACTGTGAGCTCATTTTCAGCGCGCCTCCGAACAATGTCCCGCGCTGCTTAGACCGCGACGGAGCAGACGACGCCTAGGCCTAATCACCTCAGTGGCGACCCTCGTGGGTCTGATTCGGAAGGTGCGGACAAAAATAAACACGACCACAAGGAAGAGTCGGAAAGCGGCGGCGTCAGCGGTTAGCGCTGCGTGCACATTGTTCCTTTTCCCTTTCGATGAACTCGGCGTAACCGCGGGATAGAAAGAACGCTGCGGCTTCCGCGGAGCGATGCACCGCTCGCCTCGCCAAATGCTTTGTGGAGCGGGCTCGGGAGGAATATGGTGCTGCCGCATACGCTTGTCAAATGTCTTCATGTTGCACGTACCCTTGGCGATAGGCGTAATCTTTCAAGTAGTGAGCCGTATCTGGAGAGCCAGGCGGGGGAAGGAAAGTGGGGGAGAGAAGAAGGATCTCAACGCCGCTGATCTTGGCGTGCGCGCGGAATATATGGACCTACAGCAGTGCCTCTCCAGAACGGCGACGGGGCGGACGCTGAGCGACACTTCAATGTGTTCACTGTTGTGCCGCGTTGCTACACCCAGTGAAATCGAGGCTTAAAAAAAAAAAAAAAAAAAAAAAAACAGCGAGAAACTCGTACCCTCCAAGTTGGCAAGCTTTGTTCGGCCACCTGAAGAGGCCGCAGCATTCTTCAGATACTCTTTGGGAAAGCGTCCACCACTGCACTTACGAAGCTCGCCCGCAGAATTGTGAAAACAGCGGCAAAATGACACCTGGAGCGTGCGCGCGGTATCGTGCTATTTGGCAGCTCTTGCGGCCATTTCCGACCACCAGGTAGTGAGAAATGACCACAATTCAGCCCGAAAGCGTCGTCGAAGCTGATAATGCCAGTATTACGGCAAAACGGGCACAACAGGAGAGAGAGCCACTCAGGACCTGCTTCAGCAGAGCTTTGTTAGGCGCCGAGTGGCTCTCAGCACAGGGGAAGCAGCGCCGTCGTGACGCTGCTCGCAGGCGAGCATCGCAACAGGCTGCTGGAAAACAGCGGCTGCTCACCTTGCACCGTGAGTGGTATCGTAGCTGCAACCAGTGCGAGCCACAGGCCGATGGCCACCCCGGTTTTCCGAGGCTTCATTGTTGGTAGCGTCCGTGTGTCAATTAATCCAGATCGCTCTTGCGTCGCTTGCTGTCACCGCCAGCGGCCTGTCATTGTCTCCCGCGTGCTCGCTGCCACAGTAATCCAGCAGCACGTAATCCAGAGCGCGCCGGCACGCATCAAAGCAAAACTCTGATGACTCGCGCACAGTCTCAGCGGTCCCCACAGGCCACCTTCCGCTCACTCAAGAAAACATCGTCCGCGAGCACTCCGACGCGTCCACATTCATGCCGCCTCTCAGCACCGTGAACACTGCACTGAAAGGGGACGCGGACCTGTTCGTAGACCCCTCGGAAAACTATTCCCCTCGCCCGTCTCTCTTCTGCTCCGCGCCCCGTCCGCGCCCAGGCAAACGTCCCATGCGCGGAACCACCTCCGCAAGAGGGTTTTTGAACTCCTCCCTTTGTGCTCCAAACTTTACATTCTGCCTCTTCATTACTTCAAATTACAAAGATGAGAGCGAATTTTGTTTCCGGGAAACTTTCGTGCTCGCTTTGCTCACTTTTCAAGCGAAAATTAACTTTTAGAAGCGTGAAAATCGCGCACTACTTTCTTGAGCGCACACTGCGCTGAGCGAACGTGCGAGTGGTTGTCACGTGACTTCGCGGAGGAATGTTGTCTGCCAGGTGGTTCTCTCGCACTCTATTCCTCCTTGCCACCATTTCTCGTACTGCCGCTCTGTGGCTCGGTGCTGCCGCGCGCTTTGTGACGAGACGAGGAGGTTGTAGCGAGAGCGACCTCCTCTTCCTTCCACTGCGGGCGCGCTCTCTCGCTGCGGGGTTTTGCTTTTGGCCCTCCCTCCCATTCTGCGCGCCCCGTCTTTACTTCTCAGCGCTCGAAGGCCTTTTCTCCGACTCCACGAAGCCTCCTCCGGTTCTTTGATTATGCTTTTGACGCTCTTGTCCGGACGGGGATTGACTTCCTTTTGCTGCTTTTTTTTTCTTCTTCTTTTTAAGAGTCCGCGAAGGGAGCGGACTCGCGTCCCCGCGTTGTCATTAGCGAAGAGCAGTCTTTCTATAATCGACGGAGCGTCTCAAAGCCGCCTTTCCCGAAGTCCTCAGAGAACGTAGGCTGCAGAGTTGTAGCTGTGTGCCTTGAGGGTTATCTGCTCCGACGGTTGCGTGTCTCCAGGCGCCCGCGCGCATTCCCTGCAAGCCTTCGCTGCCCACTCATTATACTTGGCATTACTTTTGCATGTTGTCTTCCCTTATGTTTACTCACGCTCTCTTCATTGTCCCTGTTCTAGGCGCTTTGCTTCTTGATTAATTTTTTTGTTTTTCTGTCAGGCTTTGATCTTTATGCATTTAGCTCAGACCAGGGCTAGCACAGTTGACGGCACCTTTCATGGGCTACCTGGTCTTAACAGATGCACCGCACATAAAGGTCGCATAGGTTTCGGGACGATTTTCAAAGTGCAAGTAAGATACACATTTATCGCTGTACAGGTAACGCGCAGCAGCACGGGCCCCGTCTTTGGGCGCCGCACAGGCTAGCTTCCGCGGTGTACGCGGGAACCAGATACCGATTAGCAAAATTTGAAAACAACCAGGCTTTCCCCGCTCTTTCTGTACACCTAAAATGTCGGCAGCTATGCTAAAATTGAGTAATTGTTTGTAAGTTCTGCTTGCATTTCGACTAACTGGACATTGATGCAACATCACTGAACTAGGCGGAGCCGCTTCTTTCTACGAACACGCATGTTTTATTTTATTTTTTGGTGTTGCGCAATTGAACCAAATTTCTATCGGTTCGTCTTCGCAAGCAATTGGACTTTTTTTTTTTTTTTTTTTTTGCTTTCGTGACTTTCTCGACGGCGTCTTCTGGCGTCACGAGGACAGGCCTTTTCAAATTTAATTCATTAAAACACTGCTAAAACTTCGCTCGGAAAAGCAGACAGTTATCAACATGCACCACATGAATACGCTGCCCTGACAGCCTGAAATATCGCTCATTAAATGCCGTTTCCCGTGACCGCCGTTGATCCCTCACCTCTGACACCTGTTTGTCTTCTTTATAAAAGAGAGCGATGATTTTGTCCTTGAGTGCGATGAAGTGCTGAATAACATTCCCACGCCCCAGCCACTCAGAATTAGCACGGCGGGTATGTGTGTTCTCCACTTCCTCCAGGTAGTAATGGCGCTTTCAGGCGTCCAAGCCAGACCTTGCATCAGTGCGACAATCGGTCGAGGTTATAACCTTCGTTACGCATTCCGGCGAATGCTTCCACGGGAGCGGTGCGTAGTGGTCTATAGCTTGATTCCTGCCTCTGCAGAGCGCGTTTGATGCAAGACAACGGCTTCGTTCGTACTGAGAAGCGGCCTATAACCACTGAGACACAGTGGAGGGGAGAATGTGCATTAATATTGTTATGCGGTAGAATACTCGCTGCTTTTCTGGAGGTGAGCAAAGTACAGCGATGCAAATTTTTTAAAGACAAAACGAAAGCTAACGAAAAAAAAATGAAATCAGCAGTTTTTTTTTTTTCTATCATTATTCAATAGCTCAATATCCCCTTGTATGGGCCATCAGTACGGGGCCATCACTTAGTGTGAACACGTGACCGCGCTCTTCAAAGTGCGTCCAACTAGGTCGCCCAATGAAGCTAATTGGCAGACCCATGCGAAGCACCACCTACAGGACCCTCAATGTGGGTTCCACGATTGATTCGAAATGTGACCGTATTGGACGCAGCGGCGCTTCGAAGAGAGCGACCACCTCACTGCGTGTTCACCCTGTATGGACAACCCTGTACACGAGAGATGGACATGACAGTTACTGATTGATTGATTGATTGATTGATTGGTTCTTCTTTATTGAATGGGAAGGCTCATGGCCATGGATGGGTTAAAGGGGAGTAGACAGAATCTTCATTGTTTAGGTCGTCCCTCAAATCATATTGCTTTGACCAGGCCACTAAGGGAGCCATACTTGGCAAATATCATCTGTGTGCTAGCATCAGTTTCTAGAAGGGAACGGTATAGTTCAGGCGGCAGGGCTTGATCTCGGAGCGTCCAGTAGAAAAAGCAGGGCAATCCCAGAGTAGATGAGATATGCCGTCGCGCGTTAGAGTCGTACAGTGGGGGCATGTAATCATTTCCTCTGTAAACTGACGCCAGCAGGCCATAATACGTGGCGTGTAAGCAGCATGGGCGATGAGCTTATTCCAAAAGACTTCTTGATTTCGGGTGAGGTGGATTTTTCGCGTAAAAGGTGGGTCTGGTGTGGCCACCTGCATGCGATGCTGACTGAGGCTACGAAGACTGGTCCGAGTATAGTGCATAAGGGCAAGAGAAGGGCTGTGTTGCCCGCCCAAGGTCGAGCAAGGATGAAGAAAGGGGGGTAGGGAAGTAAATGTGGACATCCCACCTGCCAAAGCAGCCGCGGCTTGTGCCGCCGCATTGCCCCCTGATTCGTCCGAATGACAGTTACAGAAATATGGTTTTTATTGCGTTGTTAAAGAGGATGGAGTGAATATGATGCACGGCGCCCTGTGGTAGATCATTCCAGTCTCGAGATGTGATGGCAAGAAGACCGGTAATGAGTGGTACATATAGTTCTTGCGATGGGGGCCTTTGTATTCTGACGGCTTTGTGATGTACGTCTGATTGAACTGGAATTAAGCGATGAGCTGGGGACATGGTTGATGCTCCTAAAGATTAATGATAAAGCATATAAAAGAGGCACAATCGAACAATTTTGCTTCGTCTTTCATGGTTAGATTTTGCATAGCCGAAATACAGAAGAAAAAAAAAAAAGAGTCGCAGGCTCCATTGGTTGTCTCGCGGTACAATTCTAAACAATTCTTCAACGTAAAAGCTATCGAAACGCTCCGGAAATCACGCACAAATGTGCTTTACGTTCAGACCGTTTGGGTCATTCGTGGCATGCATACGCTCTTTCTGCCCAATGTTTGCTCGGCACTTGCGCGGAAAAGTTCGCGGTCGCGCTATGTGTAGGAGCGCGCACTGAGCAGATGTTGCGCCCGAAATGCTTATCCTGCGCACAGACAAGGAGGTCCCTGGCGCACAAACAGACCCCGGAGGAGGAGGAGGAGGAGGAGGAGGAGGAGGAGGAGGAGGAGGAGGAGGAGGAGGAGGAGGAGGAGGAGAACAAAAGGCGCACATCGCGGGGCACCCGTGCCAGTCACCTTCTCTTCGTTTTTCTTTTCTTCGAAAGCTGTTTCAACTATTTCTGGCCAGTCGTGGCGCCGATAAGTGGCAACACCCCCGGACTTATCCAGTTTACGCGTCCTCCGTGTCTGTTCCTCTACTGTCTCAGCTGAGCCAATAATGAACTCCTCGGTTATACGTCCTGTCGCGAAAGAAGTTCAGTCCAGTCCTATTGCTCCTGCACGAGAGGACAATGCATAAGATGTGGGTCCTTGTACAAAGATCAAAACATATCTTGATAAGCAATAATTTAACAAAATGGCCAAATAAATTATGTACACACGAAGGTGGGCACGTACAGCCCCTGCCAAATGTCTTCAGGCCACTGAGTTCATTTGTAGGGGAATGAATCTCTCTCTCTAATGCTCCACGTACTGGTTAATTCAAAGCACACGTCAAGCAGGAAGCTCTAATTTCTACCGCGATAAAAGACACCTCCCCTCAATCCAAGGCCTCTTGGTCTTTATGGTGTCATTACGGTGACATTGAACGGTTCAAATGAAATCCATTTGGCTTAAAGATTTTGATCAAGACTGTACGGTAAGCTGTGATGTGACAGGGAAGGCCGTTCCCGTCTGCTACGGCTCGCGAGAAGGAAGTGAAGGTTAACGCACGTAGGCGTACATGTGAAAAATACGTATTTCTGCTATCTCGTACGAGATAACACGTCTGGTTGTGTGTGGTTTGCTCGGTTCTAGCTCATCGAATTATACTCATTACTCGCATCTCCCCACTCCGCCTTCCCTTTCGGTTCCTCAGAAACGGGGGTCGCGAACGAACTTTGGAAAGCAACGTGTCAGTGCCCGCAGTTTACCTTTCGACATCTTGGAATTGGACCTTTTCCCGAGTATCGCCCTGCGAATGGCAGCACGCCTTTTTGTCGGCCATTGATCGCGGTGAAAATGGTGGACAAGTTTGCCATTAGTATTGTGCCGCGGACTCTGCTCGTACCCCGGCATGAATGCATCAGACGGGCCTTGCTGGCATTGTCTTCGCTATGTTCCTTATGCTGTGTGGGAGGACACAGGACATTGGGGGGATAGGGGAACAGCGGAGCGTCAATGTGCACGTCCAAAATGCAAGCCGCACCCCTCTCCCTTTCAGAACAGCATTTTGCGCATGCGCACAAGCTCGCGCGCCGTTATTCCCCTATCCAACTAAATAATTGAGTTGTCTTACGTGCTGTCCAGATTACAACGCGGAGATATGTGTCTTGCTCGCTCCCCTAAATAGAGAGAGGGGGCGGGGAAGGCGGCTCTACACGGTTGTATTGAAGACGTTCATCCGAGTGGCAACCAACCATGAAGGACGGAGACTTCTCGCCTTCCAACGTTCGAGTATTTGATCTGGATTCGAAATGGTGACAGCAGCATAGCGATACACATTTTCCAGGTCAAGTTAATTCCTCTAATTAATTTGTGCAATCAAGGACGCGACGATCTGCGGGACAATATTTAGGTGAAATGTTCTTCTATGTCGTGCGTGGTCCTCGCTCCTCGCACGCACCGACCTAAGAAAGGTGGTCTGGTTTGCCGACACCTGTCAGGCTGGGGTTAAGCGGATTACGTACAGCGCTGACAACGTTCAACACGGCAGGGTTGTCTACAGATGGTTCACGCCTATCTCTTCTGGCTGAAAGAAGCCAACATTGCTCTTAGCTACTGCCCCAAAGTGAGCTCACCCGCTACTGTAAAGAAACATTATCAGAAAATATGGGCTGAGGCTCCGCAGATGACCATGTTGTACATGTCAAGTGTTTCCATGTGATATAGGCTGGTAGTATATAGCTACTGGTAATAAATCTAGTCTGGAAACAGCCAACGTTAATTTTGCAATAGAGAAAATGTATATGGAGTTGATTTTAAACAGAGAAACGAAAACTTTGTTCCACCTTTCCTGTAAAATGAACAATTAAAAGGCTCGAAAAACCCAGCTACGGTTAGTAATGCGTGCACATTTTTCAGAAGAAAAAAAAGTATAAATAATTCGATCAGAGAGATGGCGAAATACCGTTAAAAAATCGCCTTATTTGAATGCGTGAGGGGTGGCCCATGAGCGTATTTAGCCCATAGATACTTGTGTGGAATAACTTGGAAGGATTGGCTTCCTTGGTAGAAGTGGAAACGGAACAGGTTGGCATATAGTCGCGGTGACGTGAGCAGACGAATTATTCGTGGGTGATAAAACCTGAAAAATATGTCAGGTGCGCTATATTATTCTTTTTTTTTTTTTAATTTGCTGTATTTAGGGTTGGGAGATGAAACGCGCTAAATTGTCGAGATGTCATCATTGTAGCGATAGAGGTAGCGCGAGTCGAACTGCCCGATGGGTTCCAGGGTCGTGATTATATTAGTTTGTAAAAAAAGCCAGAACCAGGTGCTAGCATATCCTTGTTTAAGGCGAGTAGAGAGCGATTGAGCAGATATGGATCCCAGCAGCAAACTGTGGTGCGCAAAGTCTAAAACAAAATCCGCAGATTGGGCGAGGTTACTGTATAGCATGTTGAGACCAATATATGTTAATCAGTCGCTAAGCTATATCGTCCCAATTTTTACGCGAAAAGGTGATTTTGAAAGGAGATATATCGATAGATATTTAAAGGGGTCATGACAGCTAACATTTGAGCGCAAACTGATTACTGCATTTCATTCCACACACGTTCAATTATAAATCCTCGAAATTTGAGCTCATTCGGTGCAGTATATAGTTTTAAAATAAATCTTTATTATCAATCTCGAAAGCAGCTTTCTGGTCTGGCAACTATTGACAGCTAACGTCACAGCGAGATATCCCCATGCCGTCTGCTATTCGCGGTGTCGGCTGTCCTCATGCATGCACGCCGTGAATGGTGGTCGCTGAGAGTTTTTTTTTTTTTTTCAGCAAAAATATTCTCTTCGCATATTCTCTGTTTTCTTTGAGAAGCCTTCACTATAACACGTAACCTTAGTGATCCTCGGACTTGTTTTGGGCTTCGTCTAGAGATTGTCGAGGAGACCGAGATCGATGAGCTTATGCTGTATTATTTAAGCATACAATCAGAAGCATATTATTCTTACGCTATGAGAGCCTGAGAGCGCTTCCACAAAGGGGGGAAGGGTTAGCGTTGTGTTTTTGATTGCGTAGCTATTGCCCGTTGCTCCTGTTGTGACCGTGCATGGTCCGCGCTTGCGCACTATTGTTCGCTTGTGGGCATGGTATTGATATGTGCTGTTGGTGCAAGGGCTCTAAGTGAGCCTGTTCCCATGAATCTTTTTGTGTGAGCATGCTTTGCGTTGTCGTGACCCTACAACTGCCAAGTTGGCCCTGTCAAGGGAACGTCAAGAAAAATACAAAGAAACGTCGCCCTGTGAGAAATAGCCGGAAGTGCTTTTGTTCAACTCGCCGTCGAGAGGCGCTATTGTCAAGTGAGGAATGCCTATTGTCCAAATGAGACGATCGGTGTGACACGTCCGCTGACGTACAGGAGAAGAAAGGAGCATGAGGATTACGGCCATTAGGATTTCCCGTGAATGCAGGAAAGAGTTGCAATTGCCGGAAAGGGACAATGCTGGGAGCAGTATTCGTGGCGCGCACGTACACTGGGTTTCTGAGAAGGAAATGCACTTGCCGGAGCCAACATCGCGGATCTTTGCAGAAGAATCGAAGTATACCTCCTCGCCGTTCCCAAGCTCTACCCGCCAACAAGTTACCACGCCCGACGAAACAATACTGGACCAGTCAGTGCATCAGACCATCAGTGCAGTGATGTGATCGATTGGTTGCCGATATCTGAGTGGTGTGCCCTGGAACTGATTGGTCAGCATCTTCAGAGAGGGGCTGGACATAAGGGATTTAAGGACGTTGCAGAGCACGAAATGAGGCTCTGAGCCCTGGGTAAACGGCTCATCCAGACGCTTCTCGCTATGAACTCTTAACGCTTGCCATTTTGCTGATATACCCTTTCTTTCATGTAAATAAGTTTTCTCAAAGTGCCATTAAACCTGCTTGTATATATTTTACCAACTTCGAAGATTCAATCCTTCATCAACCCGGAGTCTGCACGCTACCAAGTGAAGGCCGGGTCGACTTAGTCCCAGCATCACGACACTCCTTCGTTTCAAAAACTAAGAGGAAATCCCAAACAAGCACACATCGACGCGAGAGCACACCTTGCGACAAGAGGAGCAGACATAACTTTTAGATGAAGCGGTACACCTCTTGACTTGCTGTTATATGCGCGTGTTAGTCAAACTTAATTATTTTCGGCTGGTAAAACATATTTGCAAAGATATATGTTCAGTCGGGCCATGGCCAGGGCACGAAAGCATGCACTACCGCCGCCGTTTCAGTCCCGTCATCACAAAATCCGATGCGATTCGAATGCGCTTCATTGCCCGCACCGAACAACAGCCTCCCATCGCCGCCTTCTCCGTCGCCGCGCGTGCGACTGCGACCGACTCCCGAGCCTATCGTACCTTGCGTTTTTCTAGTGCTTGTGCAGCAAGTGACTCGTGACTGCTTCAAAGGAAATGTAGTATACCATTTAGTGTGCGAGCCCTGAACTCCCGCAGGAATTCTCCGATTCGCGGATTACGACCGCGCCCACAGCGTGTTTGTTTACATATAGTTTTTGCAATGACTGGATGTATGCTGCTCGTTCGCACGGCATAAAATGCAAGCTGAGCTAGCAATACCAAAACTATCCGCTTCTTTTCGCACCAGTTACACGTTTATTCGTTCACAAACTACAACTGCGCTGCAAGAAGCGCCGTGGATGCTACGTCCCCTGCCTGCGCCGGGTATAGGAAGCTTGTATGAAGCGATGCATGCTGGGTAATCCGCCATGATGATGTCGCTGGAAGCAGACGGCGGGCAGCGCAGCCAGGCTGAATTGAGCAAGTCGTTTTAGACGGTCCAGCGAGTAAATAAGCGGCTTTTCGTGCGCTGCTCTTACATGCGTGCAATTGTCGGCAGATTCCAGGAGGACGTATACGCGTCGACGCTGTGCCCGAAAAATCGGGCGCGCTATGAAGAAATACAGAGCTGTGCGACGGGGACCTGTTTAAGCTGCGCGAGAACGAATAACTGCATCTATATGCGTCTGGACCTGGCCGCCAGTCGACATCGCCGACGTTCATGATTTCTAGTTCTGGCAAGTAGCTTGATACTTGCCTGGATTGGCGTCGATCTCACGTGTGTTGGCCCGTACGAGCCATTCGCGTCGGCGTCGCTAGAGGAATCCCTCCTGCCTTCTCGCCCTCGTGCAGACGTATTTTCTGAATCGTGAAGAACCCGCAGTAGGCCTATCCGATCGCGCCAGCATCGTCTGCGCACACTACGCGACCATGTATTGACGAGGCTGTGTGGCAGTGCCGTGCTGCGTCGTCTGCTGCCAACGACAATATCATGGCGGATTACCCAGCATGCATCGCTTCATGCTGCCGGCTGCGTCCGCACGACAGGGTCACAGCGACGCTTCCTGCTCACTGTCCACGCGCTTTGTGACGTAAACAGTCGTGGATTTGGGGTCACTCCTGCTAGAACTACACTCGATGGCCACATGCAACTGCTAAAGCTACCTGAATGCGCACCTTCGTAATCGCCGAAACTCTAGACCCGAACCCCGCGTACTCGCGCTAGGCCTACTCGTCGCGGAAAGGGCCGGCAGTTCGGCGCCGACTAACATTTCTGGCAAGGTCATTGCTGATGGGAAGGGGGGGGGGGGGGGGGGGGGGCATACAAAGTGTAGCTGCTTGTTTTCCTTTTTCTAACTACAGATAAGCGCAGCTGCTCAGGCAACTCATCGGGTGTCAAATTCTCGCTCGGCCTCCAATGCGACCAAAACAGATCGAGCGACCCTCCGCTGATCAGTTCCGTCGGCGTCGCGGAGCCCGAAAACCTGGTGATAGGCGACCGTTGGTCGTGCTGGCGTCGTCGCCGGTGTAATGCAGTAATGCGACAGATTAGTGCGTCGATAAGCTAAGGAACCTAACGACCTAACTGTGCAGGCCACTGACTGTGACCGTGCATTATGCTGAAGAAAACATGCCTTACTCTATATCGCTTTCGTGCGGTAACATCCTAAATCAAGCACTTGTGCATGAGGGACGACCACTGCGTCAATCGTCCACAAAAGAAAAAGAGACGTGTCCTTTCATATTGCAGCCTGCATTGCAGACGACGCACCGCCGCGTATTCTCTTCTGACGTCACACGAGCATTTTAAAATGGCGGTCGCTCTCGGTGGGAGGAGCTTCCCGATTCCGATTTATATCGCGTTCTTTTTTTTTTTTTTGTAATATGCACCATGCGCTAGACACTAAATCTTTGCGAGTCGAATCACAGACCTATATATTATTCACAGAAGTATACAGCGGCAATATATCGAACGAGCCTGTCATTGCCGCTTTAAGTACTAAGATGCACTACGTCAGTTATAAAGAAAGGGAAAATATCTATATCGAGGTCCGACCTCCAGAAGGAAGAAGAGAAACGAAGAGTAAATGCGAAAACGATTAGCAATGTAATAAGAATCCTTGGATGCATTTTAGGACCGGTAAGTGCAAGCGTTGACATTTAGTGTATAGTAAGCAACTACTATAAGCTTTGTACAACATTTTGTTTTATGTAAAGAATTAAAAAACGCCCCATAAAAATGTTTACCTTGTAATTCTACTCCTGTGCAGTGCAGTGCACTACAATACCGTGCAGTACAGTAGAGTGCACTGCAGTGAAATGTGGGAGCCTGATGCCTGGAAGCAGCAGGTGGGCTACGAGAGACGCCGTTGAGGAAGGGCTTTGTATTAATTTCGACCACCTGCAAGTGCTCTTTAAATATTTATACGTGCACCGACATCGC
Source organism: Amblyomma maculatum (assembly GCF_055883805.1). Classification (NCBI taxonomy): domain Eukaryota; kingdom Metazoa; phylum Arthropoda; class Arachnida; order Ixodida; family Ixodidae; genus Amblyomma; species Amblyomma maculatum. Next base: position 79,954,823 of record NC_139344.1, on the reverse strand, counting down.
ACAGTGCATGCGTATTTTTACATTTCTTCTCCGTCAAAATGCGTCCGTTGTGGCCGGAATTCAATCCCGAGACATTGGGCTCAGCATCCGAACGCTATCCCTTGGACGGCGCTGCAGGTTGGACCAGCAAAAGGAGAAAATGCGCCCCGAACCTCAGCGCTAAAGCCGCGTAAAATCGGAGCAAATCACGAATCCGGTCAAAGCCTGCGTCAAACGAGGTCCCAGCTGCCTATCGCCCCGCTATCGCGCAGAGTTCACACCGAGTGCGATCGCCTCGGTCTGTTGTTTGAGCTTGGTGAAATAACCTTGGCTTCGCTGGCAGCAAATATTTCAAGGGACATTCTCGACCTTAGGTCAGCGGCTGTGCGCGAAATCGGCTCTGCCTTTCATGGCCACGGGAATTTTTTACTAACAAATGCTTGCACGTTTGCAGTTCCGTGCTCCTTGAGAGTTTTAGCATGATGCGGTTCGCTACGCGTTTCCGCGAGACGCTATCTGCACA